>NC_057788.1:19266904-19866904 GCF_014905175.1 Aphidius gifuensis | reverse complement strand
ATGAAATTTTCTGATAATGCATATGAAAAATTCCATTAGTACAATATATATTAAAAAACAATTAATTTTTTTAATTTGATTTATATGGAAAAGTATAAATTTATTAAATTTTTTTTCATTTATCTACAATTTTTCATTATTTATTTAATAACTATTCAATTATAATTTTATTACAAATATTTAATGCATAGAATAAAAATACAAACAGAAATACCTTCTTTATTCAATCTTTCTAATTCATTAATAAATTGGTCAAAAATTGGACCATACTTAGTAGTATTTTTGTCTAATGCATGAAATAATTATACTGGAAATGAAATTTTCATATACTGCAAATGAAAAATTCCATTAGTACAATATATATTGAAAATCAATTTTTTTTTTTAAATTTAATTTATAGGAAGGTATAAATTTATCAAATTTCTTTTCAATTATCTACAATTTTTTATTATTCATTTAATAACCATCAAATTATAATTTTATTACAAATATTTTAATACGTAGAATAGAAATACAAACATATTTGACGTATCAATAAATACCAACATTGGAAAAGCTACATTGCCCGGGGATGACACAAATCAATATGCAACACACGCATCAGTTTTCATGCTTGCAGGTATATCCTACCGTTTTAAACAAATCGTTGCTCATTATTTTACGTTAAAAGAGACCAATGGTAGAGTTTATAATGATATTGCCTGTAATATTTTAAAATAAACTGAATAAATTGGATTGCTTGTTCATGGAATTACTTCTTATATGGATAGTTCTAATCAAGCTATGTGGGGTACGTTTGGAATCACTGCCGGTCGTTATAGTCAAATTATTAATAAATGTCAACACCCAAATGATAAAGATCGTTATTTATATTTTTTTAATGACCGCGACCGGAGCCACGCCTTTAAAAATTTTGAGGAAGCATTTCTCAATCATAAAAATATCATTATACCCGATAAGTTTGTTAAATTCTCCAATTTACCAACAAATAAAGCTTGCTCAGATCGTTTTCAAGAATTCTTAAATACTCAATCAGAATTACCTTTATTATTGGCATTTAAATTAAAACAACAACGTCTTGATAGGTCTAACCATTTTTCTAAAATGAAAGTAACAAACACAGCACACGTTATAAATGAAAATACTAGTACTGCATTAAAATTTTTGTCCAAAGAAAACTCCAATACAGACTATTTACCTACTGCCTGGATTATTAATATTTGCTAAATGGTTTAAAATTATTAGTAGTAGAAATCTTGTATCAGCACTAAGCAAACGTAACCCAGAAAAATATATTGAAAGTATTAATTTTTTAAAAGACTTTATTGAACTAATGACTAATCTAAGCTTTGGCAACAGCACTGATTTTAAGCCATCTCAGAAAGGCATGATTATAACTACTGCATCATTAATTGAATTGACTGAATATTTATTAGAGACTAGAAAACATGCGTTTGTTTCGGCTAGCAGGTTCACTTCGGATTGTATAGAAAATCTCTTCATCAATAATTTCTTTAATATCTTCATCAATTTTTTCTTTATTTTTTTGAACAATTTTTTTCCCAGCTTGTGGATAATTCAAATGTTCAGGTTTATCAATTATTCCTTTATCTTCATCAATTTTTTCAGGTTCACCAATTATTTTTTCAGCTTCATCAATTTTTTCTTCTGATTTTTTATCAGTCATTTTTGTAATTTCGCCATCAATTCTTGCTTCAGTTTCTTCAATAATTTTTTTTCAGCTTCTTGATAAATCATATTTTCATCTTTTTCATCATGCAATATGTCAGATTGTTCATACTCTTCAGCATGTAATATTTCATATTGTATATATTCTTCTTGGTCCATCATTTCATCAACAATTTTTTCAGGTTCATTTGTTATTTTTTCAATTTCTCCATCAATTATTATTTTTGTTTCTGCATCAACCATTTCTTCATTTTCTTCATCAAACATTTTTTCACCTATCATCATTAGTTATTTTTTCAGATTCATAAACAATTTTATACTCTTCATCATGTAATATTTTATGTTGTACAGACTCTTTTTCATCCATCGATTCATCAACAATTTTTTCATGTTCATTAATTTTTTTTTAAATTCCTATCAATTATTATTTTTGTTTCGGTATCAACTATTTCTTCATCTTCTTTATTAAATATTTTTTCACCTGCTTTATCATCAGATTCACTAGTTATTTTTTCAGATTCATCAACAATTTCATACTCTTCATCATGTAATATTTCATGTTGAACATACTCTTCTTGATCCATCATTTCATCAACTATTTTTTCAGATTCATCTAGTTCAATTTCTTCTGCATCATGATCAATCTCTTGTCATTCATCACCAGTTTTGTTTCAGCATCAATAATCAATAACTCTCCATTTATTCCAGCATGTTGTGATGATTTGCTTGGATGAGGTTCATGTTGAGTGGTACTTTGTTGTTGTGATTTTAAGCCATTTTTAATTTTTTTTATTTCTCTGTTTTTTTTCCATTGTGCTTTTGCCTCATCAAACGTTAAATTGTGATTATGTTTCCACGTTTGTTTTTCATTTTTGTTCCATTCAAAAAACTCACCAGATGAATCAGCAATTAGAAAATATCGGGCAACACAAAATGTCATATAGCCTCTTTTAAATAAATGAATAAATAAATAATACCTATGATTTCCTGACAATGAATTACCATATACTTTACAATGAAAAAAGACTGTATAATATTTAAGGCCTTTATTTAACAATAATAATGTTTTTTTATTGTTGTCAAGTCTTTTTTTATTCGTATTTTGAATGTATGAATTCGTTTTTAACGAAAACAAACAATAGTAGTCTTGAAAAATTAAAAATGTAGCGTAGCGATTTTTTCATGTTTTTTTGTGCTATTTCCCGATGAAAAAATTACAACGCTCAAAGGAATTTTTACAGAAACCAAATTTAAAATTAAAAATAATCTAGCCTAAAAATTACATTGCAGCATAGCAAAGAATATTTTTTTTTTTGCTTTGTATATTTATAAAATTTTACTCAGTTGTTGTGGACAGAATTGAAATGATTCTCTGAAAATTTACAATGTAGCATAGTGAATATTTGACTTTCTTGGAACCCGGGATAAAAATTTTTAGTACGGAAAAAGTCTTGAGGCTTAAAAAAGTATAGAAAAAATATTGAAAGTATGGAAAAAGACCTGAAAACGTACGAATTTGACGACAAAAGTATTATTTTGATTGAAGCCTTTGATTTCTGTCTGGAAAAAGTCCTGATACTCAGGACAAGCTATTTTTTTTTTCAAGATATTCGAATTTGGTCTGGAAAAAGTATTTGATTTCAAAACTTTTGTCTGAATATGTTGTGAACATTAAAAAAGTCCTTGAATCCAAGACCGAAGTACTATTTAATACAAACAAAACATAAATTTACAATTGATGTCCCTGGAAGCCTCAATTTTAGATGAGCTGTTTATTTTTTTATCATAGCTTTAATAATCAAAAGAAGTGAAATATTTAAAAAAATAGCAAAATTTTGAAGTGTAAAGTTAAATAATTTGCTGGATAAAAAAAAAAAAAAAAAAAAATTAAGCGCTTATTATTATGATATTATTAACATGTATCGCAAGCGTTATCGTGAAAAAGGGCCTAATTTTACGGAGGCGAAGCCTTACGTATTGAAATCACTGGCAAAAAATAAATAATGTTCATATCTTCTAAACTATTTAAGATAGAGAGTTTGAAATAGGCTTAAATTAAAGGTTTTGAAAAGATCCAAAGCCAAGGATATGAAAGAAAAAGTTTGGATTATTAGTTAATTAATTGTTGATAAAAATAGATAATGAAAAAAAAAACTCGATATATTAAGAAAACTAAGAACAAATCATGGATGCAATTTTTGCCAGGATGGTTTTTTAAAACTCTACAAAATTACGATTTTTTATTGTTGCTAGAAATTTGTTAATTAACAGAATATCAGAATTTGTGTTTTTTTAGACACTTCATAACTTTTTTAAAAATTATCTCACAGAGTTATATTTGGTCTTAAAATTTTCCTCATCAAAATCTCTACAGCCAATGCTATATTTAGAAATATCAAAACCACCCATTTTCAGTTGTAAGACGATTGTTTATAATAATAGGTGTCATCGCGAACTTTGTAATGAATAAAGGACCTTTAAAAAGTTGTACTTGGAAGTTCTATCATATCCTTGGCTGTGGCAATTTTTATAAAAAATTTTTTGAATGCAACATAATTTTTTTGCGTTTATTTATTCAAAGTTATTGGTTGTCCAAACAATTACCAATTTATTATTTACAATTTCTTCTAAATAAAAAGTTTGTACGCATGCGCCAATCAAAAAATATATTTCGATCGGTAAGTCGGCATTTCTTTTCATCGATCTTTCATTTAAATAGTAAGAATAAAATTTAAAAAAATAAAAATAGTAAAAGTTTTTGATCTAAGTAGAAAAATAAGATAACTGTTAATGGTTCCGTAATTAAAAAACCCGTATTCGCCGGAGTTTTGAAAATTTTCAATTTTCAACGGGAAACGATTTCGTTAACAACATTTTTTTTTTTTTTTTTTTTTTTTTTTTTATCCAGCAAATTATTTAACTTTATACTTCAAAATTTTGCTATTTTTTTTAATGTTTCACTTCTTTTGATTATTAAAGCTATGATAAAAAAATAAACAGCTCATCTAAAATTGAGGCTTCCAGGGACATCAATTGTAAATTTATGTTTTGTTTGTATTTCACTCATTTTGTTTAACTAATAATAATTTATGAAAATTCGTGAGAGAGAATATAAAGAATTATATTCGTACAATTCAGGTACGTGAACCTGGCCTGCATAAGTCCTAGAAAAATTATCTAGAATACTCATTAAAAGCGTCTTAATTTGTACAACTTTGTAATAATTTGTACTAATTTGTACCACTAAGCAAGGAATTAGTATCTCAAAAATAACAAAAAAAAATTATTTACTCAAAAATGTTAATTAACAATTGAATATCTGCTTTAATTATTGAGGTACAAATTCTGCTCTCCCTGGTGGAAATATTACTCCAGCATTTCTCCGTTTTTGGCCTATTTCCGGAGAAATTACTCCGACATGAGGTTGATGGCGGAGAAATTAGTCCGGCAAGAGATTGATGGCGGAGATATATGATATACATAATTTGTAATTTGATTTGTAAATTTGTAAATTTGTAACTTGATTTATATAAACTGGAAATGAGTTTACCATTAATATAAATTGCTCTTCAGTGTATATATAGTGTAATGATAATAGTAATAGTGCAAATAGTATGTACAGTGTTCAATTTAATAGAATTTTCAAAATGGTCCACAATAAAATAAGATAGATCTTGTCAATTAAGTTGGATTTCATTGATTAAACAATTATACAGAGTCACAGTTGTGAGTTGGACGCCAGTGACTGAGAAAATCAATTAAAAATTCATCAAAAGCTAAAATCAATTGCCAAAGTAAATACCTATTTGACGGCAACAACTATTGCGAAAAATACGGAAAATCAATAACTACTTATTATAATTGTTCCAAATTAATTACTGTTTTCATGTATATTTTTGTGTATTTACATTTATTTATATTTATAATTAGTTAATTGTACAATTAATCACGTGTATAATTATTTATTCCCTCATTAAAAAGTAGAAGTTTGAATAATAATAAATCACAAAATTTTGTCTTGTCCACCAAAGTCACCAATGCTAGTCAAAATTAACTGTCTCTGAATTATTTACTTTTTTCATGTATTCATTTACATTTATTCATATTTATAATCAGTTAGTTGAACAATTGATTACGTTAAATTATTCATAGACTTAATAAAAGGTGAAAATTCCAATAAAAATAAAAAGCACAAAATTCACCAATTTTCTCTTGTCCACCAAAGTTACCAATGCTACTCAAAATTAACAATTGATTGATTAACACATTGATTGATTTTACTAGTAATTTTACGTTCAGCGTAAAAAAAGAATGCTGCCAGGCGTCCGTTTAGAAACTCTAATTTTTTCGGATCTCCAAAATGGCGAACATCAGTGCCTATCTAAATTGCTGGACTGAATCGCTACCATTTTGGAGATCCGAAAAAAAAGTTTCAGTAGTGAAAATAGTTACCTTTTCAGTCAGTTTGCCACAAACTACAAAAAGCTGTCTGGCATGGAAGTAACGATTTTTCTGGTGTCGAGGAATGACTTTGAAATTTTCATTGATTCGAAGGCAAACCGAGCGTCTCATAAAATCGATCGACTCGTCACCAGCAAAAAGAATTACTTCCTGGTCATCTTTTGTAATTAAGTGGCCCCGATAATATTCATGGCCGGGAACATCAGGAGATTCCGAAGTGTTATATATTTTTCCTAGCTCTGCTATAGTTGTTGGAATATGATTCAATAATTTGTTTTTCTCACGAGTAGCCATCTTCTTCAGAGCTTCTCGAGAACGAATAGTTACTATATTGAAAAATCTAAATAATTGACATTGATAATAAGTATCAATTAATCAATCAATCAATCAGTTTTCACTCAATCAATATATTTTCAAATTGTTAATTTTAAGTAGCATTGGTAACTTTGGTGGACAAGATAAAATTGGTGAATTTTGTGCTTTTTTATATTAATTTTTATAGGAATTTTTACCTTTCATTAAGTTTATAAATAATTCCACGTAATCAATCGTTCAATTAACCGATTATAAATATGAATAAATATAAATGAATACATGCAAAAAGTAAATAATTCAGAGACAGTTAATTTTGACTAGCATTGGTGACTTTGGTGGACAAGATAAAATTTTGTGATTTATTATTATTCAAACTTCTACTTTTTAATGAGGGAATAAATAATTATACACGTGATTAATTGTATAATTAACTAATTATAAATATAAATAAATGTAAATACACAAAAAAATACATGAAAACAGTATTCAATTTGGAACAATTATAATAAGTACTTACTGATTTTCCGTATTTTTCGCAATAGTTGTTGCTGTTAAAAAGGTATTTACTTTGGCAATTGATTTTAGTGAGTCACTGGCGTCCAACTCACAACTGTGACTCTGTATAATTGTTTAATCAATAAAATCCAACTTAATTGACAAGATCTATCCCGACATGTGAATGTTAACGATTTCATTATATCATTTCTCAACGTATATATTTTATCTCTAAATTTATAACCTTTTCCATTTCCTCTTTTAATTCCACTAATCTGTTTTAAAAGTTGGACTTATTTTATTGTAGACTATTTTGAAAATTCTATTAAATTAAACACTGTACATACTATTTGCACTATTACTATTATCATTACACTATATATACACTGAAGAGCAATTTATATTAATGGTAAACTCATTTTCAGTTCATATAAATCAAGTTACAAATTTACAAATTTACAAATCAAATTACAAATTATGTACATCATATATCTACGCCTTATTAAACTAGAGTAATTGCTATTAATAACAAACAACTTTAAATTTTTAACAACAAAAAAATTCAATTAACAATAACATAAATTGCACATCAACATACGATTGTAATTGACTATTTTTTCTTATAATAATTTTATAATAATAGATAAAACAAATGCAATGATAAAACAAATAATACTGAACTATTGCTGTTTTGAAATTCAACCATAAAATAGACGGAAAATACGTAGGAGCAACTACATAACCTTACCCAATTATGTTTATATTTTGTAATCAAGATAGATGGCAGGCCATTCTTTTTCTTAGCTACTGCTTGTCTTTGATACTGTTACTTATTCAATAAATAAAATACATGTAATAAATTTGAAAAAAAATAATGTTTAGGGAAAAGCAGTAGTTAAGGAAAAGATGCAGCTAAGGAATTAATGTTGCTTACCACATAATTTTTTTGCCAACAACAATTCTTCAGCCGTAAGCTACTCCGTAAATATTTTCGGAAGTCTCAATTATTTAGAAATCCGGAGAAATCAGTAAAAACAATGATCAGTGGAGACCGGGCTTTACTATGCATGTCACACTTGCTTCGTGGATACTCTTCTTAAGACCCGGGCATTTCTAAATCTTTATTTATTTTCATTATAACCGTGATCATTACATTGTGTATTCACTGCTGTTAATAAAAATGATATACCAAATATAAGAACATAATAAACAATCTAAGGAACAATATAAACAGTAACAATATAAACAATCTAATAACCAATAACAGGATGCCGACTGAACTTAGAACTACTTTTAAAACAATAAACAAATATAAGAAAAAAATACAAAAATATGACGAATTCGACTACAAATCAGACCGGACTGCCAAGATACAGCAACGCAACCGAGATCTGGTAAAAATTGGAAAAGATCCACTGCCAGAAGAACCGGGTGTATATCAAGTTTCTTTTCATTGCTATCTCCGTGGCAGCAATAGCAGAAATAATTGGTATATAAATATGAATAAATAAATAATCTAAACGTTCGTCAGTTCAATTTATGGTACTCATAATATTGAATTATAATTTTCAGTATATATATGACAGGATGTGGAGCCAAGCTCTCTCTGATAGCTAATTCAACTGGAGAATATTTTAAACGAGTGAACTATAATTTTGAACACAATCACAATAAAACTTTAGCTGAAAAGAAAAAAAAAATGAATTAAAAAATCCCTAAGTTCCCTCAGAATTATGTCGGCCTGTTTACAAACGAAATGTTGCTTGTCGTGAGTTTGAGCCCTATCTTAATTGTTGGGCTGAATCACCACCATCTTGAAGATCCGCAAAAAATGAGAGTTTTTGAACGGACCCCTGATATAAAGTTTTGAATGAGAACCGACTCTAATTATTAGTGTTCCGTAGGACACTTATGTTTTCGCTTTTCTGTGACTTTTTGTTATTTTGAGATAAAACGAGAAGTCCTGAATCGAATTGGCTTGTGAGATGCTCATTTTCTTTATTTTTTTTGGCCAAAAGCAATGGTCATATTTATTTCCAATTTTGGGGCCTTAATGGATTTAATATGCCCATTTTTGGACATGGCCCAATTCCAAATATTGACGGATCAATTCCGGTAATGTTTTAATCGACGACGCTTCATCTGTTGACTCTACGATATTTTTTTCAAATTTTTCGGTCGTTTATTTTTTTTTTTATTCAACGATATGTAGTGTCACAAATTGTTTTTTCGCGATATTTTTTGAACCGCTGAACCGAAATAGTCAATGTTAAAACAAATTTAGGTTTTTTTTTTTTCCAAAAACAGACATGATATTTTTTTTTACTTTTTGGGCCTTATTAGATTCAATATGCCCATTTTTGGACATGGCCCAATTCCAAATTTTGACCGATCAATTCCGGCAATGTTTTAAGGGACGACGCACCATCTGTAGACTCTACAATATTTTTTTCAAATTTTTCGGTCGTTTATTTTTTTTTTTATTCAACGATATGTAGTGTCACAAACTGTTTTATCGCGATATTTTTTAAACTGCTGAACCGAATTAGTCGATCTTGAAACAAATTTCGGTTTTTTTTTTTTCCAAAAACAGACATGATATTTTTTTTTACTTTTTGGGCCTTATTAGATTCAATATGCCCATTTTTGGACATGGCCCAATTCCAAATATTGACCGATCAATAATTTTTCGGTCGTTTATTTTTTTTTTTATTTGACGATATGTAGTGTCACAAACTGTTTTTTCACAAGAAAAAAAATAAAAAATCCTACGGAACACTTAGGGTGCACCTTGGGGAACTTGACTATCTTTTTTTTTTTTTATTACTTCTATTAATATAAGTTAATGACGTGTATTTTCTTACTTTTAGTTTCATAGAAAATAACTATATAAACGTTATAACGAATCCTAACCTTATTTTGCCATGTGATTTTTACAGAAACGGCTGATTTTATTCAAATTCTTTCAAAACATTGAATATATAAATTGAGGGTCTGGATGCAATAACACGTCGAGCGCTCGAAGTCAAGAAAATGCTATGTTGCTGTGGGTGGAAAATAAGAAAAATTAAAATTGAAAAATTGAAAAAAAAAAAAATACAGTCGTCGATAAAATTAAAATACATGTTCTCCAAATAAACTTTTATATGATAATTATTATTGGATAAAAATAAAACGAAATTTTTTTGACAAAAATACTTTTTGGCATTCGTATTTAAAAGTAACACATACACCCGTATTTTCATGTGTAAAGTTTTCAATATACATTAATAAAAATAGTGTAGTTTTTCATTTTACACATTGTTTTGACTGAAATAATGCAAAAAAAACTCCACAATATTTTTTTAATTTTACGAAACCATCAAACAACCAAACATTAAACAAATATTTCTGGTGATTTTTTTTATTTATAAACTGGTGCAGCCCTCTGACGACTAAACATGCTGAACATAACTAAACATAACCATGGCCTTTGATATCTGTTCAAATATAAGTGATTGAGCTTAAAGTTTAACAACAAATACATATCTTATTTCAACAAAAATTAATAATTAAAATATATCATATTAGGAAAAAAATTAAATAAAATTGCAAAAACTGTTTTAATGAATGATAATGTCATATGTGACATGAAACTAAAAAAAAAATCAAAAGAGTTTATATATATAAAAGTACATGGAATTTAAAAAAAAACATTTAATAAATTGTTGAGATATATCAAAAAAAATAGATATTTTTTAAATGTAGGATGCTATTATTTTTTTTTTTTATTGAGGCCATCTGATTTATTTGTTATTCTTATTTATTCAAAGCAATATTGTTATTTATTATATCAATTTTATTTTTTGTATTCATGTTAATTTTATTTTTTTTGATCATATTAATTTTTTGTTTAATCATATCATTTGTTTATTTGAATCATATTAATTTTTGTTTATTTAAATCATATTATTTTTGTTTATTTAAATCATATTAATTTTGTTTGTTTAAAAATATTAATTTTGTTCATTTAAATCATATTAATTTTTTTAATCATATTAATTTTTTTTTTTAAATCATATTAATTTTGTTTATTTAAACTTATTTGTTTGTTTTAAAATATTAATTTTGTTCATTTAAATCATATTAATTTTTAATCATATTAATTTTTTTTTTTAATTCATGTGGGTTTCACCCTCCCATTTTCACAGATTTATGGGCTCCTCCTTGAACCCTATTAGGCTGCCGATTGGACCCAGCCAGGGTTGCACCCCTGACCCTATTATTTAACCACGTATTTCTTGATCGTATTAATATCAAATTGTCTAATTATTTTGTAGTCTCTTCGTACTTATGGCAAAATAGTATAAGACACGGAATGCTGATGACTTATATTGAGGTTTTGTTTCAAAACATGCACAGCGTTGCCTCAACGGTGGAATCTGATGTCTCGGCTTCGCCTCGACATCATCTCCACCGTCTCAGCAACGCTGCGCATGCGCCTCGCTTTGCCTCAAAATCGTGCGAGTATCATCAGCCTTACACCCTAGTAAAGCAATGTACTATTTTTTAATCATGTAACTCGAGACAACTTCTTTAAAAAGTAATAAATCGACTTGAAATTTTGACTGTATCTTCATTATAAGCTACCGATTGCAACAGTATAATAAAAAAACTCATTTATTCATATTGTTTAATTTTTATTATGATTATTGAATGTCGAGGAAAAATTCAATTTGTCTAACTTTGAATGAAAAAAGAGTCAGAGAAATTTAAAAATTGAGTAACTTGTCAGTGGCAATATTGTTGAGCAGTATATCAAGAAGTTTTTCACAAATTTTCAGATATTTTTAATAATTATTTACTGAGTTATTAATTTAACAACAAATTGCGCGTATACTGTTTGTATTTTTATGGTTATACAAACGCGCGAACATACGCGTTCGCGAGAGAGGGGGCTGACGATCACGCATACATAGCCCTAACGGCAGCTCGCAATTTGTTGTTAAATTAATAACTCAGTAAATAATTATTAAAAATATCTGAAAATTTGTAAATGTAAGAAAAAAAAATAAAAAATCCTACGGAACACTTAGGGTGCACCTTGGGGAACTTGACTATCTTTTTTTTTTTTTTTTGTTTTTAGGGTAAAACGATTCCTTTAGCATATGCGCTCTGCAGTGGGGCCGAAACAGATATCTACAAATTTATTATAGAAAATTTGAAAAAACTAACAGGTGGATTGCCTAATCTTAAAAGTGTCATAAAGTATATCATTAACTCAAGACTTCAAATATTTAAATATATGTATAATAATTATTAGTAAGTGGGAATTAATCGCTGAAATATTGGCCATGATTATTACTATATTACTACAGTAATATTTGCTGGATTTCTCTTCGTACAGGTTTGATTTGCAGTAGTTTGATTTGCATCTTGATTCCGTTTCCTAGAATATTGCAAAAAAATGGAGTGCAGAAACAACTCAGTAGAGTCTTATAATAAACAAATAAGATTAACATTGGGTTGTCTTAACACGTTTGTAATGGAGTATCTTCGTATGTTATTTATTTATTTTGGTTGAAACTCGCGGTTAGTGCTTGCTTAATCTTTTTCTGTCGGTGGTTTATTTCTCTTCACTTCGATGCGCATGATCATACACATGCGCATATTATGGAAACTTGTGTCGAATACAATGGCGTCGAACAAGTGATTCTCACTGACCTTTTGCTGACTGCGCATTTAACGGCGCATGCTCATAAAAGAATTGGAAAAAAATACACTACCGAAAGGAAACACCTGGGGAGCGTTCGATAGCTGGCCGAGGGCCTCGGCCTGGGCCAACAGAAAGACAACTTGATAAATCGAAAACTCGCTATGAGGAAATCCCATTTAAATATTTGAAATTATATATAATGTAGCAGTGCTGACACTATAAACATATGAAATAAACCATAATGAGGAATTGGCCGGATGTTTGGCCTCGGCCAGCTATCGAACGCTGCCCTGTGGTCCGTTTAGAAACTCTCATTTTTTTGGATCTTCAAGATGGTGGCGATTCAGCCCAGCAATTCAGATAAGCACTGATGTCCACCATCTTGAAGATCCAAGAAACTGAGACTTTCTAAACGTGATCGACATTAGCGCACGCGTCGACGCAATTATTTATCTTAAAAAAAATGGCTGTGCATTGAATTATATTGCAAAGAAAATTTTTTCTTAGAAAAAGTGCAATTGGAAATAACAAATGTTGGAATCTGAGCCGGCAGATGTATGAAAATGATGGATTCCAACAACGAAATGGGAAAATGTTCTGCAGCTAAGAGGCAATTGAAAAAGATGCCAAATACAGAAATATAAGAGAGCGAGAAAAAATATAAGAGAGACAGAAATTTCGATCGCAACTGTGTGGCTTGAGTGGACTATAAATTTCAATTGTTCATGAACAATAAAATCATATGAAAAAATCATATACTCGGAATTTTTCAGCTCGAAGCGAGTATATGAAAAATTTATATACTATATATGAAATTCTCATATACTAGTTCGACAAATTTGTGGCTCTTATAGAGCTCTCATGAACTTCGAGCGTCTCTTACAGGCTCTCTTACAGCTACACGCGTCTTCCAAGTTCCAAGCGTGAGATGTAAATACATACGTTCATTGTATACCTATAAATACGTTCATATCTCTTTCGCAAATCCAGTTTTTCTTCTAAGCTACCAGTAGCTACACAGAGGCTCTTTAGATCTTCGAAGCTCCACTGCTTCTTTTCAAAAAAATCATGTAGAATAAGTGGATAGATTGGTTAAACAAAATTTGACAAGTCCAAAAAAAATCGGACTTGTGTAAATTTTGAGCAGAAAAACTTAGTTATTCATTTAGATTGCAGTGACAATTACCAGTTGACCATCGACCATGGAACTACTTGTCATCGACCAAATAATTTTGAGAGTGATTTTAAATTGTTTAAACAATAACTATTAGAAATTGTTATGCCATAATTTGTTACTTTTTTTTTTTATTATTGCTTCTATTGATATAACTTATCAGGGCCAAAGAGTTCAGTCAAATTTGGATGCCGTATCAATTCGCGGTTAGAATTTTAATTAAAAAAATCGAAAAAATGTATCGTTATATCGAGGTTATTAAGTTAGAGTCTACAACAGGGATACTCGATATATTGATTTCGTGTCGACTTTGTTTTTTGTTTCAACTGAGCCTCACTGAAATAAATTATTTATTCACTTTAAACTTTTATTTTATTTTCACAATAAAATTATGCATTTAATTTAATTTAAAGTACTGAATAAAGTTTTGAAATATAACACCCTTTTATCACTCAAGTGTTAATTTTATATTTTTGATATTTTTAATTCTGAAAAAAGTTCTTTTTAAAAATATATTTAGAACTTTATTTTTATTTTTTTTACTGAACTTTTTTTGATATTTTTTTTTGAGAACTTTTGTGAAAATTTTTTTGAGAACTTTTTTGAGAATTTATTTTAGAATTTTTTTCAGAACTTTTTTGAGAATTTTTTTGACAACTTTTGTTAGAACTTTTTAAAAAGAGAGAGCCTCAAAGTAGACACGATAGAGCTGTTGTTAAAAAACGTATGAGCTTTACGGCTCTCTCAGTGAACAATGGCACCCTCAAATGGAAGACGGAAAAAATACGTATTTTTCACAAATTTTTCTTCTCGGGCTGTATATGAAATTCTCATATACTGCATATGAAAAATTCCATTAGTACAATATATATTAAAAAACGATTAATTTTTTTAATTTGATTTATGGGGAAGTATAAATTTATTAAATTTTTTTTCAATTATCTACAATTTTTCATTATTTATTTAATAACTATTCAATTATAATTTTATTACAAATATTTTAATGCATAGAATAGAAATACAAAATACCTTCTTTATTCAATCTTCATAATTCATTAATAAATTGGTCAAAAATTGTACCATACTTCGTAGTATTTTTGTCTAATGCATGAAATACTATTGAAAGAAGTGAAACTTCTTTAGAATGGGCAGTAAAAAAAAAAAACAAAAGATGGATGCAACGAAAGTAACGGTATGAAGGTAAGTAATTTTAAATTATTTTTTATCTTGTTTTATTTATTTATTCCCTTGACAACGATACGAAAAAATTTGTTTAAAATTTGTTTCAAAATTTTAGTTTCATGAAAGATTCAAGAGACAAAGGTGAATATAAAAATTAAAACTTTTATTATATACAATATATAATTTATTATGTTTTTTTTGATCAAATAATGAGTATTTAAAATAGTGGTTATTAAGGTGCATGACATTATACGACAACAACATCATAATCACAATACCAAACAACAATAAATAATATGTGGATAAAATTTGGTACTACGTGAACGTATAGATAGTAAAGATCGTATTTTAGATTGTATAGGATTTCAAGAGACAATTAATGACACTGAAATATTATAAAAAACATCTGATAAATGTACTGGTAATCCTAAATCAGTAAAATTTGAAATAGGACCAGGTGCTATACCAATGTCTGGTAATTTTCATGAGACTTGTACTGGTAGTTGTAAATGAGAGGCATGGTAGTGCCTCGTGTCAAGTGTGAGAAAAAAAATAATAATACGGAAAACGAAGAAAAAATGCAAAAAACACCGAGCCTAATATACATCAAATAGAGGTAACCTCATCCTTCGCTGATTTTTAAAAATTTATTTAAAATATGATAATGACGATAAAAATGAATGATTTTTATAATTTAAAATTCTATTGTATCAAGCTTTGCTATAAAAAAAAACCAAATTATTTAATCGTTTATTTTATTTTTAATAATTAAATGAATTTTTCGACTGTGCGTTTTTACGTTTGAGGACCGAAATTTTTTATCTCTCTCATACTTTCTTATTACTCGCTATATCTCTCTCTTTACTTTTCTATATTTTATTAATATCAAGCGATTCTTTTGTTTTTTTGGAAACAACTTTTTGTGAAGTACGTGTCGATCAACTCAAAACAAATGTGTAAATGTGTCAAATTTGACTTAAGTTACAAAATGATAATTTTGAGGCTGGATCTATTCAATTTGATATGATCAAATAACTTCACAAAAAAATGTGATATCACAACAAAAAAAAAAAAAAAAAAAATTTTTTTCTACAAAAAAGAGTCAAGTGTTCGAAATTGTCACTATAATTGTAAGTATATTAATGTAGATATGACACTAATAATTCAAGAAAGAAATACATATTTTTGACGCATGTAATTAAGTCTGAACTATTGAAAAAAAAAAAAATTGTGTATAAATCATCAACAAGTTTTATCAGTTTATTCACATCATCGATAAGTTCAGTGACTTCGACTCGAGGCAACAATTCATTGTCATATAATTTATCAACAAAAAGAAGTATTTCTTCTTTTAAATTTGATTTATGATAATTAACATCACCGACAGCTTTTTCTCTGTCCTATTCAATTTTTTCAGTATCTTCACTATTATCAATTTCCATACAAAAATCATTCGTATTTTCAATATTGAAATTTCCAGTCTCTTCTAAAACACTTGAGTTGGTATTTTTCTCAAAATGAAAATTAATACAATGTTTTTTAAACGTCTTAAATAATTGTGTAAAAACTCGCTGACAGTTTTTTCCTTGACATCAAAAAGTTTCTTCATTGTCATGTATAATATTTATATATTTTAAAAGTTTTTTCATTATTTTAAAAATTTTGGTAAAAAAAAGCAAATTACTGAAGTACATGCCATTTTTCGAGAAAAAAAACAAAACCGATTTTTTTTAATTCAAGTTAAATAACAAATTGACACGTTGTTTTTAATCCTTATGTACTGGCTTATTTTGATACCTGATTTTCTTAATTAAAAAAAAAAAGTGTAATATAAATTCAAGAAATAATTGAAAATGTCGCAATTTATACGTAGTAAAAAAAAACTGCCAGATCATAATCAATAACACTACTTACATTCAATACAATTATTAATTTTTATAACTTAAAAACTCGTTTTTGATCACATTAAAAAATATAAATTTACAATAATGATTCAGTTACATCAGCTCAATATGAGGGAATACTTACGCAATTACTGAAACAAATTTACATCAGCGTTTCAATTATTATCATGTGAAAATTCATTTCAATTTATTTTATTTTAACTGCCAATAAATGAATAATATAAACGTACACTGTTAAAATTTTTTGTTGAATTTATAACCAAAAATTCTGATAAATAGAAATTTTTGTCTAGGTAAAAACATTCAAAAGAAGTAAAAGACAGTTTGGTTAAAAGAAAAAAAAAATCTCGATTCGAGTATTAGAAACATCAAATAAAGTGAAAAAAGATTTATTTTATACCAATCATATCCTCCATTTAAAACAATTGTAGGAATTAAATTAATATTTTTTTTTCTTAATCAATAAATATAAACGTCTTGAAAAAAATAGAAAGTATCTAAATTTAAGACACTTTCGTCTTGCTTCGTAACAAGTTTGTTTTTATTAATTACAAAAATGTCTAATATCTAGACACGGTCGTTTTGCTTTGTAACAGATTTTGTTACTTAAAAAACAAAATTGTCCAAATTCTAGACACTGTTACGTCTTGCTTTGTAACACGTTTGGTTTTATTAATTACAAGAATGTCTAAATTCTAGACATTGTCGTCTTGCTTTATAACAGATTTCGTTTTCCTAAAAACAAAAATGTCTAAATTTTAGACAATATTACGTCTTGCTTTATAACAGATTTGGTCTTCTGTCAAAAACGACAACGTAAATGCAGGTCAAAAGAAAAAAATTGTTAGCAACTGAACAAAAGATACAAAAAAATGTGGATGAGCCTAAAATGAAACTTAAATGCATTTATGTTACAAGGGCAGTGGAAATAATGTGTGAATTTCCAAAGCGTAAGAGGGGTAGTGCGCTTTTTAGAAATTCACACATTAAGCCCTGTCCTAATAATAGTATATTTGTTACAAGTGCCCACTCAGAGGTGTGCTCTCAAGCAATTTGGAGGGGCAAGCACGAGCCTTGGCGAGTGTTCCCCCTCAAATGAGTTGTGACGGAGCTCTGATTGAGCACATGTAACTGGCTCATATTTTATGTTACTAGGGACAGTGGTAATAATGTGTGAATTTCTAAAAAGCGCACTACCCCTCTTGCGCTTTGGAAATTCACACATTGTTCCCACTGCCCTTGTAACATAAAATATAGTTCGTTACATGTGCCCAATCAGAGAGCCCGCTCACAACACTCTCTGAGTGGGCACTTGTAACGAAATATACTATTTTGAAGGATCAGTGACTAAAAATGTATCAACAGAACTTATTATAAAAGATAATAATCAAATCTGTTCAGACAAGAATAACATTGACCCAGAATCAAAAGTCAACAGCAAAATTGAAAAAAATAAAAATTCAACTGGTCAGTACCCCGGTGAGAATAATTTCGACAAAATTTGCCAAAATTAGTTAAAGTTTGCCAAAATCTCCAATTTTTGGCAAACATTGGCAAATTTTGTCAAATTTTTTTTGTCTATACTTGTCAAATTTTGTCAATTTTAAAAAATTTTTTCTCTTGATAAATTTTGGAAACATTTGACAAAATTTGTCAATTAAAATAATTTATTTTTTTTGAAAAATTTCGAATACATTCGACGAAAAAATTCGTCAAAATTAGACGAATATTCTCAAACTTTGCCAAATTTTTGTTACACCGATGATATTAATTAATTAGTAGAAAATAGAAAATAATATATTGATGAATGTTTCTCGCATGCAGGCATGTAATGTTCTGTTAGTATATGAAGAAAAACATATCCATCACTCATATGGTGATATTGAACAGATAGACAGATTTCTATAGAGCATGTGTTAAACTTATTCAAATGATATATAACTGTCGGAAATTGCGTACATAATATAATAATGCAGACAACATAACTAGGTTTTTTTTTTTTTTCAATTCAAATAAAATTTTAGCAAAATTAATTGACAAAATTGCCCTTAATTTGACAAAGTTTGTCAAATAATTTTGTCAAATTTTGCCAAAATTAGTTTGTTCGTGATTATCGTAAATTTAGGAGTCCCATTTCCTCTCAAAATTTTTCCAAATTTTGACAAATTTCGACTAAATTTGACAATAATTTTTGTTAAATTTTGTCAAAATTATTTTCACCGGGTACAATAATTATTTATTGTCATCGATTTCTAATTTATCTATTTTGGTTTTCATTTTGAATGAAAAATGTTGAGATATCAATCGAATTTGATTATTCATGACATTATTATAAAAAAAAAAAAAAAATCAAGTCAGCTTTGAAACTTAATAGAAAAATTGATAATAAAGTAATAATTCATTCATTATTTTTCTTATTTACTAGTTTCAAGGAATTTGTTTTCTTTTATTTAGAAAAAAAAGTGATGATATAGTATTGAAATTCAGTAGTAGAGTTAAAGAACAAAATAATGTTACTAGTGAGTAAAAATACACCAACAAAATATAGCTATCATTTCATTTTTCTTTATTTTTGATAGATCATTTTTTTTTTTTATTCAGAAAAAATAAATCTTGAGAAGGATGAGCCGATGAAACCTGATGATAAGAAAACAGATGGAGAAAAAAAAAAAGATAACTTGTACAAGCCACCAGTAAATCCTATAGGTTCATCAATTATAAACATTAAAAATAATATAGTTGATTGTGTTAACCACGGGTAAAATGTTTAATATATTTGACTCCGGCAACTGATTAAATACATGTTCAGACATGCCAGTGATTTGGCTACCCGTATCCACCAATGCACAAAATTCACTATCTCCAATTTTTACAATTAATTTTGGGCATTCTACTACCCGATTATTTTCATCTTTATTATTACCTAATAATATTTCATTTTTTAATTCATCATCATAGTCAAAATGTAAATTATTAAAATTTATATCTTGTTCTATTGAATTTATTTGTTTATCATGATTACTTTGAGTTGTGTTGAATTGTGACATGTGACTGGGCATAGGTGGAGGCCGAGTAGTGTCTACCACTGGCATACTTGGACCTTGACCTTGTGGTCTGTTCCATGTATGGTTACCCCCCCTATATCTGTCTCCGTCACGCCAGTTGCTTTGAGGAAACTGGTTTTGAGGCCAGTAATTCCTACTTTTATTTTGTTCATTATTATTATTTGATGTATTTTTATTATTATTATTATCAATTTCGGTATTTTTATTTTTGATCAAACTAAACTGTTCTAATGCTTTGATAATTTTTTCTGTTTCATCAAAACTTATAATAGAGACTCTATTTTGTATTTCTACTGGTAATTGTTCAACTATATTTTTATTTCTTTCCCAAATTGACATTGCAGGCTCTATATATTCTGCCTCTCTAACTTGGCTTTCAAAATAAACATCGTACGTTATTTTATTATCGTATTTCTGATTCATCCATTGATCTTTAAATTTTGTTTTCATTGGATCATTGTAAAATTTATTTGTAAATTCAATTTTAAATGCTTCGAAACTCGCAAATGTTTTATTTGAAAACCAAGCTTTTGCGTTTCCTGATAAAATGTTTTCAACTTCTAATAAATACAAATCTTTTCTGATTCTTTTATTATTTAAATATTTTTCTAATTTACTTATGAATTTTTTCGGGTGCATGGTATCTTGATATTTTATTTTTTCAACTTGTGGGTACACGTCCGGATTGACCAAATGCATTCTAATCTCTTCCAACCGGTCCCCCAGATTTAAGTTACCCATGCCTTGTATGTTCCCCGCGTTTCCCTCCAAAAACCGAACTCTCTCTCTCGCTTCGTTTCTCTCCTTCTCTATTACTCTCGCCCTTGCCACTGTATCATTTCTCTTTTTTTCAGACTCCTCAAGCATTTGCCTGAGTCTCTCAATCTCTTCGTCTTTCGCATCCATCTTACCTAACAATGTATTATTTGTACTTATTAAAAATTTAATTTTATTATCTTTCCATTTATAATCTTTTCTTGTTATTATTTTTGAGCTGACTACAGCTGTTTTATGATTATTACTTGTACTCAAATTAATATTATTATTATTTACTTCGATATTGTTGCTTGTATTAATGTTTTTATTATTTTCTAAATTTATATTTTTATTTATATTGATATTATTATTGTTTTCTAAATCAATATTGTTATTTGTATTAATATTATTATTATTTCCTAAATTTATAATTTTATTTTTTTTACTCCTCAACAAATACGGTGTTCCAGACGAACAGCGCTTCGTTGCTACACGACTTCTCCGAGGCGTCTTTCCGCCCTCCACGTTTACTTATTCTACAATGCATTCACTCACTCATATCTCATGCGTACTCGAGCCACTGGTTGGGAGCCATTTGTGATGTTCTAAATTTTTATTTTGATTTTATTTTAAAATTATATGGTTTTATGCAAATTATTTGATGAAAATTAACAAGTGAATTTACTTAACATAACCTGAAAATGTCGAGGTATTTTAAAAGATTGACACAACAAATTTATATTCATATTAATATTAATTCATTATTATTGTAATTTTATTTAAATAATTTTGATGACCCTATTTGCACACACGCTCACACACACACATACTATTCATACAATTATTTTACAACCTGGTTTACGTGTTGCTCTGGATGATGATGTTGGCCAGAACTGATGATGTTGTCCGGGTTGATCAGACCCAATGATGACAGATTATATTGATTATTTATTCCAAAAACAATTAACAAATATACCAGATGATTCCAAGTACTGTTTGATGTTGTTGATGTTGAACAAAATATTGGCGGTGAATTTTCACCGAATGGACGCCGTCCTGAATGCCAATATTTTTGCTCACAAAAATTTTACTTGGACAACTTGAGATTGCAATTGTTGTTTTGTTGTTGTTGTTGCAATAATTTACTGGTTACAATAACCCTCAGGTTAATTGCAAAATTGTACGTACAATATATTTAATTTATTTAACCACGTTTTGATTTTATTTATTTAATTGATTAAATTTTATTTTGCTTGTGATTTCTCGTGGCTAGCCGGCACGCCGGTAGTTAACCAAGTGACGGTAGCCGTGAAAAAAATAGCACCGTCCCTTTAGACAACTCTCTCCGTCGCCATGTTGCTCTCCTCTCTCCCTCACATACAAACATTCACACATTCACATACATATATCAGTCACCGATATCACACAATATCACCAATATATATATATATTATTATCTATGACATGTTACACGCTACATATTACTTCAAGTTTCAGTGAATATTAATACATCAGATGCTAGTACTATTCCCGCGTCAAAATGATGATGTCTCTCCAAGATATCTTAGAGATCTCGCAAGCTTCTTTTAGTCAAGTCTCGTTTGTGGCACGATCCGAGACTTGAGATAAAAATTTTTGAAAGTCTCGCTGACAAAAAAGACAAATTTAAATGCATCGCGTAAATGTCTTTATATAGGTAATTATTCAGCTCAAATAAATTTGTCGACCTAAAACAACTTGGTCGAATTACTCATCATAGAAATTGTCAAAGTTTGTATTTATTTATTTATTTATAATTTAATTTATAAATAAATTTTATAATTTAACAGTTTACCAAGGAGGATAATAATCAATTGAGTGTTACCCTTGTTTTATGAAACTTCCATCAGTTGATTCAACTCATTTATCAGGTAAGTCATATGATTAACATATTTTATTTTTTACATTTTAAAAATTATATATTAATTTATTATTAATTTAATTATTCTTTTAATTGATGTATAATTATTTTTCAAACAGTTATACCATGGTGTCCAGCATGTAAAGATTTAAATCCAACGTGGAATTATCTTGGAGACATAAAAAAGATCTTGGTATTTATGTTGGTAAAGTTGATGTCACTGCACTTCCACAATATACCAGTAAGTCATAAAATATATGAAAATTATAGGATAATTAAAATAATCATTTGAAAATTTTATTTTATTTCAGTGTCACAGATGGTTTATTTCGTCAGTACAAAAGTCAAGAGACAAAGATTCACTTGTAGAATTTGTCAGAATAAAACATGGACAAAAGTTGAGCCAATACCAAGCTGGAAAAGTCTTACATCTATTCAGATGTCTGTAATTATCAATTTTCTTTTTTTCTAAGGCAATTCAAATAAATTGATTTATGTTTATTTAGAGAAGAAAATCAAGTAAAATTCAACAGAATTACTACAAAGTTTATCATCATCATCATTAGTTCAGGCAAGATCACATCAAGTAGTTAAAAGATCAGGTTAATCAGCTTGAACAAAATTTTAACACAATAAGAAAAGTTCAACAAAAGTTAAACTTGACAGCTTTACATCAAGAAGTTAGTCACTTTGTCAACAAAATAGAGGTCGTATTATTATTTCAAAAATAATTGAAATTGTTTTTTTTAAATTTCATTATTTTTTTTTTTTTTAGATTTACAATTTCAACTGATATTTAATTGTGATTCAAATTCTTCATTATTAAAAATACACCAAATGAATCAACATAATCAAAAATATGTATTTTCAAATATTTATATTCTGTTTGAATAAAAATAAATTGAAAATTTAATATTTTAACAGGTTGAAGTTCTTGAACGTCATCTTGATGAACTTAGTATATCATTTGATGAAGTTAAAAATGAAAATATAAAGCTTAAAAAAATAATTGAGAAAGAAAAAAAGTAAGATAAAATATTAGAGAAATTTATTGAGTTAAAAATTTTAATTTTCATTTAAACTTAATAGTGAAAAAAAAATATGCAAAAAAATGCACATATCAGTAAAAGTACACATCTGACAGAGTTGAAGCCTTGTCTCTTTATTAATCTATTTTTTAACAATAACAAAATTTGCTAATATTAAATGAAAAACAAATTGGCAATTAAAAAAGGTCAAATTATTTATCATTATTATTTATATTATATCAATTATTTATTGAAATTAATGAATGTCTTGGTAATATTCTAATTTCCAATGTTAACAAAATTCATAGTGAGTTTTAAATTAATCTATGTTTACAAAACGTCATTGACGAGAAATTAGTCAATTATGTTTTCATTTTTTTATTCCTTCTTTTTTTTTATTGAAACAAATACGCATCTTTATTACTAATTGATGGTGATCAGGTTAAAGTCCGTAAGCAGATAAATAGAGTAAGTAAAATTTTTCCATTTGATAATAATTATAAATATTATCGGAATAATTTATTTATAATATTGAATATGGATACCATTCATAATAAATTTTTAAAATATTTAAATCTATCACTTTATTCATTTAAATTTATAATAAAGTCTATGGTGAAATAAATAATAAATAATTATTTATATTATATTTCTATTACTTCTTTATATTGATATTATTTATATTATTATTCAGCAGTTTGTTCAGACATGGCCTATTCTCTAGGAGAGTATAATGATATGATACAATTCTTGGTGAAAAACAGAACAATGAAGGTCTTGCGGCGAGCATACCGTCCATACAGAGGTCGGTGTTAGATTACCAGATCGAAATGTATTTGTCAATTTGAGAGATAGGATGAGAAAATGATGGAGTTTTTGCCTGCAAGGAGGATCAATGCAGGTCGTCACGAGTGATCAATGAAGACCGGATTTTACGACATATTGAAAATAATCCTACTACGAGTACTAAGGCAAGCTGGTCTTCATTTAGGTCTCTCGCATTCAAAGATTTTCGAAACACTGAAGGAAGATGGTGCATCCATTATTACAAAGGTTCAAAACTTGAATGCAAGAGACCTTGGACGACGCGTACGATTTTCAACTTGGTATGACGACCGATATGATGAAGCTCCAGATGATTTTACAGATCAATCATTTGGACTGACGAATCAACCTTCAACCAAAAACCCGTACTCAACCTCCACAATAGGCATACTTGGTCACATGAAAATCCTCGTCAAGTCGTTGAAAAATCTTTTCAAAATAGGTTCAGTGTAAACGTTTGGGCTGCGATCATCAACGAGTCAGTGGTTAGTTAGTTACTTGGTTACTAAAATACAATAATATTATAAATTAACAATATTGTAAATTATATTATAAAATTATATTAATTAATTATTTATTTATTTTATTTTTATTTTTTCAAGCATATTAGATTCATTGATGAAGCACGGTTAACAAGTGAGATTTATCTTGATATTTTACGTGATGATTTACCACCATTGATTGCTCAACAGCCCGAAGAAATAAGAAACGTATGGTACCAACAAGATGGTGCTGGTCCACATTCAGCTCAGGTAGTTACCGAATACCTGAATGAAACATTTGATGATCACTGGATTGGTTTGCATGGGCCTGTTGAATTCCACCACGATCACCAGACCTCACACCTCTTGACTTTTGGCTGTGGGGACATTTGAAAACTATTGTATATCAAGAAAGAGTGAATAATGGTGATGAGCTACGTGAATTAATAACAGCTGCTGTTGATTCTTTGACTCCTGCAATGATACGACGAGCCTCACTTGACGTTGTTCATCGTACGAGATGGTGCCTTGAAAATCAAGGTGACCACTTTGAACAATGTTTATGAGTGTAAATTGTGTAAATGTTTATTCAATAAAAAATATTATTTATTATAATAAATGTGTGAGAAATAAATTTAAAAAAAAAACCTTAAAAATTTGTTGTTGATTTATAAATATTGTATTTATAAATTTGTTGTTGACCTATAAATATTGATGGAAGTTTTTTTTTTTATTTTATTTAAAGGTAATTTTGTATTTTAAATTTTTTTCCAATTGTAGCTTTTTATTTTATAACCAGGACATTTTCCAGAACATTTTCCAGAACATTTTCCAGAACATACGACGGCACATTCTCCGGGCTACGTTCTGGGACTTTATCCAGGACTACACTTATTTTTATTATTTATTTGAATTAATTTTAGTCTTGAAAAATGTCCCAGTATTTTTATTAGCCTGGAGAACGTCACATGTGGCCCGGTTATGGCCTAAAATCTGGTCCATTAACGACTCATTATTTTTTATCAATTTTTTTATTTATCAAATTACCTGTCAATTAATTAATTAATTTTTTTCAACGGTTAATTGTAAATTATCAGTAGCTACATCTCTCGGAAAATTATTAACAAAATATCAGCGATATTGTCGCTCATATTTCGCGCGCAAACAAGCACATGTTTATTAAAACAATAATAATAATTGTTAACGAGGCCCCCATTTCTGATTGGTCCACTTGAATGCGTATATCTTAACAAATAAATCTCGTAGAGCAAAAAAAAAAAAATACGTATTTCATAGAATTTAGGATACAGTATCGTAATATATCTCACATGCGCGAATTTCCATACACCCTGTATATGTATTTTTTTTCCAAGACATTTGGAAGACTTTTGAGAGATCTCGAGAATGTCTTTATCAATAATTATTATAAATGTTACTATAAATATTGTGTAAAATATGATTTTTAAATAAAAATTATTATTATTGATAAAGACACTAACGAGACCTCTTGATAGTCTCTTTGCTGTCTTATTTTTCGTTTTAATAAAAATATGTTATTTCATGTTTCAAAATAAATACGTATTAATCAAGTTTAAATGATAATGTATAAATTACTTCAACTTTGTAACTTTTTTATCAACTTGTACATTTACTACATGTAAAGGTTTTCTTAATGATTGCACATTGTGAAATAATATTTGTATTGTACCAACTGGTATTGTACTAAACATTACAAATTCCGGAATTAACAAGTTTCTGTGTAATCTGGCTAATTCTATTTCAATCGAATCTGTTTCTAATCTAGTTTTAGACGCTTTAAATATACCATCTTCACTAACAATGAATAGCTCTTCTAAATGTGTTACTCTTGAACAACCAACATATAATTTCGTCACAGTAATATACTTTGTTATATGGACTACTATTTTTTGTTCTGTTGAACCTTGTGATTTATGAAATGTCATTCCTTCTGCTGGTGTTATCGGAAATTGAGTTCTTCGTACTGTTATTGGTTGTTTTCTTGTTGATCTTTGAATAGTATAAGTTGTTGGTTCTAGAGGAGTTAATGTTGTTTGAGTTGATGTTCATGATTACTTGAAGTAAAAAAATGAATTGACGCATAGAAGGACGTCGGAGTTAACTTGATGAAACTTAGAAAAATAAAAGCCCTGTGGTCTAGTGGTCAAGGCGTTTGCCCGGAAAGCAAAAGACCCGTTCGATTCCCAGCGGGGAACTTAGTTATTTTTTCTAAGTTTCTGGTTTTTTTTTTCATTTATTCTTGTATTTTTTCATTTACTTCTATTTGCCCACATTTCGAATCATTGAATTCTAACCATAAACGTAAAGGCCGTCTTTCTCCTTTCTCATTTTTGCTCCAATTTTTTTTTCTCAAGATTCCTAAACTTCCATTTACTAAATGATCATCTGTATCAATGTTCACTGTAATCATATAGCGTGTATTGATTTATAAATCAATCTTTTATGATAAGCCGTATGTTTCATTTTTTGGTTTTTAATTTATTTTTTTTATTATTTTCCGGAGAATCTTTACATCTTCTGTTCCAGTAATTGTATCTATTGCTGTTACTTTTGTACCTTCAGTTTTCATACTTGAAAGAACTTTTTTATTGTATGAATCAACCTCAAAATTTGATGAAAACAGGTTAATTGCATCATGTGCTTCATCAGGAAGATTATGTAAAGTAAAATATCTGGACGATATCAATTTTTGTCTTCTTCATTCATTTTTCTATTTGCCATATTATTTAATACTTTTGCAAATAATCCCGAGTGGAAATTTAGTTAAGGTTCTGATCAGAACCGGATCAGGGAACCTGTTCAGGAACGAATCAGAATGTAACGCTCTTTTTTAGGATTCTGATCAGAACCGGATCAGGAAACCTGGCCAGATTGTAGGGTTAGAGCCAGGATACCTGAACAGGAATGGATCAGGATTTCTGACAAGAATATAACCAGGAATCCTGTTCAGGAACGGATCAGAATGTAACGCTTTTTTTTAGGATTCTGATCAGAATCGGATCAGGAAACCTGACCAGGATACCTGATCAGGAAAGGTAAAGGATTCCTGATCTGAAATGGATCAAGTAATTCTAAAAAAAAATTAATTTTTATTATTTGATGTTTTGTAAATCGGCTAACTAATTTACTATAGCAATGTTAATGATGAAAAAGGTTGAATGATAAGATTTTATATACCTAACATAACTTAAATGACCTAACTACTAGCGGGACGCGAACTCGGATCGTTCAGATTACAACTACGGGCCTTAACACGCGCGGCCATGCCGTCTATCGATGATAGGATGTGATTTTTTGCTTTCATAAAATACATCAGCTAAAAAAAACTTAAATTAGAATTTGTGACGTAAATTTAACGTAAAAATAAAATACAACAATTTGTTAAATTGTCCCTTGTCATTTTGTTTTAGAATTAAAATTAAAATTAAATCCAAAAAATTTTTAGTAACGGACTCGTTCTATTGAAAATTGAAAATTTTCAAAACTCCGGCGAAAGCCCGTGTGGTTCCTCTTGATTATTCCAAATTCATTTTAGTTTTTTTTTTATTAATAATTTTAAATTATATGATTAAATATTTTTTGTTTTTTTCGCGCTGTTTTTCACCTGTCAAATTATGTACATAAATCAAAATACAGATGAAAAAAATTTGAGGTTATACCACTTGTAATTAATGATTTTATTAGATTCGTTCGAAAAAAAAATCAATACAAATATAAAAAAAATAAATCGTTCAATTTACTTTTTTTTTAACTAAACAAATCTTTTTTAGAACCATTTTGTTTATTACTTTTATTTATAAAAATTTGTCCATGGTAGTTTTTTTTTTATTTTCAATAACATGGTAATTTAAATAACTATTTTATCGATCAAGCAAATTATAACCACAGCAAAGAAAGTTTTACGCATGCGCTTTAAACTCTTTTTTGAAGAAAAAATGTTTAAAATAAAAATCGGTAATTGTTTATATTTTGGATAACTTTTGAACAAATTAACATAAAAAAGTTTTATTGAGCTCAAAAAATTTGATATTAAATTCCTGAGAGCCACCCTATTTTGATAAAAATCGCTAAAATCACTCCTTCGTTACTATTTTTCAACTGTAACATAAAGGATGATAGTGATTGTTATAAACAATTGCTGATATCTAATTAACAAATGACCAGAGCAAATTTTATCAAGAGAGGGTGGCTCTCGGTATCGAAAAGACAATTATTTTGAGCCATAAACAAAGCTTGTAAATTAAAATTTTAAAGAGTTATGCAAAATATAAAAAAACAGCAATTTTCTTTTTTTGTTTATTAACAATCTTCTAACGACATTAAAAACAATTTTTAACTCGATTATTATAAATTCAGTCATTCCTAATATCCTGGCAAAAAATCGCATCCATGATTTGTTCTTAGTTTTCTTATTATTTGACTTTGAAAATTATACGGTGATCGTTATTTGTTATTAATAAATTAACTAACAATTGAAATTACTTTTAGTAAGTTCCCGGTTTCAGTATTTTCATAGACGAATAATTTGATCCTAATACGATCCTTCTAACTTTATTACTTTACAAGATATGATCATTTTAAAAAAAACGTGTATGAATTCAATACTATAGGCTCCGCCTACGTAAAATATTTTTGCTGATAAGATTCTGGTCAGAATCTGTTCAGGAAACCTTATTCAGGATACGTCAAGGTTTCCTGTTCCTTTCCTGAACAGGAGTGGATAAGGTTACCTGACTTAAGAAAATCAGGTTCGGGTCAGGAATGAGTCAGGGTCCCTGAATAAGGAATCCTGATCCGTTTCTGATCAGGGTTTGAGGTCAAATAGGGCATTGTTTCATGCATTGTCTTAGAGAATAATATTGAAATAATTCCGAAATATTTTGTCCTGCCAATATAGACATTGAATCACTTGTTGATGGTTGAAATTCATCCATCACTGGTTTTCATTGGTTCAAATCTCCTACAACTATCACTGATAAACCTCCAAAAGGTAACCGGCTATCGAAAATTTGTTTCATTCGTTCATTGAGTTTATTAAGCATATTACTTTCAACCATTGAAATTTCATCAATTATTAATAGTCTTGCTTGTGCTAGCTTAACAGTGAATGTATTTGTTACGCTTGGATTTAATTTTGGTAAAGGTCCTCTAAACTGATTTACCGGTGAACAGAATAAATTATGCAATGTTTGTCCATTAATATGACAAGCTGCTCTACCGGACAATAAAATTTTTACATCTACTGGATTTGATGCTTCTTCTTTATTAAATATTTCTACGTTCGAATATTGAAATATCGTATCGATTAATAAACTTTTTCCAACCCCAACTCCATCACTGATGAATATATAAAATGGCAGAGTATTTTCTCTATTTCTAAAATAATCGCTTTAATGTAAAAGGATATGTCTCTGTTCGTAATTTAATATCCGGATCATACTCAAAACTTCATCGTTATTTTTCAAAGGTGGTTGATAAATTTTCGTTATTTCAATATTATTACTTGTTTTATCATTAACTTCCGCTGAGTTGAATAAATCGTTTAAATAATCTAAATCATCGTTTTTATTGTCACTTTCATAAATAAATCCATCTAATATATGACTTCTATTATATTTTCCCAGGTGATTTTCTTCGTCATCTATTTTACTTTCGTTTATTTTTATTGCATCCAACAAATTTTTAAAATTTTCTGAGCTCCCTAGTTGATTAAACTGAAGACTTTCGTTTTCAATTTTTTGAGAGTTATCTTCGAAAATTTGTTCAAGATTTATTGTGGTACTCAGAAGATCATTGTATTCATCTCTCCAAGGTGAATACAGCATTAGTTGTTCCTGAAAAAATTGTCAGGATCATCATAATAATCGTAATTGCTACATCTGATTATACATGTTTTTTTTCGTTTTTTAATGTAACCACTGTCATTTAATAATGGAATATAATTTTTTTCATTATGTTTTTCAGTTGAATCATTCAAATCTATATCATCATTTGATGTTTCATAGTTTTCACTATGAAACCGGGCGGGGTCAAGTATAAAATTTTGTCAAAGATTAAGACTTAATTATATGCGTTAAATATTTCCTTCTTGACTTATTTTGGTATTATATCTTTTTGTATCTAAAAAATTAATAAATATCAATATAAAATAAAATTACTATAATCACATAGTTAGTGGAGATTTCGAATACTTGACGCTCCTTTTTGTAAAAAAAACTGTGTTTCTTTTTTTGTTTAGATATCACATCTTTTTGTAAAGTCCTTCAATCATTCGATAGAAAAAACTATAATATTAAGAAGTATATAAAATTACTTGGTACCATCCGTATTAATTTTTGTTCGTTCTAAAAAAAAAAATATGTAAGCATTTTTTGCATTACTTCACCAGTTTTTGCTAGCAACGAACAAATTATCAATTTTTATCCAGCTAGTATTTTTGCGGAAATAACTGACAAAATAACTAACTTTATACGTAGAACCCAATCAGCGCCAAATTGGCAAATTTAAGAAGCTCGAGGTACAGGACATATTTTGTCCCATTTCCAATGTACGGAGTTGACTCTTCTTCTTTCTAGTCTTCTTGGTAGAATCACAAATGTGAATTTTAGAAGTGGGTATTCCTTTGATTAAGCAATTATCATTTTTACTTGACCATTTAAATTTATTGATGTAGAGTAGACTTAAAACAATGATATCATTAATTTTGAGGACTTCAATCTTTCTTAGAATTTTCGTTGATCTAAAACAATCGACACATGTACCAACCCCTTCGTGCCACTATGATAGTGATTGATCGATAAGTTTCTTGTAAAGTAGATGTGTTATTTTTATTTGGTATTAAAAGATTTATCATAAATTCGTTTGACAAGGAAACATTTGCATATGAACACGATTCACATTTTTCTAAATACTTTTGTTCGTAGCTACAATTGTAGATTGCTAATGAAAAATGAATAACACCATAGAGCTGTGAAGTTGTAGAGACCGAGCGGAGACTCGATTCGTCAGTGAGCGAGAAAACTTACCGATGAGGGCACTCATTCATGAAGCATAAAGCATTGCAGCAAAAACTTGCGTGTGACCACACAGCTCTAAAATTGAATACACTTGACAACAATAGAAAAATATATAAAATATCGATAATTGATAAAACAATAATAAAAACATATTAATAAGGCAAAAATAACAAAATATAAAAATACAAATACACTTTATTTAACATGAAAATATTTCAAAAACAGTTTTTTTTCGAAAATTAAGGGGTTTATACAATCAAATAAACAATACTTGACATCTAGGGTGCGAACTCATGAGATTTGTAAACATGGCGGCTATAAAAATAACCAAAAAGTAACTAAATTTACTAAATTTATCGCGAATCCGTGATTTTAGAACAAGCTTGGTGGTGTCAAGCCTGTTCTGCAGTCACGGAGAGACACCACGGATTTGCAGTCAATTCAGTAAATAGTAGTTAATTCAGTGATAATTTAGTGAATTTAATTACTTTTTGGTTATTTTTATAGCCGCCATGTTTATAAGCGGAAATTTTAGCTTGTCGTGAGTTCGCACCCTTACTTTGATTATTATTGTCAGGATCTTTAACACCTGTAACATCCATCATAGATGGACATACAGTGGTTTTGAATTTTTTAAAGTTGCAGTTGCAGATGTATTGTCTTTTGGTGTTGGAATTACCAAAACTCTGCTTTTCGTATCTTTTATTATAAAGGTGCAGCCTTTTTAGTTTTAACTCTACCCTTCCAATCCATGAAATCTGTATAAATAATATATTTTACAATGAATAAATATAATTTATATTAGAAAATATCACACTAATTATTATTAATGAAATGAATAAATGAACAAATAACATTGTAATCACTATCATCATTAAGAAAAGCGAATTCTTCCATCTTCACTGGATAATGATGCTTGTTTCAAATGTGTTTTCTCAGTTTCAAATAAGTATACTCATATATATTCTCAGATTCATCAGAACCTACGAATGGACAATTTATAGTTTGATAATCTGAGACCTGATGAAAATGTGAATAGTGATAATACAAGCTCGTTTGATTTGCATATTTTTTATCACAGTATACACAAGATTCGTTTTCAGTTATTGTCTTAACCAGCTCAATTTTATGAATTCTACTTGCAAAAGCATAAAGACTTCTTTTTTTTACTAAAAATTTCATTGCACTGGTTACATTTAATTTTATTCTTTTCTTCTATTGTTTTTCATCTGTAAATGTAATTGACTTGTCACGTAATTGCACACATTACAAATTTATAAAATTTACTCAATTACTATATGCATCAATCTATATTGATATTATTTATTGTATTATTATAATATTAATTACCTTGACAATTAATATCCAAATTTAAACCAAATAAATATATAATTATGAATATTTTTTATATAATAACATAATAATATATATATATATATTCCCAAAAGCACAATAAAAACGCAAAGATATATAAACAAAAGGTTATGTTCAACAGCAAACATGTGTATGTTGTATATATTAGCATAATTAGCACGACAGGATTCGCAGGTATGTGAAGTTAGCACATACATTATAGCACAATCAAACCGGACTATATCAGGAGTTACGTGCGAATTATATGCGTTTTTTGTGCGGAATCCACAATTTTTATGCGTTTTTTTTGTTTTTTATAGTCTGTTTTGATTGTGCTATAATGTATGTGCTAACTTTACAGACCTGGAATTCGCGCCTATATCCCAACAACATATGGCGCGCGCATCATCGATGCGATATTAAATACTATACTGACTATTTTTTTTTTTTTTTTCAAAAAATGAATTGACGCATAGAAGGACGTCGTAGTTAACTTGATGAAACTTAGAAAAAATAAGAAGCCCTGTGGTCTAGTGGTCAAGGCGTTTGCCCAGAAAGCAAAAGACCCGGGTTCGATTCCCGGCGGGGGAACTTCGTTATTTTTTTTAAGTTTCTGGTTTTTTTCAAATACTGTATACTATATATAAAGGTCTTTTTACACCATCTAAATATGTTATCTTTTTTGCTCTATAGACACATGCTTCTGGCAGCTGATTTTGATATCCAAAAATAAATCCTTTCGTAAAGAACTTCGTAAATAAAAATATTTCATATTCCTATTTACGAATATACTGTAAAAAAAAAAAAAAACTCATTAAACTTGACGGAAAGAAAAATAAACAATTACAACATGAGACTTGGGAACATAGCTTAAAGTATCATTATTTAATTCGCGCCATCGATGCGATATTGAATACTATACTGACACCATCTAAATATGTTAGCTTTTTTGCTTTGTAGACAGATGCTTTTGCCAGCTGATTTAGATATTCGAAAATAAATCCTTTCGTAAATGAAAATATTCTATATTCTAGTTTACATATGATGTAAAAAAAAAAAACTCATTAAACTTGATGGAAAGAAAAATAAACAATAACATGTGACTTGAGAACATAGCCTAAAGTATCATTATTTAATTCGCGCCATTGATGCGATATTGGATACTGAAGTAAATAGAAAGATTTTCCACACCATCTACTATTACCTTGCACAATTTTATTTTTATAATGTAGTCAAATTGCTCTTGACTTGGAAGCCATATTGCTTTGATCTTGAACGAAAAACGCACGGAGAGAAAAGAATATTAGGTTTTACTAAAAAAAAACACTGGATTTTACTATTTTTTATAGTATTGGTGGATGTTTTGGGGAATCTAGCAACATTTATCATGTAAACAGTGAGTTTTACTATGTTTGAGAATTTTAATCAGATGTAGTAAGTATCATAATACTCAATCGTAAAAATGGCCATACTTAAAATAAAAAGTATTATGTTGTATAGTCAAAAATATATTTGATTAAAAAATATTTAAAAAAATTGTCAGTTTTTTTTCTGTTGTATTATTAACGCAGATGTTTTTGTTTTGTTTTTTTTTTTTTTCTTTCACACTCTGACCGGGGATTGAACCGACGAAGTATGTATCGACGTAGTATCGGGTATGCTTTAGACCGCTCAGCTACAGGACTTAACTGGAGTTAACGTAAAATTGACTCTTTTGTTTGGTATTTCGTCTTTCTGCATTTTTTACCATGTGAACATAGTAAAATTCGCTTCAAATATCGTAATTAATATAAAACACAAAATAAAAATTGAATCGGGAATCGTATTTTTTAAATTTGATGAGTAGTATAAATAACATTGTTCGAATTTAGGTACTGAATGATTATTTTAACGAGCGTCAATTGTCAATTCTACTATGCTAACATAATAAACATTAATTTACACATAGCGCCCTGTATCTAAAGTTTATTGAAAAAAAATATTTCGTTAGTACTTTCGACTATATCTTTAGTAAAAAAAATCTTGTTCCATAGTTTAATTACAAATGATTTAATTTACTATGTGCCTTTATTAAAATATATAGTATAAATAATAAAAAATATAAAAAAAAATATTATATCTTATCAAAAATCCGAAAACATCCACCGGTACTACAGTAGCATAGTAAAACATAATAATTTTTTCTCTCTGTGCGCGATTTCAGAAAATGATTCTGAACTTTAAAAAAAAAGTATACATCTAAAAAATCTTTTTTTTTTTTTATTGAAAAGCTTGTATTGATTTATCGGATGATCAGAAGACAGAATATTTTTATCTAATCTCAATCATATTTAAAATAAATTCCCAAAGAACTGAAGGGTTAGGGTTACTATGCCGTGTATAGTTATCTACGGCACGGTATTTATCTCGTTTCCCCACTTTCTTTTTTTTTCTTATACTTGACGCGAGGCACTACCGTGCCTCCTGATCTTTTTTCTTGTATTCTCTATTCGTATTTTGCGAAAATATAGTGATTGTATCATTTATAGTAACAATTTCAATAATTGTATCTACAAATAAAATAAAGTTTAGTATCCAATTTTATTATTTTTTTCATTATTCTTACTGATAAATGTTCCTTTTTCAAGTCTTCCAATTCTTTGATTGTTTTGAAGATCATCAAATTATTATCTTCTTCAATTTCATCATCATTATTTGTGAATCTAAATTAATTAATCGTAATAATCAACGTTAAATTTTTTTTTTTTAGGGAATTCTAATTTCCTATTGTTTTCGCTTTTCATCTGGACCCCCCCCCCCCCCGAAATTTTCTAAGTCCTTCAATCTAAATACGATAAATATGAAAAACATCATTAAATATAAAGGAAAATATCAGTAATAGGTAAATATCAGTAATAGGTAAATATCAGTAAATATGAAGGGAAAATCCAATAATTATGAGAAAATATCAGGGAAATATCAGTAAATATCAAGGAATACTCACTGAATATAAAGAAAATTACGATAAAAATCCGATAATTATGGGAAAATATCAGTGAATATAGAGGAAAATGTAGGAAAAAATATGACAGTACCAAAGAAAAATCAGTAAATATAAGAAAAATTACGATAAATATAGGAACATATTAATTAAGTTCTCCCCACCCCCCCTCCAACCATAGTAGATCCCTCGAAAGTCCCTTAATCAATCTAAACACGATGAAATGGGAAAATATTCGGAAAACATCAGTAAACATAAAGGAAATTGTAGAAAAATGTAGCAAAATATCGTTGAAAAATCACTGAATATAACGAAAAATATGATGAATATGGAAAAATATGAAAGAAAAACCACTGAATATATAAAAAAAAATATGATTTCAGTTATGTTACCCCCTCTTGATATGCGAATGGAAATCTAAAAAATGAAAGTTTAAAAAAAAACAGAAGAAAATAATACAATATATGTGACCTAAGATATAATAATGCGGAAAATGATCAGAATCCATTTCAGTCAAATTAAAGACAACATATAATAACCAAAAATTAATGACATAAAAATAAAAACAAAATTAATGCAACAACATTACATCATCAATAGAAAAAAAAAAACATCAATCATTTTTAACCAATTTGAAAACAGATACAACGAAATTTTTGAAATCATAAGCCAATAAAATCGAAATGGGTAAAAGAAAACAAGAAAAAAATCGAAGAATAAAGAAAAAAAAATAAAACTGAGTGATAAAAATACAACAAAAAATACATTGGTGAAAAAGAAAATAAAAAAAAAAACAGATTTAAAATTAAACACAATATGGTAAGTCAAAAATTAGAAATGAATATAATTTACATAAAAAATTAAATAAAAAAAAGTGAAATAAAGAATGGAGAAACGAAAAAAGAACTGGTAAAAAATTTACGATGGATATATGTGAGGAAAGTGATAAAATAAGATGTATTTTTGAAGTGAAACTTCTTTAGAATGGGCAGTAAAAAAAAAAACAAAAGATGGATGCAACGAAAGTAACGGTATGAAGGTAAGTCATTTTAAATTATTTTTTATCTTGTTTTATTTATTTATTCCCTTGACAACGATACGAAAAAATTTGTTTAAAATTTGTTTCAAAATTTTAGTTTCATGAAAGATTCAAGAGACAAAGGTGAATATTAAAGTTAAAACTTTTATTATATACAATATATAATTTATTATATTATTTTTTATCAAATAATGAGTATTTAAAATTAATCTGTTAAATAAACAAATAATACACAAGATAATTATCCATTAATGGTTATTCAAGTGCTTGACATAATATGACAGCAACATGATAATCACAATACCGAACAACGATAAATAATATGTGGATGAAATGTGGTACCACGTGAACGTAAAGATAGTAAAGATGGTATTTTAGATTGTATAGGATTTCAAGAAACAATTAATGACATTGAAATATTATCAGAAAAATGTGACAAATGTACTGGTAATCCTAAATCGGTAAAAACTAAAATACGACCAGGTGCTATACCAATGTCTGATAATTTTGATGAGACTTGTACTGGTGGTTATAATAATATTTTTAAACAAATAATGAGTATCTAAAATAAATCTGTTAAATAAACAATTAATACACAAGATAGTAGTTATTTGAGTGCTTGACATAATACAACAGCAACATCATAATCACAATACCAAACAACAATAAATAATATATGTGGATAAAATATATGTGGATAATATAGTAAAGATAAAAAAGATCGTATTTTAGATTGTATAGGATTTGAAGAGACAATTAATGACACTGAAGTATTATCAAAAACATCTGATAAATGTACTGGTAATCCTAAATCAGTAAAATTCAAAATAGGACCGGTGCTATACCAATGTCTGGTAATTTTCATGAGACTTGTACTGGTAGTTGTAATAATATTTCAAATCAAATAATGAGTATTTGAAATGAATCTGTCCAATAATCAAATATTACACAAGATAGTGGTTATTCAAGTGCTTGTGCTTGTTATGATCGTGCTTGACATGATCGAAATAAATTCAAGATCTTGGATGAATTTGTAAAGGACAAAAAAATGGAACAGATGATTAAATATTGAATCATTCAATGAAACAACAACAACAGGAGTAAATAATAATTCAATAAATAATGTACTGAGTGGAAATCAAAATAACAACAACAATATTGATCATATATAAACAACAGCAATCATAATAGAACAAATACACTGTGGTGGTGGTGGCGGCGATGATGAACCATCATGTGTTTGTCGTTAATTCGCTCATAAAAAAGATGTTGAAAAAATCAATCAATATTTGACATTAAATTTTTTTAACATTAAATAGTTCGTTTTGTTTTTTTTTTTTTTTTTTATTCAAATATTGAGGAGATAGCTACTAAATTAAAATCAAATTTATTTCCATTATAATTTGTATTAATTTTATTTATATTTTTCAGGCTGTAACATGTCAGATTACGAGGCTGAAATTGACTCAATATTCAATAATATTGGAAGCTTAAGTCATCTAAAGTTGATATATCGGGAAAATATTAAAAGATATCATCCCGACAAAAATCCTGAAGATAAAAGAGCAACTGAAAAAACTCAGTATTTCATGAATATATTCCGTTGTGCGCTATCAATATTTCCCAGCTTGACTCGATTTACTTTTTAATAATAGTTGAAAAATCTGGTAGAAATAAAATGTACGCAATTAAACCCATGAATTTTATAACATAATAAATCTAAAAGTGTACTTTAAAAATAAAAAATACTTGTTTGTAGATTGATAAAAAAAAAAAAAAATGTAATATTTTTTTTTTAATTCATTTATTATTATTGATTGGTTAACTTTTTTTAACAATAAAATTTATGTTTTAGATAAATTTTGAGTTTATTAAAATTATTGTAAATTTATAATCAATACGGCTTAATTTATATGATATCGCTTTTTTATTTTTTATATATTTTTTTTATTTTTTTTAGATTTTATAGAGACTTTAACACAGTCTCTCTAATATCTCCGAGAGACATAACTATTTTTCAATGAAAGATTTATTAGAGACAAAGATTTTATAGAGACTTTAACATAGTATCTCAGCCAAGTCTCGGATCATGCTGAAAACAAGACTTGACTGAGAGACATTTCAGAGATCTCTCTAATATCTCCGAGAGACATAATTATTTTTCAAAGAAAGATTTATTAGAGACGAAGATTTTATAGAGACTTTAACATAGTATCTCAGCCAAGTCTCGGATCATGCTGAAAACAAGACTTGACTGAGAGACATTTCAGAGATCTCTCAAATATCTCCGAGAGACATAGTAATTTTTAGAGACTCTTTAGTGTGCTTTAGTGGAGAAATATTTATGAGAGACAAAGATATTATAGAGACTTTAACATAGTCTCTCAGCCAAGTCTCGGATCGTGCCACAAACGAGACTTGACTAAGAGACATTTCAGAGATCTCTCAAATATCTCCGAGAGACATAATGATTTTTACCCGGGTATATATACATAAAATAAAAAGTATACATGAAATAGTAATAGAAGTGTTGGGCTGACTAGTTGTTCAATAAATAAATATTTATATAAAACTAGCTGATTAACTCGGCTTTGCTCGGGATTATTTTGACAATTTTTGAATGTTATCATTTGTTTGAAAAAAATTGGAGCTAGCTAGCTTGAAATAATATTCCCAACTTACGGTTGAGAGTTGAATATATTTCCCGTTATTTAATTTTCGATTTTTTGGTTGCAAATGAAAGCCGGAAAAATCATCTATTCCCATGAATTTTCCAGAATTTTCGTGCTTATTTTTTTTTTAGATAATTGATATCAAAACTGGAAACTTCAACACCTAGGAATAGGTACAGAACACATATTAACGCTTGTAGTTGAAAGAATTTCTATCAATTATTGCTGAGTCAACTATCAATTTGTTCTACTTAACAAGACGGATTATTGAAGCAGTTATAGATCCTTTTTCTCCTAGGGATTCAGTGGACATATAATTTTAAATGGTGCTGTTCCTTGTTTCTCTTCTGTAGTAGTATGTGTGTGTCTATCCAGATAGATTACAGACACATATACTCCTAAGAACCTGCTAGTATATTGGTTATACTTTGGACAGGGGGGCATTGAGAATATTTTCTATAACCATATGTAGAATACCCCTCTCGGACCCAAACTTTGTTACACGGAGAGAAAAAAATATTAGGTTTTACTAAAAAAAAACACTGGATTTTACTATGTTTTATAGTACTGGTGGATGTTTTGGGAAATTTAGCAACATTTATCATGTAAACAGTGAGTTTTACTATGTTTGAGAATTTTAATCAGACGTAGTAAGTATCATAATACTCAATCGTAAAAATGGCCATGTTTAAAATAAAAAGTACTATGTTGTATAGTCAAAAATATATTTGATTAAAAAAATATTTTACAAATTTGTCAATTTTTTTTCTGTTGTATTATTAACGCAGAAGCTTTTGTTTTGTTTGTTTTTTTTTTTTTTTTTCACACTCTGACCGGGGATCGAACCGACGAAGTATGTATTGACTGGGTGTCGGATACGCTTTAGACCGCTAAGCTACGGGACTAAACTGGAATTAACGTAAAATTGACTCTTTTGTTTGGTATTTCGTCTTTCTGCATTTGCTGCTTCAGCAAATGTTTCATGATTTTTTTTTTCAAATACTTACTTTTCACCTTCGGGATTTTTGGATTCATTGATACGATTGAAGTGGTTATCAATGATAGACTATTAAAATTTTGATATTCGCCAATCCGTGCATTTTTTATTGTTATGATACCATTTATTTTGCCTTCGAATTCCTCAAATTTTTCGTTCCATAAGTTTAAAGATATCTTTAAGTGACATTTTTTAATTTATTCATTTCGAATAAAAGTTTTTACAATAATTCTTATTTTATACCTTGTTATCTTTATTATCACTAAGAATTACTTCCCTTTTTTTATATTTTTCATTGTCAATTGTTGAAATAATTGGCTTTTATTTTATTTCTAAAATTTTTGCAATGACATCTGTGAAAAAAATATTTTTAAATCTTTTTCATTGCTCTATTTCCATTGAACACTAGCGGAAATACCCGGCTTCGCCCGAGAGCGGTATTTCACAGAAAATTTAATTTTTTTTATTTAAAAACAATTAAAAAAAAAACAAAATAATAAATGTAAATCTGACATTAGTTCGTAGGGCAGTATGTTTCCTTTTTTGACAGCAGCAAGATGAGTTTTCTTGATCTTTCATATGAAGTCATGCATTATATTTTTTCTTTTTTATCTTTTGAAGAAAGGATGAATTGATTTTATGGTATGTTTTTTTTTTTATTTTTTTTTTTGGTTTTGGGGGTTTCTTATAAATGTGATGGTTAAAAATGAATCTGCACCAAGACTCATGTCTATATCATAATTTTAAAACAAATCTCATATTTATTTTAATTATGAATGCATAAAATTTTATTTTATCCAATGATGTAATAAATATTTTTAATAAAAAATCGACATATAAATTAAAGTACGAACATAATTTTCAGTTTGCAAATCATGGCACCAAGTTAATCAATTGGAATGGACTGACATAAAATGTTTGGATTTACTTGATTTCAATCGCAAACAGCTCATATATTTATTGAAGAAATGTCCAAATTTATATTCTTTGAGTGTAAATATTTCACAAGATGATATATATTTTTTTAATTTGTTGAAATTACAACAATGTCTTAAGAAAATTATCGTTTTTTCAAATTATTCAATAATATTTTAATTCCATCAGGTATGATAATAACAAAATAATTTTATATTCATAATTTAAGAAAATATTTCGTACATTAATAAACGATTTTTTGTCTTTTAGATTCTACAAAATTTAAAAAAAACGATCAATATTCAGTTTAATTTAATGAATTTCCATCATATTAATATCTTGGATGAAATGCGTCATTTGCAAAATTTGAATGAAATAAAATTTACCGATTGTACCGTAAATATAAATAATATTCGAATACTCAATATATCATCTTTAATATTTGAAAACACCGTTATTAATGATAATGAGTTCATTTGTATTGCGAAAAATTGTCAAAATTTGAAAAAACTTATAATTTTTGGAAATTGGGATTTAACAGTGGATGGTTTAAAAAATATTAATAATTTAAAAACTCTTGAAATTTTATCTCTTGAAGATACTCACACTGATGATAAAGTTTCAACGTTCATAGAACCAAACAATTTGAAAATTCTCAATCTTGCGTCAACATATGTTACTGATGATGGCATTTGTTTATTTTTAAAATTTTGTCCATATTTAAATATTTTAGATATTACTATCAATATAGATATTACCTATATAGATATTACCTATATAAATATTACCTATCAATTAAAGATTAAATAAAAGGTAATTTTATGTTTAAATAATTTGTAAAACTGTGATTTTTTTTAATTTCTCTAACGTTGAATTTTTTTTTTATTTTTTTTAATTAACTGTCAAGCAAGATTTGTTCACTTTTTGTGAATCAAATAAGATAAAAATAACAAAACTAACCATATCAAGATTACATAACTGATTGGCGTGTTCTTGTAGAATAAAATTTAATTTGAAAAATCAATTCAAGTGGTTAATTTGACGTTTCCTGTTCTTGTCTACGTCCTACAAACACATAAATATTATTCATTCAATATTTTATTTTATATAAATATTTCAAATCTAATGAAGTAATGATCGAATATATATTTTTTTTCTTTTTCTCATAAATTGTTAATTACGTTACATTAACATTCTAATCATCAATAACAAAATTATAAATTATACATACAATGAAGTAGGCTGTATATTTGAAAAATAATGCAAATATTTTTTCTATGACTCGAAATATGCATCTAAAATTTCCGAATAAAATATCATATCTTCTAATAAACCAGAAAAAGAAATATCATATCTTTCAATAGACCAGGAAAAAAATATATATTATATATAATCGAATCAAAAAAACTCTTAAGATTATGAGAAAAGAAAGAATTTTTAAAATAATATTCCTAAAATTTAACATATTTATTTTTAATTGAAACTCTTTTCTTTTTTTTTAGTATAGTACTTTATTACTCATCATGGATTATCAGATTTTCAAAGTTGTTTTTTTATTATTGTATTGAAAATTTACTAATCATTTTTTTATTTGTTATTTTCTTTTTTAATCTCTTTAAATTTTCCTCAATTACTAATATTCACAGTATTAAAATTGATCAAATAGATATTGTAGAATATGAACAGAAATTTTCATTCAATAAAACAGGTATTTCTTTTGTTGTTTTTCGGCAAGAGATTAATTCCAGATAAAGAAATCTATTTTGTTTTTTTCCCTGCAGAAGTAATCAGTTTATTGAAGATGATCAATGATAGTGTCCGTAATGATTTTCTTTGTTTCATATGTGAAAAAGGAAAATTAACCATGTCATTATCCGAACATGTAATTGTATGTTCTTTCTGTCAATCTATGATCACTAACATTGACAGTAACCAACTTCGAAATGGGATTTTGAATTTACAAAGAGATCATTCGAGTAATTGTAATTCGGAACCTTTTTTTACTCATTCTGCATTTCACGGCATCATTAGATCTTTGGATTATATTTGCCAAACTTGTCTTACATCTGTATCGATTATCAATCCAAATAAATTATCATAAATAAAATTATATGTATAACGATTTCTTCTTTTTATTCTGTTACTATACTTTTTTGATATCAATGTTTATTCATCATTTGCCTTTCCATTTTAAATTAATTGAATATCATATTTTTATTGATAATTTTACTATTATTACTATTATTTCTGATAAAATATGTACATAAATATTTTTATTTTAGAAAAATGAATAATTATCAACATTCTCCAAAAGTATGGGAGCCATCATCAGAACAATTTTTGAATTCTTTTTTGTCAAGAGTATTAAATGACGATATCGATAATGAACAAAAAGTCAGTGTTATTAAAGCACTGAAAGAATGGTTTGATATTCATTTTCCCAAAAATAAATTGAAAAAGGTTATTGATGAAATTATTATTGATCGAGTAATAGAACAAAAAATTACAATGATAAATAATACTGATGGTAGTTTTAAATATGAAACTAATTTATATAAAAAAAATGAAAAATTTACTTATAATCAATATCATGAAGAATGTGATAAATTTATTAGAAAAAATTCATCGTCGGAAGTATCACATGAATCAGATGAATATTTGGCAATGTTAAATAAAAATCCCTGTTTTTTATATGCTCCTGATATTAAATTTTCTATATTCGAACGAATGTATAATAATGATCCTACACAATCACCATGGAACTTATCAAATTTTAAAAGTCATCTTTCGCGTATAAAAAATGAAGATAATAAAACAGTAGAGGGCATTCATACTCCATTTGTTTATTGTGGTAGTAAATGGTCTTTGTTCCCTATTCACCTTGAAGATTATAATTTAATTTCGATAAATTATCATTTTTATGGGTTACCTAAAATTTGGTTGATAGTAAATAAGAAAGATTTTACACGTTTTCATCAATTAATCAATACAATATTACATAAAACATTTCTAAGACGTTGTTGTAAAAGTTTAATAGTTCATAAATTATTCGTTGTTACAGAACAATTTCTGGGAAAATATAGAATCAATTATATACAAAAATTATTTAAGAACCAGGTATTTTTGTTATTACTCATCCATATTCCTTTCATAGTGGATATAATCTTGGTCCAAATATTAATGAAGCTGGTAACTATGCAACTACTCAAACGATAAATTACTTTGCAAATGCTATTGTATGTTCTTGTGAGGGCATAGTAAAATTAAATAAAACAAAAATTATAAGACAATTCTATCCATCATTCAAAGATGAATTTAAAGGCATTCCTGATGATCCAAAAATCATAATTAAAAAAAAAACAATCACGTAACAGCAATTTACAAAAAAGCAGAAATTTAATATGATAATATGATTTTTTGAAGCATGCATCAATCTGATCAGCTGGCGTTCCTCGTGGAATTATCAGCAATGTTTGTCTGAAATCACCGGCTAAAATAACAACTATTTTTGGGAACTATTTTTCCCATTATAAAAGTATTATGATTCAATCCTTGTAGAGTTTTATCTAAGGCTGCTGGTCATTTTCTATTTGCCATTGTTCCTTCATCCCAGACAATAAGTTTTGTTTGTTTAAGTAATTTAAATGTAGCAGGATAATCAATTATATTACACGTAAGTTGCTCTGAGATATTGAAATTAAGAGGTAATTTTAGTGCTGAGTGAGCAGTTCTTCCACCATGTAATAAAGTTGCTGCTACACCCGATGAAGCAGCAGCTAGTGCTATATGTCCTTCAAGACGCATCTTTGCCAATATTAAGTTCAATAAAAAAGTTTTACCTGTACTACCTGAGGCATCCAGAAAAATAAGACTTTCTTTTTTTTCTCCAACACTTTTCATAATTTTATGATACGCTTCTTTTTGACTTTCAATCAATAATGATTTATTATTACTAATATATTCATTTAAATTTTCCGTGTTATAAGAAACCTCTCAGATGATTTCTGTATCTTTAAACACGTTTTGTATCCGTACAGGTGATATTATGCCCCATTGACTTAAATTTTTTCCTGTAATTAATAAGCACATATCTTCTATAATTATAAGAGATTGATTAAACATTTCATCTGTATAATCTAAATCATCACAACAATGCAATTTTTTTTTCTATATAATATATCTTCAGTCATATTTTTTTCTATATTTTCCTCATAATTGTTGTGGATTTGATGGATTACATGAAGTTAAAATGATTGTAAACAATGATCTTATTTTGCTTGATTTCTTGGTTTCACTTGCTTCAAATAATGCATCATCCCAATGTAAGTCATCTTTAAGTAACCTAAGCTTTTTTCCCAACAATATTCTTAGAAAAAAACACTCTGCATTGCTAGGGTGAATAGTATACATTCGACCAACTGTATCACCTTCGAAAGTATCAAGATCCGTTCCAATGGATATCCTTTGTTTTCTCCGATAAAATTTTTTTGTTGAAATGTTCCATGTGAAATACTTAGGAATATCGAATATAACAGAGTTTTCGAAAAATTATCTATTTAACATAAACTAAAAAATGCTGTTAGAGTTTTTTCAGGTGGTTTCCTAACTTTTTTTCTATATTTTAATTAAAAAAAAAAACACGTTGACTATTTTCGAGATGAACATGTAAATGCTGAATATTTGGATATCGATCATGTATTTTGAAACCTAGTATCCGCCAAACTGCCTCATTGCTACCAATATATCTTGGTGATTGATATTTATCAATTTCATTATTATTTTTATTTTCTATTGAATAAATAGCTTGATCGACCCTTTGTGTATATATTTCAATATATACTTTACCGCAACTACTGAACTACATAGTTCAACATGAACATGTGCTTTCATTATTTTAGATATTGAAGGACAATATGGTACAATCTATTGTCAATATTTACTTTTTCATATTTACCGTTCACTTTTGCATTTATAATAGCCTGGAACCCTCCGTCCGCCACATTTTTTCTTCTATATAGAGGGTATTCATTTTTATCAGATAATATAACGTTTGTTAAACTCATTTCCGTTAATTATGGCAGCTACTTCATTGATAACAGGTAAATTAAAACGTCTCTAATGTTCACTTAATGGTATTTTATCTGCTCTGAGAACTATTTTACATTCATCTTTTGGAATATTTTCTAATGAAGTTTTAAATAATTTTACCAATAAATTATGTTTATGTAGATATTCCTGTAGTGAATCAATTAGTTTCTGTCGCACATTAGGAACGATTGAATATCTACGTTGTGACTGGATTTCATCGTCACCAATAAAATATATTTGTAAAAATGATGATTCACCATCATAAGGAAAAAGGGATCCTATTCTATGATAGATTTACCCATGAATTTTAAAAGTAGTTTGATAACCTAACTCTTTTTTTCTATTTGCACCAAATGAAGTCATATTAAAACTTGAATTATATTTTCTTATATTATTTAGAAAATGTTTTGATTCATCAGTTAAGCCAGACAAATATGTCAATAAAGGCTCTTCAGGATCACTCAAAAAAGGTAATTTAATTTTACCATTTGCACAACACATACTGTTTGATTCGTCTTTGAATTTTGAAGCTCCACATTACTTACATTCTAAATCCATTTGACCAATAGAAATACGACAATCTTCATCATCGTATGTATCACCCGTGTAGGAGACTACAACACGGCCATGCAACGGCCGATGCATGGCGAAATTTTGCCATTAATGGGCTGCCATTAATGGGCCACTCATACGCCGGGCCTGGCGCGTTACACCATTCTAATATTGGCTGCCATTATTGGCCCATTAACATTTGCCAAGATTGGCCCATTAAAATTTGCCAAGATTGTCCCATTAACATTTGCCAAGATTGGCGCATTAACACTTGCCAAGATTGGCCCGTTACTTGCGAAATCAATTTTTTTATAAAAAAAAATAAAAAAAATATTTTTTTTTTCAATTGCATATATAGATTATCGAGTCCAACTCTGTTTTTTTTTATAATAAATGTTTTTTTTTTCCTGCCTCTCGCCGGGCGCGAACTCTCGACCGAAAACCTAAACCTACACTAAACCGATGCTTTAACTAACTGAGCCACGAGCGCGATATATATATTTCTGAAGTTTTTTGTTCTCTTGTAGTAATTAAGTTCACTCGTAGACTTGGTAGACTTTTTTGAAGATGATTATTCAAATACAAATATATTTATTTATTTATTTAATTTTAATGCTCCATTGTTGAATTTTTTTTTTCTATTGTCTTGTTTTTTTTTTGTCAAAAATTAGCTGATGGTTGGTAGCCATTAATGGCCAGCCATGAATTTGCCATGAATTGGCCGATGAACGGTAGCCATTAAATGGCCAGCCATGAATTTGCCATGAATTGGCCGATGAACGGCAGCCATTAATGGCCAGCCACGATTTTGCCATGAATTGGCCGATGAACGGCAGCCATTAAATGGCCAGCCATGAATTTGCCATGAATTGGCCGATGAACGGCAGCCATTAATGGCCAGTCATGAATTTGCCATGAATTGGCCGATAAACGGCAGCCATTAAATGGCCAGCCATGAATATGCCATGAATTGGCCGATGAACGGTAGCCATTAAGTGGCCAGCCATGAATTTGCCAAGGATCGGCCAATGAACGGCAGCCATTAATGGCCAGTCATGAATTTGCCATGAATTGGCCGATGAACGGCAGCCATTAAATGGCCGGCCATGAATATGCCATAAATTGGCCGATGAACGGTAGCCATTAAATGGCCAGCCATGAATTTGCCATGAATTGGCCAATGAACGGCAGCCATTAATGGCCAGTCATGAATTTGCCATGAATTGGCCGATGAACGGCAGCCATTAAATGGCCGGCCATGAATATGCCATAAATTGGCCGATGAACGGCAGCCATTAAATGGCCGGCCATGAATATGCCATAAATTGGCCGATGAATGGTACCCATTAAATGGCCAGCCATGAATTTGCCAAGGATCGGCCAATGAACGGCAGCCATTAAATGGCCAGCAATGCATTTACCATGAATTGGCCGATGAATGGTAACCATTAAATGGCCAGCCAATTAATGGCCAGACGTTGGCCAAGACAAGACTGCCAATCTTGGCAACACAATAATGGACCGATCGTTTGCCAAGTATATCCCATTAATGGCCCTTGCTTGGCTACCAATCATGGGCTGCCGTTTATCGGCCAGTGTATGGCCATGTTTCCATGCTTGGCGATTCCTACACGGGCACTATGACTATAATTGAAAACTTTCATTTCGAATTTTTTTTTCATTTTAGAATGTCTTCGTTGTGTACGTCCACTTTTTCGTTTATGAATTCGATCTAATGTTAATGTTTGTACATCTTCTCGTGGTTCATCATCATCTTCTTGAACTTCATCATGTGGATCTTTGAATCTTTTTAATCTTTTTCCTAATAATGTTTTTCTTCCAATATTTTGTTTTCTTTTCGGCATGTTAATCACTTATTTGTAAATTGACATGTCAGTTATAAGAGATCATTTCATGCAATTCAAATGATTGTCTTTTTTTAAAAAACATACAGCTTACTTCAGATAGGAATAAAATCATTTAATCAATGAAAATTTTTAAAAAATATTATTTTCCAATAGATGTAATTATTCTATCCAATTCACCTTTTTTCGAACTCTGAACATCAGCAAATATTTTTAAGTTTTTATTATTATTAATTCTGAACATGAAGGAAAAACCATTTCATATTTCCGAATAAACCTGAATGTACGTAACTTAAAATATAGTTGTAACCCTCACATTATAGAAATAACGATTGTCATCGGTAATTATAAGAGAGATAATATTTTCCAATAAACCAAAGTAATCAGCTTTTTTTAAACAACCTTAGTACATCAGGAAATTATGTCAATTTTTTATTACCGAAATTCTGCACATTAATGAAAAAAGATTTATTATGTTCATATTGCGAAATCGAAATAAATGTACGTTATTCGAAAAATAGTTAGAACTGTTCTCGTTATGAAAATAACGATTGTTATCGGTAATTATAAGATAGATAAAATATGTCAACTTAATAACCTCCATTAAAATAATAAAATTTTTCAAAATTTTTTGTAAATCAAAAAATATTCTACTTATCTTATCATCAGGGATCATATTTTCCAGTGAACCAAAGTATTCAGCTTTTTTTAAACCCCTTAGTACATCAGGAAATATTTTCAATTTTTTATTATCGTAAATTCTGAACATCAACGAAAAAAGATTTATTCATATTGCCAAATAGACCTAAATATATGTGACTCGAAAAATGTTACTAAAGTTAATTTTCGTTCGGGTGTTCCATTATAATTTTTTTCAAATAAATTTTAAGTGTCAGGTGTAATTTTTTTAAAATAAATTTTAAGTGTTAGGTGTAATTTTTTTTCACTAAAAAATTGTTCGCATCAAGATGAACACTTTTTCTAAATAAAATTTTTTGGCTAAGTCCATTTTTTTTATCCATGCTTCTCACTCCGCCATTTTGAATTTTTTACCAAATTTTTTTTCTTTTTTGTGTTTGTCTTCCTAAACGCTACAACTTTTCCACATATCATTTTCATATTAAAGCCATTTTTTTTTTAGGAAAATTCATCAACAGTTAAAATCGGGCCGAAAAAAAAGTGATTTTATCGAAAAATTTTTAAATAAAAAGTGTTAGTTTTGATGTAAGAAACATTTTGGTGCAAAAAAAAAATACAGTATCCATTTAAAAAAAATATGTTCATACCTGAAACTCCGCCATTTTGAATTTTTTGTTTTTTTTTTTTTTTTTTCTTCCAAGTCCCCCGCCAAACCCTACAACTTTTACTTGAATCATTTTTCAATTTGAGCTATATCCAATTAAAATGGAACAGTCTGTATGTTCTTTTCGTCATGTGAAGATTCTTAACATTGATATAAAGCGACTTCGAAATGCAATTCTGAACTTAGAAAGAGAACATTCAAGTAATTGTAATTTAGAACCTTGGTTCGGTTATTTATTAGATAACGGCCTTCTCAAATCTTTGGATTATTGTTGTGAACCCTGTCTTACTTGTATAACTCTTATCCATCCAAATAGAATAAATATCATTAATAGAGAATAAATCGAATATAATAAATAAGTAGTTATACAGGGCCAGTTCTGGACCAGTCGACGAGGGGATGAAGGGGGCAAGGGACAGAATTCTCGAAACTTCAAAATGAAACTAAAAAATAACAGGACGAATCACAAGACGTGATAAACAAGCGTATGCAACATCAAAAAATATCCACCATAATTCAACACCAATTATATTATAAGACAAAAATTATTAATTTATACTTCATCGAATAAAGAGGGTCATATATTTTTAGGAGTCAATTCCCATTGGATTGCGCAGAAGCAATCACAATCCATAAGAGTCAGGGTGAAACATTCGAAAAAATAGCTATCGCATTTAATTACCGATATACACGATCATTGTTATACGTCGCAATGTCACGAGTCACTTCATTACAAGGTCTTCACGGTTTACAATTACCATTTGAACAAGTGGGAATATTAAAAGAAAATGAAAAAGATCCAATATCGGAAGAGTATGACCGAATGAGAAGACGAATAAGAACACCACCATTTACTTGTTTTTTAGAAAGCAAAGGAACACGTATTGTGTATCAAAATGTACAATCTTTATATGCCCATGAAAAAGACATCGCATCTGATTACTTGATTATGTCAGCATACATTCTACTTTTTTGTGAAATACATACGATTCAAAAAGATCAATTTAATTTCCCTGGGTTCAAATTGTTAATACGCTTAGACGCCCACGAACAAAATCGAAAAAAAAGAGGAATTAGTATTTATGGAAAAGACTCAGTATTTGCCGTGGCGCATTGGAAACAACCAGATATAGAAATATGCACATTCATATAACGTCAAAGAACTATCAAATTTTTATCGTATATTCTTCACCACTGACGAAAGCATCGTGTCTCTTAAACATTTTAACAACTTTTATTGACCAACACGAACAAAAGAACAAAATTGAAGTTTTAGTTAGCGATTTTAACATTGATTTGAATAGATGTAATGGTAAAAAATTTGAACATGATATTTTACGGAATGTAGTGTTAAAAACATTTCAAAGGTTACACGACTAAAAAAAATACCGAAATCGATGTCTTATTTAGCAACAAAAGTATAAAATAAGAAAAAAAAAAAACTTCCGAAAAAAATTCAAAATGGCGGAGTTAGAAGCAGGAACAAAGTTTTGAAAAAAAAAATCGATTTTTTCGGAAAATTTTATTTAGAAGAAGTGTTAGCCTTGATGTGAAGAACTGTTCAATGAAAAAAAATTACACCTAACTTCGAAAAAAAAATGTTCATACCGAAAACTCTGCCATTTTTAAATTAAAAATTTTTTTTTTTTTTTCAGGAAAATCCATAAACAGATAAAATCGGGCCGAAAAAAATGTGATCGAAAAATTTTTTAAATAAAAAGTGTTAGTTTTGATGTAGAAAACGTTTTGGTGCAAAAAAAAAGTGCAGTATCCATTTAAAAAAACTGTGTTCATACCGGAAACTCCGCCATTTTGAATTTTTCGAATTTTTTTTTTTTTTTCTTCGTCCTCCTCCAAACCCTACAACTTTTACTTGAAACATTTTACAATTTGAGCTATATTTTTCGAAAAAAATCCATTGATAAATTAAAATGGGACAGTCTGTATATAATGACCGAAAAAGATACCGAAATTTGAGCTCAATATCAGGTATTCTACTACTACTCAAGGCTATTCGTTGTAGTAAAACAACAATACGAGGTTGTTTCGGCATATCCATCAAAAACGGTATGAACTGATTAATCCATATATTGGCTTTATAATCATTGCCATAAAAATGATAAAAATCACATCGAGCTTTTCTTATTTGGCTACATTTTTCACATAAATGTTGTAAACCACAAACTATAAAAGGCCCTGCATCTTTGAGCGTATATAATAACTTACGGCCACATGAAATCAGTTGATTAACTAAAAAAGGTTAAGCAAAAATAAGAAGGTTAATTAGAAAAAAAAATAATTCCAAACAACTCACGTTCTGGAGAAGTTTTGTTCATTGGATTTTCGAATGAAGAAATAGGGCAAGAAAAAAATGAGAAGAATGTTCTTTGAAACACAAACTTGGATTGATCTGAAAATTAAAGTGTAGAAAATAAGCGAAGAAAATGATAACAAATATATAATGAAATACCAAATGTGTAAGTAACTCCGATTGAATTGTCAACGATTGTGGAATTATGGAAACTATCTGCATCTTCATCTGAAAAAAATAATTATCACGTAAATCACTGATAAAAATAAAAATGAAACAACAACACGTAGCAAAAAGTTTTGTAAACATTTCTATAAAACATTTTTATACAAATTTTTATACAAATTCTTATATAGATTTGGCGCTTTTTTTATAGAATAAATTCTATAAAATTTGTGGTTGATTTTTATAGAATGAATTTATTAATTTTTTATAGGATTTGGTTTATAGGATTATTTTTATAAAAAAAATGATTTGTATATATCATAATCATAATAATACGCTGTTCTATAAAAATATTCTTCTATAGAATTTTGAATGATTTTTATAAAATATCCGAAACAGAATGTTTTATAAAATTTTTCCTATAGAATAGTTTTTATAGAAATATTATATAAACTCTATAGAATAGTCCTGTATAGATTTTATTATATATGTATAACATTGTATATAATTGATTTATTTCATTTATTTATTGCCGTCTTTTTATTTATTGTACAATAATATTCATTTTTTAAACAAAGATATAAACCAAGCCAATTAAACATGATAACACTTAATCCATTCACAAACAGTTACAGTCACTTCTGAATCATCAGGGTCTATCTCATTATTAAACTTGACTACACGGAGAGAAATCCGCAGCAAATATTACTGTAGTGGTATCGTAAAAATCATAGCTGACGTCATTAAAGCGACTAATTCCCACTTATTATAATGATTATTATTATATTTCATCTAAATTTTTTACTGTAGTCTACCGGAATTTTTAGAAGTCTCGAGTTAATGGTATACTTTATGCCAGAAATTACTGTAGTGTACAGCAGGTTTTCCCGCCAGATGACACGAATATTTATTGGAAATCAAGTGTGTTCCTAACCTCTTCTAAAAAAGTTTATTGTTTTTATTTTATTCATGAATCTGAATAAAAATGCGGTGAAACACATGAAAATTATAGAATGGTTTATTTTTTAAAAATTAATAAACACGTTACATTTTTATTTTCATGTTTAAACAATAAGGTTTTATTTAATTTTTTGTGTTGTTTTTTTGTTTTGTTTTGATTAAAATTACTGTAGTGTAGTAGGAAATTCTAGTCGATCCTGGTGGCCTCCCCACGCAACTTCTCAATTTCCAGTAGACTACAGTAAAATTTGTTTGATACTCTACAGCATTATTTGCTGCGGATTTCTCTCCGTGTAGAACCCTTTTTTTTTTTTTAATTATATATTATCTATTTCAATAAATATTTTCAATCATACGCAATAACAATAAATCAAACTATCTTCATAATATGTAAAACTTTGAATAACCAAGCATCAACGACCACGCCATTTATGAACGACTATGCGCTTTGCTTTCTGGCAGTCGACTGAGTTTCCGTTAGACCATATAGTCCCGTGAATACGGGTGTGGCAAGCCAACGGAAACTCAGTCGGCTCAGTCAACTGCCAGAAGGTGATGCGCATAGTCGTTCATAAATGGCGTGGTAGTTGATGCTTGATTATATAAAATTTGACATATTATGAAGATAGTTTGATTTATTGTTATTATATATATTTATTGTTAATTAAAAAAAAAAAAAAAGTGTTCTAGTCGAGTTTAATAATGAGATAGACCCTGATGATTCAGAAGTGTCTGTAACTGTTTGTCAATGGATTGAGTGTCATCATGTTTCATTGGCTTGGTTTATATATATCTTTGTTTAAAACATAAATATTATTGTACAATAAATAAAAAGACTCGTTACAGCAATAAATAAATGAAATAAATCAATTATATACAATGTTATACATATATAATAAAATCTATACAGGACTATACTATAGAGTTTATATAATATTTCTATAAAAACTATTCTATAGGAAAAATTTTATAAAACATTCCGTTTCGGATATTTTATAAAAATCATTCAAAATTCTATAGAAGAATATTTTTATAGAACAGCGTATTATTATGATTATGATATATACAAATCATTTTTTTTATAAAAATAATCCTATAAACCAAATCCTACAAAAAATTAATAAATTCATTCTATAAAAATCGACTACAAATTTTATAGAATTTATTCTATGATAAAAGCGCCAAATCTATATAAGATATTGTATAAAAATTTATATAAAAACGTTTTATAGAAATGTTTATAAAACTTTTTGCTACGTGAATATTCAAAAAAAAAACAGAAAAAATAATACAATATATGAAACCTGAGATATAATAATGTGGAAGATAATGAGAATCGATTTCAGTCAAATTCAAAACAACATATAGTAACCAAGAATTCATGACATAAAAATAAAAACAAAAACAATGCAATAACTTTACATGAATGAATGAATAAAAACAAAGAAAACATCAACAAATTTGAAAACAGATACAAATAACTAATTTCAAAACAGATTTGGAAACAGATACTACGGAATTTTCAAAATCATAAGCCAATAAAATCAAAATGGGTAAAAGAAAACGAGAAGGGGACAATCTAAAAAATACATTGATGAAAAAGAAAATTACAAAAATAAAAAGATCTGGTAACGTTTGTTGGGGCGTGTGGCCCGCGTTACCGTTGAAAATTAAAAATTTTTAATACTCCGGCTAGGGCCGTGTTAAATTTTATCTCTTAAATAGTTTTTAAAAGTAACAATACAATAATAGTACATTTTTTTTTATTTTTTTGAAAATCGATTTTTTTTTTTTTTTTTTTCGTTCAAGTTAAGGCAAGCTATAACTTCTGTTAGAATCAACGGAATGACTTCATATTAAGCTCAAAAAACGTGGTTTTTAAAACTCTATCGCCCCTTGGGGAGTTTATCCTGATTCCAATAGTCAATTTTTTTCTATTTTTGAAACAAAAGAGACAAAAATATTTCAAAAATTCTATTTTTTACTATTTTATGAAAACTATAATTTTTTTTGAAAAAAGTTTCGACTAAAAGTTGTAGGATTTCACCATTCATGCTTTTTAAGTCTTATACAAAGTATCTAGGACGAATTTGTCGAAAGTTAGAGCGTTTTTCAGAAATTACTCGAAAACTAGGAATGCAATAACTTTTGATAAAATTGTAGTAGAGACTTCATATTAGGCTCACACAACGCGTCCTCTGAAACTCCATCGCCCTTCATGAGAAAGAGCATTATCTGCTCTCACTTTTTTTTTTTTTTTTTTAAACTAAATTTGAAAAAAAACAATTTTTGAAAAATATGATTCATAGATCAAAATTTTTTTGGAGAGGCGATAGAATTTTCGAATACGCATGTTTTAAGCCTAATATGAAGTCTCTAACACCATTTCATCATGAGTTATCGTTTGCCTAAAAAATGAAAACGGCAGAAGCTATAACTCAAAATAGAGTAGTCGCAGAGGTTTCATATTAGGCTTAAAATAATCGTTTTTCAAAATTCTATAACTTTTTCAAATGAATTTTTATCGTACGAATAGTATTTTTCGTGCAAAAACACAATTTTTTTTTCGTTTTTGGGAAAAAAATGGCCGAATAGATAATGTTTTTTTTTATTAGGGGCGATAGAATTCCCAGAGCCGCTTCTTTTGAGCCAAATCCGAAGTCTTTACGACAATTAGTTTAGAAGTTATGAACGTTTTTTTTTTTTGGGGGATAAATCCAATACTGCGGCTGAGCCTTTCGGCTTCTAGCCTCCGTAATAAATTTAAAATTAAACACAATATGGTGAGTAAAAAAATAGGATTAATATAATTTTCATAAGAAATAAAATTAAAAATTCAATACAGTGATACAATTCGGGCATGAATTATACATAAAAGTGAAATAACGGAATGGAAAAACAAACGTGGAACTGGTAAAAAATTTACAATAGATATATGTAATGACAGTGACAAAATAAGATGTATTTTTTTTGGAGAAGCTGCAAATAAACATCATGGATTGATTGAGGTACAGTTATCAATAAAATGTATAAAACAAAAAGATTTAAAAAAAAAATTATTAACATAATCAATTATTAAATATTAAAGTTAAACAAAATATATACGATCACTGGAGGATGAGTGAGGAAAGTTAATAAACAATACCCATCAATAAATAATAAAGAAATAATGATACCGGTAGAAGCTAATATGAAATTCAAAGACGATAAGGAAAATGAAATTAATTCATTCGTAGGTAAAATTATTTTAGCAAAAAAAGAAAATTATTGAATAGTAGTGTACATAAGACAGTTCTGGCTCACCCCCCACTGTGACCCCCTGCTGTGCCCCCACTGTGATTCACGGTTGATTTCGCGGAATCTGCGAGGCCTCAGCCCGGGGATCTTAATTAGAGTAATTAATTAATTAATTAATTAGGTCAAATCGCCATAAGGGGTCCTTAATTAGAGCAAATAATTAAGTAATTAGGTCAAATCGCCACAGGTAGTCCCTGAATTAATTAATTAGATCAATTAATTAATTAATTAGATCAAATCACCACGGGGGTCCTCTCATTAATTACTTATTTAGAGCAAGTCGCCATGGAGGGGGTCCCAATTTTTTTACAAGTCGCCATATTGGATTTTCGTCAAAAATCATCCACAGATAATTATCCTCATGTGTTGAATTATTTTTTTTATCATTCGTATTTTTTTTTTTCATCCGGAAATCATTTATCATCGATTAATAATTTTTTGTTGATCGTTGTTGTTGGCAGTTGTGCAGCTAATTTGTTGAGCAGTGTGACAACAGGTTTAAGATATTCATTCGCAGCTTCTGATATATTTTCTTTCCCTAATTTTATCAATTGATATTTTTTACGAATAACGTCTTGTACTTTTTCAATTTCACTTAAAAATTTTTTTTCATCAACTAATTCTTGCTCACAAAGAGGCATGTTGATCCTTTGAGATTTTACAATTAACTAATATAATTTAACAAATTGTTTTGTTATTTATAGTTATAAAGCAATCGAAATTTTTCCTATATCTCCTTTTATCTATATCTCTATCTTTATCGATACACAGAAAGCAATATTTTCCTTTCCAACAATTCACACACTTCTGACAGAATTTGCTATACTCCATATCAATATCAACATGATCATGATGTATATGCTTTAAATTCGTATCATCTTGTGGAAAGTGTAACGAACTTATAAATTTATTTGATAATATCTTTCCTTGAAATCGTGGATCATAGATAGGTTCGTACAAAAAGTTATTATATTATTGCCTGGCTCAGTATAAGTAGTTGGTTCAAGGTCTTCACTGGTTAAATCAATGACGAGTACAAGTTTTCAAATGAAAGAGTTAATGTTTATTAGCAATTACAATTATTGGCATACACGTTTTAATTATCAATTTATCAAGTACACGTAGACAGTTAGTAAAACCCACGATTGGAACCCTCTGGTACACTCTCGCGACGGAATCACTTGTTGACTGGAACTGGATCTTGGATATGTTGGTGTATCCACGCAACTTGGATCTGGTACTTGGTCTTGGATTGGTTGGTGTATGCACGCAACTAGGTCTGGGTCTTGGATAGCCTGTGTCACCACGCGACTTGGATCTGGTACTTGGTCTTGGTCTTGGATATGATGGTGTATCCACGCAACTTGGATCTGGTACTTGGTCTTGGATTGGTTGGTGTATCCACGCAACCGGGTCTTGGTTTAGTTGGTGTATCCACGCAACTTAAAAGTCTAAAAAAACGTTCTTGTCGTAGCCAAAGCTAGGCGAGCTAGATCATACTTTGCCCTTTACTTGTCAGCTAGTTATTGCCTCAAGCGTACAAAGCGCTTGAGAAAAACTTACGCCACCTGTTGGCCGATACGGAACTATAATATATTTAAAGTTCTCAGATTGAGACTTTCAACATTATTAAACGCCGTCACAGAAGATAATCAAAAAGTTAATATTATCACGTATCAAATGTTTAGGTATTCGCCCATATGATTGACATAAATAAAATAAATCAACAGCTTTATGTCTTCCCATACAAAAAAATGCTTTAATATGATCCTGCTTTTCAGTTGCGACGTCATCAAATATAAACAACGAATTTGGTTTTGCTTCGTAATTTATAAGAAAATTTATAATAATTTATTTCTTCAAGTGGTTCTAGTAACTTTTCTAAATATTGAATTTTGGTTGGTATAATGATTTACTGTAAATATAAATATTTGCAAATCGTAAACCATTTGGATCAACAATTAAACTCATTAAAGCGTTCATTTTACCACAATTACTTCCTCCAATTATCGCACATCTTATTGTATTTGGTAGTAAATCACCATGTCGTTTTTCTATCAAACCATTACTACTTTTTGATGTAATTATATCAAAGTTTATAACTGGTAATTTTAGAGCTTTTTCTGGTGTTCCATCGTGATGAGCACTGAGCTCAAATCATATAAATTCAACCGTTTTATACCAAAGCAAATCGGTCTGTTATAAACTATGATTGAGCATACATCAAAAGAGAAAAAGAACAAAAAAAGTTGTGGAAAAGGAATACTCAATAAAATAATCAACAAATTACCATTCAAACTTCATCTACCTGGTTATTCATATTGCGGACCAGGTACCAAGTCAGAAACACGTTTGGCACGAGGGGATCCGGGAATTAATCTTTTAGACGCAGCCTGTAAAAATCACGATATTGCTTATTCGAAGAATCGTAACGATATCAAGGCAAGAAACGCAGCTGATGATATTTTAGCTCGAGAAGCAGCTAAAAGTATTTTTTCCAAAGACGTAAGTTTAAGTGAGAGAGCAGCAGCTACATTCGTTACTGGAGCAATGAAAATAAAATCGAAATTTGGTATGGGTTGTGTTACTAAGAAAAAGAAAAAGAAATGTACGGAGAAAAAAAAACCATGATCTTCGTTGAAAAATAAAAAAATAAAAAAAAAGACTGGAGGAAAATAAATAAAAATTAAAAAACGTGCAGTTGAAAAAAAGAAAATAACAAAAAAGAAAATATCATTTTCAAAAATCGTACAAGCAGCAAAACAAGCAATAAAGAGATTAAATATTTCATGAGTTTCAATTAAATCAGCAATAAACGGTGCGAGAGCAGCTATTAAAACAAATGGTGGCAAGAAAGCTATTACAGTACCTAAAGTTTCACCAGTTGCTAAACATATCGGTGGTGCACTACCAGTTTTAATCCCGATTTTCTCAGCTATATCAGCATTAGGCGGGTTAGTTGGTGGAGCATCTGGTGTTGTCAAGGCTATCAATGCAGTAAAGACAAGTAAAGAACAATTAAATGAAAATAAACGACTCAATAAAATGATGGAATCGATTGCCATCGGAAAAGGACTTTATTTAACACCACATAAAAGCGGAATGGGACTTTATCTGTCTCCAAAAAACTTCAACTGATGCTACCACAAAGAGCTTTAACTGACGGTGATTTATTAAAATTTTCTAAACAATCAAAAATTGCTAGTTTCCGTGGAGTTTTTATGCGAAATGATATGCTAAAAGATGGACCATGGAAACAAGAGTGTGGAATCATTAATTTAGATGATAAGAGAAATCCTGGAACACATTAGGTAGCATATAAAAAACTCAATAAAAATTCAGCAATATACTTTGATAGTTTTGGCAACTTACAACCACCGAAAGATCTTGTCAGTTATCTTAATGTTGGTAGCGTCAATTATAATCATAAACGTTATCAAGATTGGAATACGTATAATTGTGGACATTTATGTTTCGCATTTATCACTGGAAAACTATAAAAGCAGAGGAAAAGAAAATTACCAATTAGTTATTTATCGACGAGAATAAACGATACATTTACTTTAACTCTCACCGGTAAATCTTCAGTCTTAGAAACTGATTACTTTTCACCAATACAATTATCAAGTGAAAAAAATTATTCATTAGCACTAATTTCATTTTTATCATTTAATTCATTACCAAATATCGATCATAAAAATAATATAATTTCATATTTTGACAGTTATGATACAATTGAAATACCAACTGGAAGTTATGAAATAGATGATTTAGCTGCTTACTTAGGAAAATATCGAATCAAAATTACATATAATAAAAATACTCTACATTCATATATTACAAGTAAAAGAGACATTGATTTTGTAAAACCAAAATCACCAGCACGTTTACTGGGATTTACACCGAGACTATTGAGGGCTCATCTAAAACATGAATCAAACTACCCGATTAATATTTTAAAAGTGAATACATTGAGAATCGAGTGCAACATTATAACAGGAGCTTACGTAAATTAACAAAAAGTTCATACAATATATAACTTTTTTCCTGCTGTACCACCTGGTTATAAAATAATTGAAGTACCAGCTAATCCAATTTATTTACCAATTACTGTTAAAACCATTGATCATTTACAACTAAAAAATTGATAAATGATGATAGATATTTTGAAATATGCGTTCCATTAAATATGATTTTTGGCTTTGCTGAAGATTATCAAAAAAAAATTGTCAATGCGAAACATGAACTCATTATGATACGATCACATTCAAATTTAAATGCGATCGTACGAGATAATGAGACAGTTCCTGATACGCCAGAATTTGATTAAAAACTTACAAAAATTGAATGGCTTGTACCATATCTAATGTTATCAAACAAAATAAAATTGATATAATGAAATATCTACAAAAAGATCCTGTCATTTCTATTGGATTTAGAAGTTGGGATTTATATGAATATCCATTGCTGCCACAAACAACTCATTATATATAGACAGTGAAAACTGCAACTCAACTGGAAAAGCCACGTTATGTTATTCTTGGTTTTCAATCAAATAGAAAAAATGATTGGCAAAAAGATGTAACCCATTTTGATCATTGTAAAATAACTTTATCTTAATTCTCATATTTTTCTATATGGGAATTTGAATCTTGATTTTGAAAAAAATCAATTTGCTTTATTATACGATATGTATGCTAATTTTGCAGAGTCTTACTATGGCTCAAAAATAGATTTAGTGACAAAAGATAATTTTATTAAAAAATCTCCATTAATTGTTATTGATTGAAGTAAACAAAATGAGTTTTTAAAGACTGGTGCTGTAGATGTACGTTTTGAATCGAAAAAAAACTTTCCTCAAGGACGACAGCATATTGCTTAATTTGACATGATAAAATAATTGAATATAGACCAATAAGTGGAATAGTACATAAGTTTACATAGTTAATTGTAACTAATGGTTTTAATTAAATAAAAAAAACAATTGAAAATAATTTGGTTTTAGTGTATTTGTTTTATTAATTTATTTATGTATTTACATTTCCTCATCATCATCATTGAAATCACGTAGATTATATGTACTATCATCTAATATTACATCTCATATTATTTTCACCATCGAGAACCATAGTTAGTGTTCCTTTCTTGACAGCATTTTCTAGCTCCTTAAATTCTTCATCATTTTGATTGAAATGTGTAGCAAATCTTTTTGGTAGATATGCATAATTTTCATTCTCGATTTCGACTGTTAGCGCTGGACCATACTTTGATGTTGGAATTCTTGCTACTTTAGTAATTTTATAAACTACCTTCCTCTTCAAATCCTTCGATGATTTGCGTTGGTTAGCTTTTTGAAGTTTTTTTGCTGTTGCAAAACCCATTTTTAATAGCTGTAAATGGAAAAGTTATTTTTTAGTTAACAAAATAATTGAAAAAAAATGATAATATCAATAAGTTAATAAAAATTTATAAATATATGATAAAACTTACTTGATGGTTTCTGAGACTGGGCGCACTACAGTTGATGGAGTGAACGAAGAGTGATGCTTAGTCTCTGTGCACTAAATCTCAGATCTCTCACCAACGAAAAAGTTCCCTTTCCTCCCATCACTAAGAGTGGGGGAACGTTGTGATTGGTTAATATTTTGTGGGAGAAGGGGAATCAGGTTTTGCTTATCCCTACCATAAATTTTTTTAGGAGTGGAGGAACGTCGTGATTGGTTGATATTTTGTAGGAGAACGAAAATTATTATTATTATTATTATTATTATTATTATTTTTTATCACCTGATATTTCTACAACTAATGCTTCAAAAAATTTCCCATCCTCCAGCAGGTTCTTTGCCATTTTCATGGCATTCCACGGGAAATGGCTGTTCAATATCATATTCATCATTTTCGTATTTGTTGTAATCAACATTTTTAATGTGTTTCATTGGAATCCCATTTTTATCTGCACCCACTGTCTATTTAACAATTGCATATTATTACAATTAATTTGACATTCTTCAAAATTAACTGTAAATCATTTATATAAATAAGCTATATATTACTTACGAATATCAAATAAAAATATTTAAAAAAATCAATATTACAGTTGCTGAAGCAACTGTGCCTTCCCTGCGGGGGGAATTTTAATTTCAATTTTTAGTCTATTGAAAATTGAGGTAATGAATAAAAATGATTCGTGAATAGAAATATTTATTTTTTATTGTTATAATGCGTAAAGTTTATTTAATTTTCGTTCATTTTGCTTGTTCCTTCTAATGGGTCATCTTCATTTCCGGAATCGCTTTTTTCTACCTTTTTAAATTCTTTGTTTTTATTTATTTTGTTGTACCATGATTTTACTCTGTGAATGTTTAGAATATATTTATAAATTTCCATATTATATTTTATTTCTTTCACTTTACTTTTTTCCCTCTGTTGAATTAGAATTTAGTGTTTTTGTCGTTGTCAAAGTGGTTGTTAAGTTTTTAATCTTTTTATATTCATTTATTTTCAATTCTTTCAGCGTATCACGTCACCCTTTTTTCCCTCAGAACTTTTTGCCTCTTCATTCCACATATTTAATTCAATCTGAAATATATATTTTTTATTTTGGTCATCTTTTATTCTTTTTTTTTTTTAAATAAATATTTTCAGGGAAGGGAGGGTGAAGGGGTAGGAGGAGAGTGGGGAGGGAAAGGGGGGGGGATAATTTATATGTTTCCATATTTATCGTGTTTTTCTTTATGTTCAGTGATTTTTCCTTTTAAAATTTCTCATATTTATCGTATTTTTCTTTATATTTAGTGATCTTCCTATGAAATTTTCGTATATTTTCTTTTATATTTACTGATATTTATGTGATATTTTCCAATATTTATCGTATTTTTATGTATTTTCCTTTATATTTACTGGTATTTACTAGATATTTTCCCATTTTTATCGTATTTTTCTTTATATTCAATGATTTTTTCTTTAAAATTTCTCATAAATAATTTATATGTTCCCATATTTATCGTGTTTTTCTTTATATTCAGTGATTTTTCCTTTAAATTTTTCATATATATCGTATTTTACTTTATATTTAGTAATCTTCCTATGAAATTTCCGTATATTTTCCTTCATATTTACGTGATATTTTTCCATATTTATCGTGTTTTTCTTTATATTCGGTGGTTTTTCTCGATATTTTCATATATTTTTCTGTATTTTCCTTTATATTTACTGATATTTTCCCATTTTTATGGTATTTTCTTTTATATTCAGTGATTTTTCTTTATATTTACCAAGTTTATCGTATTTAGATTAATTAAGGGACTTAAAATATTTTCGGAGGGGGGTCCAGCTGAAAGCGAAAACAATAGGAAATTAAAATTCCCTAAAAAAAAAATCATTTTATTATTCAAACTTTTTATTTTATCAGTTATATTTGACTAATCAATTGAAAGAAAAATTAATAAACGAGAGACAAAATGCAAACAAAGGAAACTTGCCGAGACATGTTTTACCATCACAACAATAAAATTTACGACAGTTAATAATTTTCTATATCAGTGTAATATTTAGTTTTTTTGCTTTGTTTATATTTTACTATTTGATTAATAAAAATTTGATTAAATTAAAAATTAAAAAAAAAGTAAAATTTATTATGAAACACATTTCTAAACCATTTTGAAAGATAAATATATAAAAATTGAAAAATAAATTATCACAAAAAAAACTCTAAATATTCATTACCTTTCTTTTTTATTTCACTTTATTTCACTTTTAACAACGTCTTCCTGAAGATCGAACCACAAATGATTTTTATAGTCACAACGTCTTTTTTTCTTTCTTTCTTTCCGTGTATATAGTATATCTTGTATACAGTCGTTCCGCCTAAACTACCGTCTGTAACTCTGTTACCGCCTTTAGTTTCTCCAATCAGAATTTTTCATTTTGGCATCCATGTTTTCTTATTTTTATTATTTATTTATCCTTTACAATGAGCTTATACACATCTAACCCTCAAACTATCTTTCATGCTAATTTTTTTTTTGAATTTTGAATATTATTTTTCGTTGAATATCAATATTCAATAACAAAAAGTGTTAAAATGAAGATGCTTGAAAAAAGTCTAGATTAATGTTACTTTCCCGCGCTTGGTTCTGCTCATGCGCAATCCCAAATGTCTCATGACATACTACAATACGTGTGTATTGTATATAAATATATTATCGTTCGTTTGGAACATTGTTGTTGTTGTTGCATGATTTAAACCTTACCACTTTGTTTTTCAAATAATATTTAAAATAAAATTTTGAAAGTTTTTGGTGAAGTCTTGTTATAGTGACGCTAAATATTAAAATAAAAAATTTTTAGGAGTTTTTCTGGATTTAGATTTTCCATTTGCTTTTTAACAATATTCATTGATGAATTTCATTTTAACGATATCCCTAGCGAAAATGCCGATTGGCGGTTTGTGCACTGATCTCATACAAAAACGACACAAAACCGACACACGACTATAAGAATTTCTAAGTCACAAAAATAAATAGTAAAAAGCATTTAAAAAATAAAATATTTTAAAATAATTTTTAAATTGAAAAAACTCAATTTTGTATATTTATTAAAAGTGAGGTTAGCTGTCAGAATCATCTGTACACGACTGTGAGATTTTACAATTCTCACACAATTCCGACACAAATCTGACAGACGTACCACAGTATATTTTTATTTTGTATTTAATATAAAAAAAAGCATTTTATTAATAAAAATTTTTGTTCAATATTAAAGTTATAAAATTTTTATAATTTTAAGCATATTAGGTTTTTTTTTTTTGAATAAATTTTGACAAAAAAAATAATTGGAATCGTCTGTGAGAATTGCAAATTCTCACAGGCGTGTGTTGGAATTGTGTGAGAATTGTAAAATCTCACAGTCGTGTACAGATGATTCTGACAGCTAACCTCACTTTTAATACATAAACAGAATTGAGTTTTTTCAATAAAAAAATTATTTAAAAAATGTTTTAATGTGCCTTAAATTGTGAGAATATTATTTAGAAATTTTTAGACATAATATTTTATTTTGTAAATGCTTTTTACTATTTATTTTTGTGACTTAGAAATTCTTATAGTCGTGTGTCGGTTTTGTGTCATTATTGTATGAGATCAGTGCACAAACCGACTGTCGGATTGGTGTCGGATCGGTGTCGCCATTTTCGCTAGGGATTTCAAAAATTTCATCTTTGTTATTCAATTCCGAGATTTCCATTTTGACAATTATTATTATAAATTCAATTGAGCAATTCAAATGGATTAGGGTGTGAACATGCACGGAGAGAATTTTTTATTTTTTTTTACGAAAAAAACATAGCAAATTTTACAATGGCCCATAGCTGAGCTGCGCCATCTATCGGTTTCATGATATTTTCATATGGGCCATAGCAAAATATCGTGTGGGCGTGGCTATTTTTTTTTTTGTGTACCATAGTAATTTTTGTTATGGTCAAACGCAAAATTTATTCTATTTATTGAAAATATTATAAAAATTTTTTTTTTTATTGTCAATATCTATAATTTATTTATTTGTTTTTTTTTTATTTCTTTTTATTTTATTTTATTTTTTTAATTTATTAACCTAAACCAGGGTTTTGAACCAAACATTCATTATACATACAAAAGCTAACATTTGTTTGTTTTTCATTAACAACTTAAACATTAGCAAAGACACGCCTGCGCAGTCGGCTAAAAAGTGGGGGTGGTTGACATTTCTGAGTCTGTCATTGCTTTTGCTATGGCCCATTGTAATTTTAACCATGTTGCTTTGTATTTATCAGTGACACCTATAGGATTTCTAAGAGAATTAAATTTTTACTATGGCACATTGTAAATTTTCAGAGGATCATTTTAATTTCGTCCATGGCCCATTGTAATTTTAACCATGTTGCTTTGTATACATATATCAGTGACACCTATAGGATTTCTGAGAGAATTAAATTTTTACTATGGCACATTGTAAATTTTCAGAGGGTCATTTTAATTTTGTCCACAGCAACAACGTAAAATTTTATGAATAACAAAGCAAAAAAAAAAAATAAATATATTTTGCTATGGTACAATGTAATTTTTAGGCTAGATTATTTTAACTTATAAATTTGGCCTCGGTAAAAATTTCTTAATGCGTTGTAATTTTTTTTCTGAACATAGCAAAAAAAAAACATATAAATTGCTATGGTACATTTCAATTTTTCAAAGCAAAAATTGTTTTCTTTTGTTAACATGATAGTAAATATTTTAATAGTCAGAAGATAGACCCTCAATGATATGGCGCCATAGCAAAATTTGCTGAAAATTTTTCTCCGTGTGCAATGAACATAGATTTATCGATGGGAATTTGAATTATTATTACTTTGTGCTTAATTTTTTTTACTTCAACAACTGCCAGTGACTCTCGTTTTTTAGTGAACTTTAAATGGTTTAATGCCCTTCCAGGAAATGCTGTGTTCGATGATGTTTCATAATATTGACCAAACGCGTAACATGTTAATTCACCTCGAATTTTAAATACTATAAAATTTCTCATTCCAAAAACTTGATTATCAATCGAAAGCAAAGTTTGACTATTCCTTTTTGTAATAACTTTTGCTGGTAATAGTTTCGTTATTCATCATAATCCTTTTGTAAAAACGTAGATTTTCTGGGTCAGGAGTAATTATCATCGTTGCACGAAATTTTATTTTCAATTGGCTTTCCAAACAAATGTATATCTTCTATAATCATTGTTGCCGTAGGATGTTTGGTCTTTTTCGAAACTTCATCCACCCACTTTTGTTGAGGATAAGTTAAGTCTTTGTAGTATAATTCATACAATTTTTCAAAGGCAAATTTTTCCTGAAACGAATTGAGAATTTGACGGAGGGTTTTTTTCACACCTCTCGGAACTACCACTTAATCATTATTATGGACCGAAAGATCTGTATTCCCGGACACGGTAATAGTCCGGAAATCGAAATTCTTGAAAAGTGAGTGTTAACAAAATTTTCATCTTAAGGTGGTATTAAAGAGCCACTCATTTTCCAATCGAATTGTACATATAATTAGCTCCCTTAATTCTGAGTACAGCGATAGAATTTTCTTTAATCATTACCGGTCAAATCATTTATAATTTATTAATAAAAACATTTTTTCATTTCATCTATCGTAAATTATATTGAAACTTCAGTCTCCTATAATAATAAATTCTTTTAAATAAAATGTTGCAGGTGCTCATTGAGCACTTGTCGGAGCCGAGTTGTACATTTCTTTTTGCATTGCATTTTTCCACTTTGGCCAATCATTTTTACTTCTTGCTTCATTTCACGCCAGTGGTTCTTCACAAATATACTCATTATTGTTAATATATTCTGATATAGTTAATCCAATTCATTCTGAATGATACTATTTTTGGCATGAGTAAATGGCACAATGTACCCAATCTATTTTGTCTGTTTTTGGATCAATATCAGATGCACAAGGTTCTTGATATATTTGTTGAGGTTCTTGGTTTTTTTGTTGGTATACCACTTGATCTATATCGTTCTTTTGGTGTACCATTTGTTCTTCTTGGTTTATCACTTGTTCTTCTTCATGTACCACTTTTTCTTGATGTATCATTTGCACTTCTTGATGTACCTATTGTTCTTCTTGATGTACCACTTGTTCTTAATGTATTATTTGTTTTTCTTCTTGATAGATTTTTGGTTTTTCTCCATTTAAGACTACATGTGTGCATTAGACCTATTCAAAAAAAAAAAATATTTTTTTTTTTGGCCTCCAGTGCATGAAAATTTTTGTTCTCAATGAAAATGACAAAATAGATTAAAAATTTTTTTTTTCCGATTTTTATTGAAACGTTACAACGGCATAATTGATTTTTATTGGAATAAATCACGACCAAAGCGCGGTGTCAACTGAAAACAGTCATAACTTGGCCAAATTTAAAGATATAGACGTCATATTGTGCTTGTTTTAAAGATTATAAAAAACTCTACAACTAACTCTTAATGATTTTTCATGCTACTATTTCCGTTTCATTCGAAAAACAGACAATTGTCGTTACCAAATGCCACTTTTTGAATTAATTGGTAATTACATTGCATATAAGTATTTTGTTTATAACGATAATCTTTAAAAAAAAATTGCATTTTCAAGGTCTTTAAAGGAGAAACATATTACATCCTATTATTTTTTTTGTCAGATTAATATTTAATTATAAATAAACCGTAAGTAGATCAATATAAAATTTTTCACTCACTGAAAATTAAAAAAAAAAATTGATTAGCTGGCATATTTTTTTCATTTATTATGTAATCCTGATTAACTGAGGCCTAGAGTTACGAGCTATTTATGTACTAATCATGTGTGTAAAGAAAAAATTTATTCATTAATGGCGCTGAAATTGGCGTCTAAGATAGCGTCTCGAATCTCCTGATCCAGGGATGATTCGGGTTCCAAGGTCCCATCATTGATAAATAATTAAAAATGATATGAAATTTAATATAATTTATTAGAAATTATTAATTAAGTATTAATATACCCAAAAGAAGTCACAAATATGAAAAAACATCCTTCTGGAATAAGTAACATCGTATTTAAACAGATCAAATTCAAGGGTTGTTGGCTAAATAATTTTTTTGTCTATGATGGAGTTGAGCCATCCTCGTAATTTTTTTTTTACTAAATTGTTTAGGATCAAAGCTAGTTTAGGAAAAAAATGGGAATTTTTGAAATGGTCAAAAGGGAGAGGGGTAGATTTCAATTGTTTTTATTTTTCTTAATATCAGAAGCTAACGCCCTCTGCGGCAAATGACAGAGACAAAAGAAATTCAAATTTGTAATTATCGCAATCAAAAAACAATTGAAATCCACCCCCTACCCTCTTTTGATCATTTCAAAAATTCCCATTTTTTTTCCTAAACTAGCTTACACCCTAAACAATTTAATAAAAAAAAAATTACGAGGATAGCTCTAGTTTAATAATAATTAATTATAAAAGATAAGGGCCGGGCCCAAGAAAACCCCTGTGTTCTCTGTACTTCAAATTTCTGGACGCTAGCTTAGACGCCAATTTCAGCGCCATTATTTATAATAAATTTTTTTTTTATCAATAATTATGCTAGCTTTTAACGAAAGCTCGCACAACTTTTTGATTTATTATTCGACACAAATCAAGTAAGGCCCTTAATTATGAGCTACTTACGAGCTACTTATAGGTGTAAAAAAAAATTTATTTAAAATAATTTTTTTTTTTATTAACAATTATGCTAGCTTTTATCGTAAGCTAGCATAACTTTTTTATTAGTCATGTAATCCTGATCAAGTAAGGCTTAAAATTTAAAAGAAAAAAAAATAATTATAAATAAATTTTTTTGTTTACACACATACTGAGCTCATAAATAGCTCATAATTTAGGGCCTTCCTTGATTTCTGTCGAATATTAAATGAAAAATCTGAGCTAGCTTTCGTTGAAAGCTAGCATAATTATTGATAATAAAAAATTTATTATAAAATTTGGCCAAGTTATGACTGTTTTCAGTTGACACCGCGATTTGGTCGTGATTTATTCCAATAAAAATCAATTATGCCATTGTGACGTTTCAATAAAAATCGGAAAAAAAAAATTTTTAATCTATTTTGTCATTTTCATTGAGAACAAAAATTTTCATGCACTGGAGGCCAAAAAAAAAATATTTTTTTTTTTTGAATAGGTCTAGTGTGCATACTCCTATCTTGTTGGTGTCTGGAAACCAAACTCTATATTGTTTTTCCATTTCACTATATTTCCTTCTTTGCTTTTACATTAAATTTGTGTTTTTCTACTTTTGGAACATGTACAAATACTTCAGTACCGATAGTTTTAAAATTACGTAAATTTATTTTTCTTTTATTCTATTATTCAAATGGTGTTTTTGGTTCAATTGAACTGGTTCCAGTCCTGTTTAAAATGTATACTGCTGAGTTCGCTAATGCAGCCCATAAATATACTGGCAAATTTGCTGCATGAAGCATTGTTCTTGCTGATTTAACAGTTGTTATTTTCTCTTTCTGCACTACCATTTCATTCAGGAGTATATGGTGTACTTGTTTGGTGTTCAATTCCATTTTCAAACAATAAATTCTTCATTTGTTCATTAACAAATTCATGACCATTATCTGATCTTAAAATGTTTATCTTAGTTCCTGTTTCTTTCTGAATTCTTTGTAGATATTTTTTGAAGAAATTAATGTTGATAGTGTGTATAATCATCTTTAAAGATTACAAAGAATTTGAAGTTACCTAGTGATGTTTCATTCATATATTCGCATACATCAGTGTGGATAATTTCTCCTATTCTAGTTCTTTTGAAATCACTTGATTTGTATGTACGTCTCTTCATTTTTCCAATAACACATGCTTTACATAAATCGTGTTTCATTGATGTATGAAGTCCTTGTGTTTGTAGAAGATCTTCAATGTGTGCATGATTTTGGTGACCTAATTTTTCATGCAAACTTTGAATACATTCATCAGTAGACTTACCAATGAGTACACTTGCAATTTGAGGTTTTATTACTTTAATTTTCATCTTGAACAATCCTCCTTCTCTTTCACCAACTGCTTGAAATTATAATTATTATGTTATTATTATTGTTATTTTTCTTTAGTAAACATTTCTCACTAGTTGTTGTCATTGTATAATTTTTCTCTAATACAGTCGTAACTGAAAATGAGTAATATTTTAAGTCTGGTATATAAAGAACGTTGCTTAGAAGTGTTAACTCATACGGTCTTTATTAATGATAGATTTGAATATAATTAAAATATTAATAGAAAATACAAAAAAAACTTGTAAAAATTAAAAAAAAAATTTTTTTTTTTTGTTTATAATTTTTAATTTAATTGTTAATAACAATTGCATGTAAAAATCAAAATAAAACAGTATATGTGAGCATTTAAAGATTAAACAATCGTAAAAATAACTTTTTTTCAATTTTCTGACGCTATATACCCATTGACTCTGTTTCGACACCGAATTGAGAATAATATAATACCGAATAATGAATATATTTATTATATTATATTATATTATATTATATTATATTATATTATATTATATTATATTATATTATATATTTATTATATTATATTATATTATATTATATTATATTATATTATATTATATTATATTATATTATATTATATTATATTATATTATATTATATTATATTATATTATATTATATTATATTATATTATATTATATTATATTATATTATATTATATTATATTATATTATATTATATTATATTATATTATATTATATTATATTATATTATCAAGTACAATTAATGAAGGTTTTTTAAGATTGGGCAATAACCGTTCGTCGAACCATCGTTGAAACATTTCGCCATTCATCTCTCCATGCTAATTGATGGAATAATAACAATGTTTAGGTTTTTTTGTCTTTTTTTTTTTTGAACAGCTGTTACTGTTATATAAATACTAATATTTTGATATTTTTAATTTTTATATTTTCATTTTTCATCCATTTTTTTATCTCTTAATTCTATATCTTGTCTCCTTTTCTCCCTCGTGTATTTCTGAACGAAGGCAGTGATAACACCATTGATAGCTTTCCATTTTTGATTTAATCTTCTTTTTATTATTATTAATCTTTATTTATTTATTTTTTTGTTTAATTTCATACTCTCTATTTCAAATGTTCTTGCCCATTCACACATGTCTTTTACTACATTTCCTCTCAGCATTTTTACTACTACCCCTATCATCTCTTCCTCTCTTGCCCCTTTAAACATACTATCCATTTCCTTGTTTACTCTTTTGTCACATTTATCTCTCAACATTGGGCATACTAATATATGCTCCAACGTTTCCCTGTAATTGCCACACATCCTACAGTTCCATTCTTCCTTTTCATTTTTCACATTCTCAAGTGGTGGAAGGGATAAAAAAGGAGGGAAGTGGTTATTCAGAGGTATAAAAGAAATATCATCAGTTCAGAACCGGTCACTATACAGTTGAGTTAAGCTGAGTTGAGTTGATATATATTAAAGCAAAATGTCGACATTCATTGATTTTCAAGGATTTCAAGAACCTTAAGGTTTATTTGTTGTGAAAGAGTTAGTTATCCAACCCGTAAATTCAAGATCTTCACCAACTATAAAAATATTCAAACCACCTTGTGAAAAATCACGCCTAACTGAAGAATATAAAAAAATTGTAGATAATTGTGAAAAAAATTATCATGGGATATCTGGGGAAGCTGGTCATGATCAATATAATAACGTATCAACAATAATCATTAAAGAATTAGTTGGAAAGTTTAATTATTTATTTGTCAAAGGTGAAGATAGAAAAAAATGGTTAACATTTATTTTACGTTTTAATCCAATGACAATTTTCAATTTGGAAGACCTGGGTTGTCCAGATATGAAAATATTAGAGACGGAACATCCAGCAATACGACATATGAATTCACATCCCTCATGCAGTTCTTACAAATGTGCATATGAAAATGCACAAAGATACAAATATTGGTATATTAAAAAATTTTCAACAAAAGCCAAGATGAAAAAATCCATTTTACATTTATGTGCAGTCAAAAATATAGCTGAATTGACACAAAAAGATATTGCTGCACTTCCAGTGATGGCTATCATAAAATTTGCATCACATCACATTGATGAAATTTGGGAAAAATTATCTGTAGAACAACGTTCAAATCCAACAATTTCAAAATTAAAACGATGCAAAAAACATCCAATACAAAATGATTGTGAAGATGAAGTTGGAATATCTCATTATGTACTAGAAAAAGATTGTTTAAAATGTAAAGAAGGAACTGACAATAGAGAATCGAATTTAATGAATAAATAAATGATGCAAAACCAAATTAATAAAAGTTGTTCATTTTTTAGAATTATCCTTCATTTCTTCCTTAAAATATAAGATATAAAAAAATAATAAAGATTTAGTTCGTATAATAAAATAATAGAAACAAGTTTCGACAAGTTTCGACATGTTTAAACTGGAAAAAATATCATCTAGATTTCATTGTTATAAAAAATGTTGAATCATCTCACAACAGAGGATTAAAAGATTAAATTTTAAAAAATATTATAAAACATGTTCAAACAGGAATTATTAGCTTTTCTCAGAAAAATATTTTTCGTATCTATTGTTATAAATTCAATAAAGAAGATTATAGGATTGAAAGATTAGAATAATAGAGAGTAAAAACTATTTTCTACGAGTAAAAATTTTTAGTCGGGATAAGCAACACCTGATTTTCCTTTTCCTACAAAATATCAACCAATCACAACGTTCCCCCACTCTCAGTGATGGGAAGAAAGGGAACTTTTTGGTTGGTGGAGGATCTGAGATTTAGTGCACAGAGACTAAGCATCACTCTTCATTCACTCCATCAACTGTAGTGCGCCCAGTCTCAAAAACCAACAAGTAAGTTTTATCATATATTTATAAGTTTTTATTAACTTATTGATATTATCATTGTTTTTCAATTATTTTGTTAACTAAAAAATAACTTTTCCATTTACAGCTATTAAAAATGGGTTTTGCAAAAGCAAAAAAACTTCAAAAAGCTAACAAACGCAAATCATTGAAATATTTGAAGAGGAAGGTCGTTTATAAAATTACTAACGTAGCGAGATTTCCAACATCAAAGTATGGTCCAGCGCTAACAGTCGAAATCGAGAATGAAAATTATGCATATCTACCAAAAAGGTTTGCTACACATTCCAATCAAAATGATGAAGAATTTAAGGAGCTAGAAAATTCTGTCAAGAAAGGAACACTAACCATGGTTCTCGATAGTGAAAATAATCAAGATGTAATATTAGATGATAGTACACCCACGTAGAAAAATTATATCTGAAATATATCTCAATTATATCTCAATTATATCTCAATTTCGACAGATATGGAGGAGATATAAAAAAGATATGGAATATATCTAAATAATATATATTATATATTATTTTTATATTCCTGGTAGAAAAAATTATTCATCTATATATGTAAAGTCCGAAAATAGATTTATTTATAGATTTTTTTTTAGATTTTATAATAACCGATTTTATATGTTTTTCTATTTGGATATATACATATATATAATCTATATAAAAAAGATATGCAATATATATATAGCATAGATCGATCTGAAGAATATAAAAAGGAGATATAAAATATATATACTTAAAATATATTTAAATTCAATATTTTTTTAAACTCAAATCGATCTGAAGAATATAAAAAGGAGATATAAAATATATATACTTGAAATATATTTAAATTCAATATTTTTTTAAACTCAAATCGATCTGAAGAATATAAAAAGGAGATATAAAATATATATACTTGAAATATATTTAAATTCAATATTTTTTTAAACAATAAATTCAACATTTATTTAAACAAAAATTTAGACATTTGTTTGAACATTAAATTCAACATATTTTTAATGTTTAAATAAATGTTGAATTTATTATTTAAAAAAATGTTAAATTTATTGTTTAAAAAAATGTTGAATAAAATGTTGAACGACGAACATCCTGGCTTTGATAATAACTATAGAATTACAATTATAGTAAGAAATTTTATACAGGCTTTTTTCAAATTAATTTTTAATTTTTTTTTTGTGCATTATTTATTTAGCAAGTTGTTATAAATTTTAGCTGTTAGATATTTTACAGTATACATATTCAAATACATAAACAATTAAGTGTTCAACATCTTAGAACTATGTTTTGATTTTTACAAATGTAAGTGCCAACTAAAAATATTTTTTCAGAGATTTCATTGGCTGGAACTGCATGGATTCTGTTTGTTTCTTTAACAGGAATTAAATAATCATTCAAATTAATTCCTGCCCCGTTATGGCAAATAGAATTTTTTTTTGATATTTGTTCCTCTTGAATTTCTTTGATCAACGCAAATACAACATTATTGCAGATAACATAACATTGAATTTCTCCATAATATGTTCCATTGGCCCACGAAATAAAGGAATTGCTTCGTTTTTTTTCTTTTTTATATGTCTTTGAAGTATAAATCATATTTCTTATTGATGCTCTTGAAAAAACAGCAAGCTGTTGTAAGTTATCTACTGGAATCGATGTTACAGATGATATTGCAAATAAATATGGATCTGATAATCGTTCGAATGTAGCTGATCCAAGAGTATATATATCAGAAGTAGGAGGTGATTGAGATTCAAATGTTAATTCAAGGCATTTCATGGCATTAAAATATTGTAATTTATTTGCTATTTCTTGGTGTACTTTGTTTGGACCATGATTAAGGTTCGTTAAAAATAAATTTCCATCTTCGAATTGAAATGTCGACCAAGACCAGGCTTGTCCCCAATTATCTATAGCTTCTGGTACATGAATCAATTGATGGACATTCAATGTACATTTCACTAACCCATACAATTTTTGAAATTGATAACAAAATTTTGTGATAATTTTTTTAGCACACTCGAGCTCATCTTGGCTAATACTTTTTTGTAAATAAATATACGTTGCTTTCACTAATAATAAATAGTTCTTATAATATTTGTTATTCAATCTTTTTTTTAATAATACTGGAAGAATAAATAAACTTAACGATTGTATTTCTGATGCTTTCAGAAAAGATAGATGCTTTAAAGACCTAAGTGAGCGTGAGATTGTTGATGGCACTCGAATATTACTTATTTCAGTATTTATTTTATCTCGAATTTTTTTTGATAAGTTATATGGTTTTTTTTTTGTCTTACAATTAAACCAACACTTCAAAAGCAGTTTGAAAATATTTAATATGTTGTGAAGGTAATCTGGAGGGAAGCTCGTTGACAAGTCTAAGTGAGGAATTTTACAAACTGGTGATAGACCTTTTATTCCTGTATCAGATGACCCAGACTCAACGGCTCTGATGCCTTGTTGGATCATACGGTCATTTGTGCGCCTTATTGATTTTTTTAAAAACGAAAATACGTGGTTATAACCTCGTCTAACTTTGCATCTTTGACCTTGATTTTCACAAAAAGTACAACTGCTATAGCCATTGTGATTGGTCATATTCATAACCATTGCTTTTGCAGGCAAATCTAAACTTGCAACAGGAGCAACAGCAATATTATGCATCAATCCAAATGCAGGATGATGCCAGTCAAAACCATCATTTGCAAGACTTTGCATTGTTTTCGCAAAAATCTCCAAGAATCCACATGATTGTGGTTTTTGATTCTGGCTAAAATATAAACCTGTTACTAGTTGAAATGCTCTTCTTTTATTTGGTGCAATATTTAAAATGTTTACTTGTACTGGCCATAATTGTCCATTAGAACTTTTAGACACTGGAGCACCATCTGTATTCCACAGTAAAGCAATATCGTATTTTCTTAATCTTGCTTCTCTTTCAACTTTTTTGTATTCACTGCCATTTGTTATATCAAAAATAGTATCCTGGTGTTGATCATTTTCTACTGTTTGTTCATACTTTTCATCTATTAAAGAATATAAATTCCTTTTTTCAAATGTTTCGATTAATAACGCACGTAAATCTAGCTCAATAAATAAACCATCTATTGCTGTTGTACCACAGGCTTTACATACCATGTCATTTGAAGTACTTAAATACTCTCCTAAATAGTATCCACATATCTCGCATAGTCTATGTCTTTTTATTGTTCCTTTAAACGATGGATTAATATCACTTAACAATTTATCAAAAAAATATCTATTTCGAGGGACAATATTATCCTCTGGTAATATTTCATGTAGAAATGATAAAATATCTTCAAAAGCACTTTGTGTTAAGGAATTTTTCATGAAAATTTTTAAAAGACGATAACTATAATCACCACAAGTGATATTTGAACCTTGATAAATATGCTGATTCATATAATTTGTTTCAAATTCATTGTCGTCGAAAATACTATGATTAAATTCGTCTGGTACACTCTCTGCATAAATATATTGATTCATATTGTTAATTTCAAGTTCATCGACGTCGGAGCTACTATTATTAAATTCGTCTAATACACTCTCGTCATCTGCTATAGAGTCATCAGACACCAGTGGAATATTTGAGGCTGAATTAAAATTAAATTCTTCATTCAGACAATGGTGAAAAAATTTCTGCCTATTTCGTCGAGAGATGATAGTTGATCGAGGAGTATTAACCTATGTACAATAAAAGAAAAATACTGATGATAACATTCCCAAATATACAAAATATACAAAACGAGGGATGTACTGGATACTCACACATTTTGACCGCAAATACTTTTTGTAACGTGTCATATTATAATTTTATATATTTATTTATATATTTATTTCATATATTTTAACACTGCATGGCATGATGATTGTTTATATACAATTGTTTATAAACTCGCGCATACATAGCAACGATTAAACATTTGTGTGGCAACGAAGTTATATATTTTTTGCGTTAACATAGCAACAAATAAAACAACGAGAGTATAGGTCTAAAAAAAAAAGAAATTATTAGTTGTCTTGTGTCTAAACATACATAGCAACGATTGAACATTTGCGTGGCAACGAAGTTATATTTTTTGCGTTAACATAGCAACAAATAAAACAACGACAGTATAGGTCTAAAAAAAAAAAGAAATTATTAGTTGTCTTGTGTCTAAACATACCAGCATAAGAAGATTTTAAAAAATGCCGAAAAAGATGTATTATCTTGTTGAAGGAGTTGATACATGCTTGTATCTTTTAGAACATGAAGAAATTATAGAATTTAATTCTGGTGATTTAAGTATTGATGGAAAAATTAATTTCCATTGGCCAGTTAAAAAAGGGAAGAACAGCAAACTTTACTCCGGCAAAATTATCGATTTATCAGGTGAGAAATTATTTAACGTAATTATCTATCAATGTTAAATATTATTATTCGTTTATTTATTAGGCAATATGGAAAAATTATTAAAAAAAATGAAAAAAATGAGAGAAACCAAAAATTCAAGAAAGAAAAAAATAAACGAACAAGAGTGCAAAAAGGATAAGACCACCATGAATGAACTAAAAGAACAAAAAATAAAAATACAGACAAAGGTAAAACAACATTAGTAAAATAGGATAACTAAGGTCAATATGAATATTAATAACTAATACTTAATTCAATTTATTTTATAAAATTCTTGAAGAAACATAGTACAGCTGCGGGTAATAAAAGAATAGCTGATGATGTAATTGAATTTCTTCAAGACAAACAAGATGGAAATGATAATTTTCAAAAAACAAAAAATAATAAAGTATACAAAAGAATAAACGTGGTTGACTCTGACTCATCTTCAACACTTTCACCTGATAAAACTAATAATAACAATATTGATCACGGTTCTGGTGTGTATGACAATGTGATTACATCAACAAAAAATAAAAATATCTCAGTGCTTTCAAACGAAGAAAGTATAATACACCAGCGTAAAAATAGGGTATTGTAATCTGATTATTTATACTTAATATTTATCTTTTCAAATAATCTAGATTTTAATATAAATTTAAAAAAAAAATTTTTTTTTTTATCAACAGAATGTTATGAGGTTACTATTGAGTGACGATGATTCATCTCCACAGCCTTCACTCAATGAAAATACGAGTTATGATCGTGATGTCTCTCACAATAAATTTCCACCATTAAAAACAGTAAATTTATTACCATTTACGATTGAAGAAAATATCACTCTTAAAAAACCTGTTAAAACCGTAATATCATTTGTATATTTTTTATTATTTTATATATTTGAATTTACAGTGTTTTGAATGAAATTTTTTTTAAAATTAGGTTAAAAGAAAATTGGAATTACCTGACCAGAATACCTCTCCCATTAACACGTTTCGTCCGAGTAGTTCTTCATCATCATCCTGTAATTCTTCGTTTGTAAATAACGATTCATTAAGTTCAAAACGGTTGTCGGACAGATATGAATTATTAAAAAAAAAAAAAAAATACCTAATCGATCTGTCATCATATTTATCAAATGCTAATGAAATTTCAAATAAATTGTATGAAATAGCAACTGAAGAATCGAAAGAAATTGAAGAACATCCTTATTTCACTTTAGCAACTGATCTACCGTGTGAACTTCAACCATTGTCATCCGAATACAAACACCCTCTGGATGAAATGACAGATAGTGATCCAGGCACTTCAAAACAAGCAGATAAAAGCTGTCATAAAACTGATAGGGTAAATGAATGGCAATTCCGTTACTCCAAAAAAGGTGGTTCAATAATTGAATTGATGAATGACAGTAGTGTCCTTATTGACAAACAAATTCTTGAAAATATTATTCGACATTGCAAAGATCAACGTGCACTGGCAAAATCGCTGTATGAAAATATTTTCAGTGATGAGGCTTTACGTAAATGTTCAAGGACGGGACATACCCGAGTGGAAAAATTTTCAGGATGCCCTATTCGACCTCAAACCCTGATCAGAAACGGATCAGGATTCCTTATTCAGGGAACCTGACTCATTCCTGACCCGAACCTGGTCAGGACACCTTACGATTTCCTTAAGTCAGGTAACCTTATCCAATCCTGTTCAGGAAAAGAACAGGAAACCTTGACGTATCCTGAATAAGGTTTCCTGAACAGATTCTGACCAGGATATTATCAGAAAAAATTTATCAAATAAATTAATTATTTTTATTCAGTTTTCCTGTTCAGGAAAGGAACAGGAAACCTGAACGTATCCTGAATAAGGTTTCCTGAAAAAATTCTGACCAGAATACTATCAGGAAAAATTTATCAAATAATTTAATTTTTTATTCAGTTTTCCTGTTCAGGAAAGGATCAGGAAACCTGAAGGTATCCTGAATAAGGTTTCCTGAACAGATTATGACCAGGATACTATCAGGAAAAGTTTATCAAATAATTTAATTTTTTATTCAGTTTTCCTGTTCAGGAAAGGATCAGGAAACCTGAACGTATCCTGAATAAGGTTTCCTGAACAGATTATGACCAGGATACTATCAGGAAAAATTTATCAAATAAATTAATTTTTTTTATTCAGTTTTCCTGTTCAGGAAAGGAACAGGAAACCTGAACGTTACCTGAATAAGGTTTCCTGAACAGATTCTGACCAGGATACTATCAGGAAAAATTTATCAAATAATTTAATTTTTTATTCAGTTTTCCTGTTCAGGAAAGGAACAGGAAACCTGAACGTATCCTGAATAAGGTTTCCTGAACAGATTCTGACCAGGATACTATCAGGAAAAATTTATCAAATAAATTAATTTTTTTTATTCAGTTTTCCTGTTCAGGAAAGGAACAGGAAACCTGAACGTATCCTGAATAAGGTTTCCTGAACAGATTCTGACCAGAATACTATCAGGAAAAATTTATCAAATAATTTAATTTTTTATTCAGTTTTCCTGTTCAGGAAAGGATCAGGAAACCTGAACGTATCCTGAATAAGGTTTCTTGAACAGATTCTGACCAGGATATTATCAGGAAAAATATTCATTATTATAATTTTAATTCTAAAACAAAATGACAAGGGACAATTTAACAAATTGTTATATTTTATTTTTACGTTAAATTAACGTCGCAAATTCTAATTTAAGTTTTTTTTAGCTGATGTAATTTATGAAAGCAAAAAATCACATCAGATCATCGATAGACGGCATGGCCGCGCGTGTTAAGGTCCGTAGTTGTAATCTGAAAGTTCCGAGTTCGCGTCCCGCTAGTGGTTAGGTAATTTAAGTTATGTCAGGTATATACAATCTTATCGTTCAATCTGTGTCATCAATTACATTGCTATAGTAAATTAGTTACAAAACATCAATTAATAAAAAACAATTTTTTTTTAAAAATTACTTGATCCGTTTCAGATCAGGAATCCTGTTCCATTCCTGATCAGGTATCCTGGTCAGGTTTCCTGATCCGATTCTGATCAGAATCCTAAAAAAAAGCGTTACATTCTGATCCGTTCCTGAACAGGATTCCTGGTTATATTCTAGTCAGGAATCCTGATCCATTCCTGTTCAGGTATCCTGGCTCTAACCCTAAAATCTGGCCAGGTTTCCTGATCCGGTTCTGATCAGAATCCTAAAAAAGAGCGTTACATTCTGATCCGTTCCTGAACAGGATTCCTGATCCGGTTCTGATTTGAAATCAGGGTCCCTGATCCGGTTCTGATCAGAACCTTAACTAAATTTCCACTCGGGTATACCTAAAGGGCGAGGAAAAGAAAATTTAATTGCACGACCCGGTCTTGATACATACACCATGAGTGTCATATCTAGTAAGAATGCATACGTGTACATAAACATGTATATTTTTCATTTACCTGTATTTATTTGTATCTCATATTTAATCTATTCATTTTTTCTTAGATTATATTAATAAAGTAAGAAAAGAAAAACATTGGCAACGTATTGATGAGAGATTAATAAACATCAACATAACTCAATGGTTATATTCTATAAAAGATAAATTAAAAATTCCAGACAATAATGATGACTTAATTAAGACATAAAGAATGAATATCTAAATTAATTGTTAATGTATTTGAATATGTATACTGTAAAATATCTTACAGCTAAAATTTATAACAACTTGCTAAATAAATAATGCACAAAAAAAAAATTAAAAATTAATTTGAAAAAAGCCTGTATAAAATTTCTTACTATAATTGTAATTCTATAGTTATTATCAAAGCCAGGATGTTCGTCGTTCAACATTTTATTCAACATTTTTTTAAACAATAAATTTAACATTTTTTTGAACAATAAATTCAACATTTGATTAAACATTAAATTCAACATTTTTTTAAACAATAAATTTAACATTTTTTTAAATAATAAATTCAACATTTATTTAAACATTAAAAATATGTTGAATTTAATGTTCAAACAAATGTCTAAATTTTTGTTTAAATAAATGTTGAATTTAAATATATTTCAAGTATATATATTTTATATCTCTTTTTTATATTCTTCAGATCGATTTGAGTTTAAAAAAATATTGAATTTAAATATATTTCAAGTATATATATTTTATATCTCCTTTTTATATTCTTCAGATCAATTTGAGTTTAAAAAAATATTGAATTTAAATATATTTCAAGTATATATATTTTATATCTCCTTTTTATATTCTTCAGATCGATCTATGCTATATATATATTGCATATCTTTTTTATATAGATTATATATATGTATATATCCAAATAGAAAAACATATAAAATCGGTTATTATAAAATCTAAAAAAAAATCTATAAATAAATCTATTTTCGGACTTTACATATATAGATGAATAATTTTTTCTACCAGGAATATAAAAATAATATATAATATATATTATTTAGATATATTCCATATCTTTTTTATATCTCCTCCATATCTGTCGAAATTGAGATATAATTGAGATATATTTCAGATATAATTTTTCTACGTGGGCATATAATCTACGTGATTTCAATGATGATGATGAGGAAATGTAAATAAATAAATTAAATAAACAAATACACTAAAACCAAATTATTTTCAATTGTTTTTTCTATTTAATTAAAACCATTAGTTACAATTAATTTATGTTAACTTATGTACTATTCCACTTATTGGTCTATATTCAATTATTTAATCATGTAAAATTAAGCAATATGCTGTCGTTCCTTGAGGAAAGTTTTCTTTCGATTCAAATTCTAAACGTACATCTACAGCACCAGTCTTTAAAAACTCATTTTGTTTACTTCAATCAATAACAATTAATGGAGATTTTTTAATAAAATTATCTTTTGTCACTAAATCTATTTTTGAGCCATAGTAAGACTCTGAAAAATTAGCATACATATCGTATAATAAAGCAAATTGATTTTTTTCAATATAAAAATTCAAATTCCCATATAGAAAAAATTAAGATAAAGTTATTTTACAATGATCAAAATGTGTTACATCTTTTTGCCAATCATTTTTTCTATTTGATTGAAAACCAAAAATAACATAACGTGGCTTTTACAGTTGAGTTGCAGTTTTCACCGTCCATATATAATGAGTTGTTTGTGGCAGCAATGGATATTCATATAAATCCCAACTTCTAAATCCAATAGAAATGACAGGATCTTTTTGTAGATATTTCATTATATCAATTTTATTTTGTTTGATAACATTAGATATGGTACAAGCCATTCAATTTTTGTAAGTTTTAAATCAAATTCTGGCATATCAGGAACTGTCTCATTATCTCGTACGATCGCATTTAAATTTGAACGTGATCGTATCATAATGAGTTCATGTTTCGCATTGACAATTTTTTTTTGATAATCTTTAGCAAAGCCAAAAATCATATTTAATGGAACGCATATATATAAATATACATCATCATTTATTAATTTCATACCATTTTGATTTATCCACCCTGCATTTTCATAATTCATTCTTGAACTTAATAACAAATAATTTTTTATTGTAGATGTTATACCAACATTCTTTGATTTATCAATTAAAACTCCATTTAATTAATAACGCATTTCATCAAATAAAAAACACATAGCATTATTTACTAATGTTAAAGATAAAATATTAGCAAGTGGATCTTCTGCATTTGCAGCAGCAGCACGTTGTTGCGTTAATTTTCCACTCATACGTATATAGCTTTTTGATGGTAGAACAAACAAATCTTGATTCTGTATTGATATTCTTATTTCATCACTATTATCGAAACTGCTGATCCAAATGACTGATGAGCATGTAGCTCATAGTTGGATATTTCATTGTTAAATTGAACTGGCGCGTTTATATCGAAAATATTTTCATCACTCATTTTAACGTGTAAAACAATTAAGACAAGTTATATTTATCCAATTAAAGTTCCAAAATTTTTTTTTACTTTTGGACCTAGACTCTGCAGGTAATTTATATTGTGAGGTGTCAACTACTTGACTGCTCGATTCAGACTGACTGGAGGTGTCCATGATGTGCTGCTTTTATACGATGACCCACGTTTTATTGCGCGTGAATTGAAGCAAATTCCCATTCCTATGATTTTACATGTAACGTAATGGTTATTGTTACACCACGGAAATTCACTAATTCACCGTTTTGATTAACAATTTTTAGTTGTAAATGATCAATGGTTTTAACAGTAATTGGTAAATAAATTGGATTAGCTGGTACTTCAATTATTTTATATACAGGTGGTACAGCAGGGAAAAAGTTATATATTGTATGAACTTTTTGTTGATTCACGTAAGCTCCTGCTATAATGTTGCACTCAATTCTCAATGTATTTACTTTTAAAATATTAATAAGGTAGTTTGATTCATGTTTTAGATGAGCCCTCAATAGTCTCGGTGTAAATCCCAGTAAACGTGCTGGTGATTTTGGTTTTACAAAATCAATGTCTCTTTCACTTGTAATATATGAATGTTGAGTATTTTTATTATATGTAATTTTGATTCGATATTTTTCTAAGTAAGCAGCTAAATCATCTATTTCATAACTTCCAGTTGGTATTTCAATTGTATCATAACTGTCAAAATATGAAATTATATTATTTTTATGATCGATAGTTGGTAATGAATTAAATGATAAAAATGAAAATAGTGCTAATGAATAATTTTTTTTACTTGATAATTGTATTGGTGAAAAGTAATCAGTTCCTAAAACTGAAGATTTACCGGTGAGAGTTAAAGTAAATGTATCGTTCATTCTTGTCGATAAATTACTAATTGGAAATTTTCTTTTCCTCTGCTTTTATAGTTTTCCAGTGATAAATGCGAGACATAAATGTCCACAATTATACGTATTCCAATCTTGATAACGTTTATGATGATAATTGATGCTACCAACATTAAGATAACTGACAAGATCTTTCGGTGGTTGTAAGTTGCCGAAACTATCAAAGTATATTGCTGAATTTTTATTGAGTTTTTTATATGCTACCTAATGTGTTCCAGGATTTCTCTTATCATCTAAATTAATGATTCCACACTCTTGTCTCCAAGGTCCATCTTTTGGCATATCATTTCGCATAAAAACTCTACGGAAATTAGCAATTTAGCAATAAAGTCCTTTTCCGATGGCAATCGATTCCATCATTTTATTGAGTCGTTTATTTTCATTTAATTGTTCTTTACTTGTCTTTACTGCATTGATAGCCTTGACAACACCAGATGCTCCACCAACTAACCCGCCTAATGCTGATATAGCTGAGAAAATCGGGATTAAAAGTGGTAGTGCACCACCGATATGTTTAGCAACTGGTAAAACTCTAGGTACTGTAATAGTTTTCTTGCCACCATTTGTTTTAATAGCTGCTCTCGCACCGTTTATTGCTGATTTAATTGAAACTCATGAAATATTTAATCTCTTTATTGCTTGTTTTGCTGCTTGTACGATTTTTGAAAATGATATTTTCTTTTTTGTGATTTTCTTTTTTTCAACTGCACGTTTTTTAATTTTTATTAATTTTCCTCCAGTCTTTTTTTTTATTTTTTTATTTTTCAACGAAGATAATGGTTTTTTTTTCTCCGTACATTTCTTTTTCTTTTTCTTAGTAACACAACCCATACCAAATTTCGATTTTATTTTCATTGCTCCAGTAACGAATGTAGCTGCTGCTCTCTCACTTAAACTTGCGTCTTTGGAAAAAATACTTTTAGCTGCTTCTCGAGCTAAAATATCATCAGCTGCGTTTCTTGCCTTGATATCGTTACGATTCTTCGAATAAGCAATATCGTGATTTTTACAGGCTGCGTCTAAAAGATTAATTCCCGGATCCCCTCGTGCCAAACGTTTTTCTGACTTGGTACCTGGTCCGCAATATGAATAACCAGGTAGATGAAGTTTGAATGGTAATTTGTTGATTATTTTATTGAGTATTCCTTTTCCACAACTTTTTTCGTTCTTTTTCTCTTTTGATGTATGCTCAATCATAGTTTATAACAGACTGATTTGCTTTGGTATAAAACGGTTGAATTTATATGATTTGAGCTCAGTGCTCATCACGATGGAATACCAGAAAAAGCTCTAAAATTACCAGTTATAAACTTTGATATAATTACATCAAAAAGTAGTAATGGTTTGATAGAAAAACGACATGGTGATTTACTACCAAATACAATAAGATGTGCGATAATTGGAGGAAGTAATTGTGGTAAAACGAACGCTTTAATGAGTTTAATTGTTGATCCAAATGGTTTACGATTTGCAAATATTTATATTTACAGTAAATCATTATACCAACCGAAATTCAATATTTAGAAAAGTTACTAGAACCACTTGAAGAAATAAATTATTATAAATTTTCTGACAACGGTCAAGTCGTACCAGTTGACGAAGCAAAACCAAATTCTTTGTTTATATTTGATGACATCGCAACTGAAAAGCAGGACCATATTTAAGCATTATTTTGTATGGGAAGACATAAAGCTGTTGATTCATTTTATTTATGTCAATCATATGCGCGAATACCTAAACATTTGATACGTGATAATAATAATTTTTTGATTATCTTTCCACAAAACGATACAAATTTAAAGCATCACGATCATGTTAATATTGATATGGAGTATAGTAAATTCCGTCAGATGTGTGTGAATTGTTAGAAACAAAAATATTGCTTTCTGTGTATTGATAGAGATAGAGATATAGATAAAGGAAGATATAGAAAAAATTTTAACTTCTTCATAACTATAAATAACAAAACGATTTGTTAAATTTTATTAGTTAATTGTAAAATCGCAAAGGATCAACATGCCTCTTTGTGAGCAAGAACTAGTTGATGAAACAAAATTTTTATGTGAAATTGAAAAAATACAAGACGTTATTCGTAAAAAATATCAATTGATAAAATTAGGGAAAGAAAATATATTAGAAGCTGCGAAAGAATATCTTAAACCTGTTGTCACACTTAGTGATGCCGCGATACGATACGATATGAGGCCTCATATCGTATCGTATCGTAATTTTTAACGGCCATATCGTCTCGTATCGTATCGTCATGTGGTCATATCGCCTCCATATCGTATCGAAAATTCATCATATCGTATCGTATCGTATTGTCTCCATATCGTATCGTATCGTCATATCGACGATATTGTAAAAAAAAATCGGTTTCTGGGGTATTTTTTCGAAATTTTATATATTTTTTTCTTAGTACAGAAATTCATGTATATGAATTTTATTTTTATTATTTCTACCATGTGTACTTCAGCATCTGGATTTTTTAAAATATTTTCAATGATCACCAATATATTTTCGGGCAAATACAAAGTTCTCAAAAAAATAGAATGGAGGAACTTTAAAGGCATCTCAGAGTCAAGCGTTGCAAATTGGTTTTCCGGCAGGAAGGCCCATTAAAATATTTCCAAACAATGCTGTCTTATCTTTTTTTCATATATTTTTGTATACTGTGGTTGTGAATACCAGGTCTAGAAAGTTAGCACAACCTTTATGGCACAATCACTTATTGCTATAATAGGAATTTTGTGCAAATTATGTGCAAATTATGTGCGAAATTTTTTATTTTTGTGCACTTATATATTTTTTTTAATTAATAGTTGTGCTACCTTAAAGCCAAGATAGCACAACTTTGTTGTTTATCAAAATAGAGGAGGGCTGTTAGGGCCATATTTTTGTGCAAATTATGTGCAATTTAGTGTGTTAATTTCATCTAAATCGGATAATAATTATTTCCGCAATTAATTATTTAATTTTTTTTCTACTGGTTGTGCTACCTTAAAGCCAAGATAGCACAACTTTGTTGTTTATCAACATAGGGGAGAGCTGTTAGGGCCATAATTTTGTGCAAATTATGTGCAATTTAGTGTGTTAATTTCATCTAAATCGGATAATAATTATTTCCGCAATTGCACAAAATTATGGCCCTAACAGCCCTTTCCTATGTTGATAAACAACAAAGTTGTGCTATCTTGGCTTTAAGGTTGTTTTTAAATCGCATGACCGGGCGACGTTTTGGGTTCGCAAGGGTACTTACAAACGTATGTTAAATAAATAGTTTATTGTGTAACAAGAGTGGTTTATGAAATGGTGTGCGCACCATAGAAGAAGAGATAGAAAATTGAGGCAGAAGAGATAGAAAGAAGGATAGAGCTAGAAAAATAAAACCGAACGGCGGTATTGGAACGTACCCCAAATTTTCAATGTAATTCAGCCGGCTGAAACCCGTAAATTTAAAAAGTAATTAGCCAATATCTTTTAAACAGCACCGAGGAAATGGATAATTTTTTTTTCATCGATTTCGTAAAGTGTACAAATCTGTAGAAAAAAATCAAAATTTAAATTAAGAGTTTTAAAAGTACAAGCGCAATCGTACTTTTACTCTCTATGCTTGCGTGTTAAAGTTGTCAACTTTGATACTAATTATCTGGATTTTGATGCAGAGGAAAATTACGAAAAAATTCCACCAAATAGACAATTATTTCATTTAAACATTAAAAAAAAAAAATCGAAAATTAAATTACGGGAATTTCATTTGAAAACAACCTTAAGGTAGCACAACCAGTAGAAAAAAAAAAATTAGCGTGTTGCGAGTACGCGCGGGGGAAGTGAAACTTCTTTCAGAGTAGTTTCATGTCACGCTGAATATTAATAATAATAATAATAATAATAATAATAATAATATTAATCCTGACAATAATATTCGAATATATAAATATTATTAGTTAATAATAATTATTAGTATTTATATTTCGAATATTATTATTATAAATTTTATTTTTTATATCGTCACATTAATGGAAGAAGGGCGTAAGTGCCATTTTTAGGAATTTTTTTCTTCTAAAAGAAAAAGGGCGTGAGTGCGAATTTCTAATTTTCAGGCTTTGCATCTAATTTTAAGGCCTTAAACGCAATTTTATTTTAAGAAAAAAAAAAGTGCGTATGTTCAGGGACTTACGCCTTTTTTCCATTCTCAAAATCATTTTTAATAAAAGATGAAGATTTGTAATTATTTTTATGTTTTTCGTATTGATAATAAATTATGTATAATTATCAGAAAACAATCAATAATTTAAAAAATCCTGCCATTAAATAAATTTCAAATAAAATTGAAAATATGCCTTTCATCTTTTATCAAAAATTATTTTGATAACGGGAAAAAAGGCGTAAATCCTTGGACATACGCCCTTTATCCTTTATCAAAGGTTGTTACGCCCATTTTCCCTTTTTTTCAAGTATTAAAATTAGATGAAAAACCCGAAAATTTATAAATTTGCCCTTACGCCCTTTTTGCTTTAAAATTGACGTTTTTGGCACTTCATTCTTCAATGCGACAATATAATTGATACCATCGATATTATTACTAATATTATATTGATATTATTGTTAATCATAATATTATTGGAGTTATTATTATTTATAATAATATTATTCATATTATTCATAACCATAGTATAAATAAAATAATAATTTAAAAAATATCATCGATGATAATAATATCAATATAATATTAGTAATAATAACAATAATATTATCGATTTATAATAATATCAGTGATATTAATAATATAAATAATAACATTGACAATAACATTCATATATAAATATTGATAATTATTAGTATTTATATTCAAAATATTATTATTATAGATATTATTATTAATATCAATACTATTGTGAATAATTGGTAATATTATCAAAATTATTGTTGTTATAATTATTATCATTTATATATATTTATAATAATTTTATTGTTATTATAATAATGATTCTTTAACCCCGCGAGATAACTATTGCTTAATACGTTTAAATGAATTTTTTTTAAAAATCAATTATTTAAGTATTAAACTCAGTTGAACTGTTTAATAATATTTAAATAAAAAAAAAAAAGTCGCTCACGCATACACACATAGCAGCTGACGTTCCGAGTATTTATCTGCTTGTGGCCGAGCGTATACCAGAGATAGTATACCAGAGAGAGTATACCAGAGAGAGTATACCAGAAAGAGTATACGTGACAGAGAGTATAGGAGAGCGTGTGACAGAGAGTATAGGAGAGCGTGTGACAGAGAGTAGAGGAGAGCGTGTGACAGAGAGTAAACGCGAGCGCGTAACGCTAGCAGGGCCTCGAATTTTTTTGCTACCCTCCGTAAAGAAGTTTCACTTCAAAAAATGAATAATTAATTGAGGAAATAATTATTATCCGATTGAGTTGAAATTTACACACTCAATTGCACATTATTTGCACAAAATTATGGCCCTAACAGCCCTCCCCTATGTTGATAAACAACAAAGTTGTGCTATCTTGGCTTTAAGGTACCCTGGTGAAAATAATATGGCGGATTATGTCATAATATGCCATAATATGCCATAAAATGACAGGAAAATTATGGCATAATATGACATAATCTGACATCTTCTGTCATTATTACTTTTCAGAATTTGTCGGAAAATGCCGGAATTTCTAAGGTTATTTGGACTTCCGACAAATTCCGACAAATTCTTACAAGATTTTTTTTTGAGGATTATGCCATATTATGTCATATTATGACATAATGCGCCATTTCTTAACGTCAATTTATGGCATTTTATGTCATAATATGACATAATTTACCATCTTTTTATGGCATTCTATGGCATATTATGACATTCTATGGCATAATATGGCATATTATGACATAATCCGCCAACTTTTTATAGTAATTTATGGCACATTATGTCATAATATGGCATAATCCGCCGCAACTTTTTATGGCATTTTATGGCATCTGGTGAATTTCTGATATTCATTAAACATAACTATTTACGTATTATTCATTTTTACTTCTTTCAAACAATTACGGGAAACATTGATTATTTAAATTTTTGTATTATTATATCGTCATATTTTTTGGATATGAATATGATAGATCCATATTGTTATCGTATATATAAGAACTAATTGTGAGATGAGCACATGCGAGAAACTTCAAAAAGCAATGTACAAGAAGAAATGAAAAAAAAATGGTATCACTCAAAAAATTTCTTGCGTAATAATTTAATAACAAAGTCACATAATTAAAACAACGACGTGACCGAGAATAAAATATTATTTACTAAAAAAACTATTATCAAAATGATTTTGCCATTACAAACTTTTTAGATGTCAGAATATGCCATATTCTGACATATTCTTACATGATTTTTGGGTGCCATAATATGCTGTTTTCTGACAAATGAATTTTGTCGGAATATGTCAGAATATGTCAGAATATGACATATTCTTACATGATTTTTGGATGCCAGAATATACCATTTTCTGGCAAATGAATTTTTGTCGGAATATTGCATATTCTGTCATATTATGTCAGATTATGTCATATTATGCCATATTATGACATAATCCGCCAAATTATTTTCACCAGGGTAGCACAACTATTAATTAAAAAAAATATATAAGTGCACAAAAATAAAAAATTTCGCACATAATTTGCACGTAATTTGCACAAAATTCCTATTATAGCAATAAGTGATTGTGCCATAAAGGTTGTGCTAACTTTCTAGACCTGTGAATACCCTGCTGTTTAAACACGGTTTCTGTTTTTTTTTTTTTTTTTTTTCCTTGAAAAATTATTTTGTCAACAAATAAAACTCTGAAATGTTGCAAATACAGATGGTTTTTATTTTTTTTCTAACGGTTTTTTGGAGGTCATTTTCAACTTTTCGACATGAGTTATTGGGTTGTTTTACATTCAAGACCTCTTGGTATCAATTTTTAAACCATTCTAGATTTATACATTTTTTTTAAATAGGCGAAACGGTTTTTTTTTCTTAAAAAAAAAGTGAAAAAAGAACCCTCCGTTTAGTTCTTTGAGTTTATTTTATTTTATAATTTAAATTCATAATTTTTAATCAAATTTGTTAAATATTATGAAAAAATTAATGTCATATCGTCGATATGGACGATATATCGTCTTGACCATATCGTATCGTATCGAGTTTGACGATACGATATGAAACCCCATATCGTATCGGATATCGTCACCTCCATATCGTATCGTATCGTCATATCGTCATATCGCGGCATCACTACTTTTCTTTCAATATAAGTATTGTTTTAACTATGTATTTTTTTTTTTCATGTTTCAGTCAACAGTTTTACGTAGGCGAAGCCTATAGTATTGAATTCATACACGTTTTTTTTTAAATGATCATATCTTGTAAAGTAATAAAGTTAGAAGAATCGTATTAAGACCAAATTATTTGTCTATGAAAATACTAAAACCGGGGACTTACTAAAAGTAATTTCAATTGTTAGTTAATTTGTTATTAACAAAAAACGATCACCGTATAATTTTCAAAGTCAAATAATAAGAAAACTAAGAACAAATCATGGATGCCATTTTTTGCCAGGATATTAGGAATGACTGAATTTATAATAATCGAGTTAAAAATTGTTTTTAATGTCGTTAGAAGATTGTTAATAAACAAAAAAAGAAAATTGCTGTTTTTTTATATTTTGCATAACTCTTTAAAATTTTAATTTACAAGCTTTGTTTATGGCTCAAAATAATTGTCTTTTCGATACCGAGAGCCACCCTCTCTTGATAAAATTTGCTCTGATCATTTGTTAATTAGATATCAGCAATTGTTTATAACAATCACTATCATCCTTTATGTTACAGTTGAAAAATAGTAACGAAGGAGTGATTTTAGCGATTTTTATCAAGATAGGGTGGCTCTCAGGAATTTAATATCAAATTTTTTGAGCTCAATAAAACTTTTTTATGTTAATTTGTTCAAAAGTTATCCAAAATATAAACAATTACCGATTTTTATTTTAAACATTTTTTCTTCAAAAAAGAGTTTAAAGCGCATGCGTAAAACTTTCTTTGCTGTGGTTATAATTTGCTTGATCGATAAAATAGTTATTTAAATTATCATGTTATTGAAAATAAAAAAAAACTACCATGGACAAATTTTTATAAATAAAAGTAATAAACAAAATGGTTCTAAAAAAGATTTGTTTAGTTAAAAAAAAAGTAAATTGAACGATTTATTTTTTTTATATTTGTATTGATTTTTTTTTTGAACGAATCTAATAAAATCATTAATTACAAGTGGTATAACCTCAAATTTTTTTCATCTGTATTTTGATTTATGTACATAATTTGACAGGTGAAAAACAGCGCGAAAAAAACAAAAAATATTTAATCATATAATTTAAAATTATTAATAAAAAAAAAACTAAAATGAATTTGGAATAATCAAGAGGAACCACACGGGCTTTCGCCGGAGTCTTGAAAATTTTCAATTTCCAATAGAACGAATCCGTTACTAAAAATTTTTTTTAGTTATCATTGTATTTAACTATGTGATTTTTTTTTTTTTTTTTTATCAATAAAAGGTTTGGAAAAAAGTTATGATAGTTTAGAAAAATGTCAACTGCAATCACCTGAGTCAAATGAAGAGGAAAATGGACTAAATGAAAGCAAGTCCACAGATGATAATGATTTCTCATCAGATGACTACGAAAGAAGGGAAAAAAAAAACGAAAAAAAAAAATATAGAAAGAAAAAAACCAAGTCAAATAAAAATATGTGCAATATTTCAAGTTATGAGTCAAATGACGAAACTGAAACACGATTGAGTACACGCATTGATACAAGCATGTGCCAGGATCTGTGTGAAATTCCAAAGCCACCGGGAAAAAATATTCTCGGTATTCACTACAGTAGTAGTTCAACTGATTCAAATTGTGATGAAGATGGAAATGAGAAAAACATTGGAGATAGTATGGTCTTCTTTTATTTCTTAATATATTGTTCATTACTGTTTACATGTTATTGTTTATTATCTAATATTTAAAATTTTTCTTTTTTCTATTTTTTTTTTCAACGAATATGCAATTTGTTTTGAATTTAATGTTTCATCTAATTGATCTTAATTTTATATCAATCTAATCAGTGGCGCTGTTACCCTACAATTCATCGTTTGATAAAAATGATTTAGAAACAGATCAGATCAATATCTTAAGCTCAGATGGTGAAAGCCCAAAGTCAAATATATTTAATAAAATTATACCAGAGTATCGGCCAACTCTTTTAGGTTTGTCATAAAATTCATGAAAATTAATTCATAATAACTAACAAATAATATTAATTTAGAAACACCAGGGATTATAAAGTACTTGGAATCATTAAGTAAAACGATTGGCTCACAGTATCAATCCAATGAAGACCCAACAAACAGTTTCAATGCAGGTATAAAGCTATAATTACTCCCAATTAATGAAAAATTTTATTAAAATCAATTAATTTTGTTAATTTTATTAATTTTGGTCCAAATATATTCATGTTAACAATAATTTGTTTCATTCGGTGTGTCAAGTAAAATCAAATACACACAAAACGTATGAAAATAAGATTAAAAAAAAAAAAAATTATTTACACTAAAATTTTGTTGAAAATTGGTTATTTTTCTATTTAGCAACAATACAGATCATTCCGTTGATTGAAACTGCAGTAGAAGACTTAAAATCATATATGCTCGATGCCACAACACAGAATAAAATAGAAGAAAAAATGACGTCTGTACCTCCTACAAAACAAATTATTGGGACACTTGGCATTCACCAGTCATCATGTGAATTAATGAATGTATCAGGCGATCCCAATATAAAATGTCTAACACCAAACACAGCGTTGTCGTCAGCATCGTCTAATTCTAATGTCAGTCCACCCGAAGATTCTCGTTCAAAAGCTCTATCATTGAATATAGAGAATGCACTGGTACGTCAGTAATTATATACAATACAACCCATTTAAATTATCATATTATTACAATTACTTTTACAATGAGTGTCTTGATTATTTTTATTATAATATCGTTATAATTGTTATTTGTCAATTTTTTTTTTTTTTAGAATGTCTTGATTAAAAAGTCAGGGATTGAAGTCGATAAAAATGATTTGACCAATATCTCAAAACAATTTAAGGGGAATCCAGGCGAAATGGCACGAAAAATTTTTAAAAAATTACTGGGAACAGAAAATTTATCAAGAATGACTGTTTGTGCAAAGCATGGAAGAGAAATTATTCCCAAACACCAATATGACGCTATTGAAGGTAATTTTTTAAGATTTATTATCAGATCAACTAATTCTTTTTATTACTGAAAGTAATTTGATTTTATCTATCTTTTAGAATATGTTTATAAAACGTGCCGTAAGTCATGCCGTTTATCAAAATCAGATTTCCATAAGAAAATTACAAAGATGTGCTGTAATGTGTTTCTCTTCGTGAAACAGAAAAAAAAAAAAAATGAAAAAAAAAAAAATATATTTAAATAAATGTGTGTTTTAATTGTTGAACTTATATTATATTTTGATTTTATCAATTGTATTTTAAAGTGTTAAAAAAATAAAAAACAAGCTGTAAAAATTAAACAAATAAAAATTAACAAATAAAAATTAATCATTAAAAATATATAAATATATACCTTTGGTAATTAGACATGTCTGAAAATTACGATGGCGAATATTATCATTTTAAACTTTATATTAAACTATTATTATCTACATTATCAAGAAAAATATATATATTTCAGTATATTGTAGGTTTAAAAAGACGGAACTTGTTGTTTCTCTTATTTATTTAATGATAAATTATTAAATATTAAATATTATATATTGATATTTGTGATTTGTGATGTATTTTCAAATATAATTCTTTGTAATATTTACTGTTTAAAAAAATAAAAAACAAGCTGTTTGAAAATAAAAATTAAAAATATGTTCAATGTTGGTATAAATAAAAAAAAATAAATTAGCTTTTATAATATTAAATAAATATTTATTGTGAAATTCACGATAAACTCATTGTAAAATTCAGGGTAGATACTGCGGCATTCCCGGTGAACGACATCATTTTACTATGAACTTATTCACCATGAATGTATTCATCATTGTTTCATTAAATGAATATTCTTAGTAAATTCATGGTGTACTTTATGATGGATTCCTACGGCATTCTTTCAGAACAATATTTTTTTACACGGGTATGTGGTAAACAGCAGAATCAGTATCACCATATAAATACTTAACTTTATCTCCATATTCTGGTTTTATAAAATTATAATGGAAATCATACATATATGTTTTTGAAATTTCCAATATAGAAAATCCGAGATAAATTAGTTTATCGAACAGTATACTTGTTGGTTTCATTTCAATTATTACAAGATCATCAATGATTAAGTGGCTATGGAAGTTTGGCTTTGAGATATAAGATCTAGCTCTACCCTTACCACCATATTTTTGTACAAGTTTTATTGATTTACGAGTTCTTACAGACTCTAAAGTTTTTCCATAAATTGCATTGATGAATAATTTTCTTAGATCTTTTCCAAATGCACTACGAGCTTGTTTCCGTAACTCAGTGTTAAGATCAATATATGGTTTAAGCCATGAACTTTGTTTAAATTTTAGAACACGATGAACTTTAGTAATAATCATCCCTAAAGAACAATATTGTTTTAAATTCCTGTAGTGAATAACATAATTTTTCTTATTATCTAGAGTTGCCAATAATTTTGGAGTTTTACTGGTTTCTAGAGGTGGTTTTTCGCGTACTGGTGCTAATAGAAAATCTTTATGATGATAATGTAAACTTGCAGGATAATCTAAATCAACTTCAAGAATGTATCCACATTTTGAATTATCAGCAATTGAATTCAATGTTGATATATCAAAGTAATCAATCCATTGAAATTTATATGTCGGAAGATATTCCCTCATTGCAGCTTCATACATATTATTTAAATCAAAATACATTAAAAATGACTCTTCTTCTTCAAGATTATATTCACTTCCCATATATCGATTATTAGCTCTTCCATATCGATTTGAGGCTTGTGATAAACCACCTCTTATACCTTGCTTAACAAACAACATTATTTCAGGATCTGTTAACAATTCTAGTTCAATCTGAGTATATCTCAACATTGCACTAAAACTAAGTCCAGGTAGCGTATAATAATGTGCTGGGTCTAACTTATATGTATTCAAACAATCAGCTCTGAAGCTTTCAAAAACATCAGCTAAAAGAGCAACATCAGTCTGTAAGTATAACTCAGAATATTCTCCAAGTGTTTTTATATCAAACTTTTGCCAAACATTCAGAGCATGGGCATATGCTTTATCTGAAATATTTTCTTCATTCAATTTTGAATAAAATTGATCTTTCGGTGGAAGCGTTGTATCATCAAATTTTTCCCATTTATCAAGATAATCATACGGAAATACTCCCTTCTTTGTAATTAAATTGAATTCATCATCATTTTTACAGAGACTTTTTGTTATTGATTTTTTATTATCATCTAAATTATTTGATAATGAATCTATGGAACTAGCCATGAATCTATATGAGTCGATAAATCTAAATTTTATTCTGGTACCTTTGACAGATTTTGTGAATGAAATATACCTTTCTTTGTTGATTCCAAGTATATCAATTTTACCTCGGAACTGGTTTTTCAATTTTTTGATGATGAAATGTGCATCATAGCCTGTGAGATTATGAATTACTACAGTCATGATACATGATTCTTGATAATTTATATTGCATATTTGATGGGCGGCACCTCGGTATTCTGAGGTCCAATGAGAATGATCTCTTACTCTTACGTCATTTTTCGTGAAAATTGCAGTCGGTAATAACATTGCACTTTTACATATTTTACTACATAACTTTTTATGATTATCCCGAGATTTTTGAGATTGAAAATGACATAAGCAGCGATCACAAATTATTTTCTTCCCATTATGTTTAGAAATTTGTGAGCTTACTAATCTCGATAGGTTTGTGATCCATGCAAAATGATATTGTGACAAATTTTTTCGTGAATTGAAATCATTAACGACAACATCATCATCATCATCATCATCATCGTCTTGTGCTTCCACTTCTCTTTCAACCATTAAAAGATGAATCGTTTCATGATCAGATTCATTTTTGCTTATATAATATGGTGTACCATATGTTGTTGTAACCCGTTCTTTTCTACGTTTTTTATTTTTTTTCTCATCATCATTATTCATCGTCATTATCATCATCATCATCATCGTCATCTATACCATAAATATTTATTTTTAACTTCTTTTGTTTTTCGAAAACTTTGATTTTTTCCCATGTTATCGGGAAAGTTATTTCGCTACAATTTATTTTATCAAGATGTATCGTATAATGACTCACACGCTCACCATTTTTTTGGCACTTTGTATAAACATGCTAAAACTGACCATACGAGACAAAAGTTATCAGAATTTTTGACGTTTACAACTGAGTGAGTTTTCAGTATCCATGATGGCATTTCAACGAAAGAGGAATTACTACCTTGCAGTGGTATGTAATCATTTACTTGAATTTCGAGATGAAGAATTTCAAGCAGTTTCCAACCAGATCCTTTTAATTCAGCTTCCTCAACATCTTCTATAAAATGTTCAAAATTTTCTTTGAATAATTGACTTAGATTTGATGATTGTAAAACCTCAAAACTACCTTCACTGAAATATTTTGTTTCAACTTCTACACTATTATTCGATGGTTTTTCGATTTCATAGTTCAAAACTCATACAGTATTGACTTTGAGTGCATTTTTATCTTGTAAAAGAAGAGCTAACTGACTAATTAACATTTCTTTCGCATCAGAAAGAAAGTCTCTTACATCTTTATGTTTCAAATTAATTATAACACTAGTCTTCATCCTGTTTCTGAATACATTTTCTAAATCTTGCCATTCAATGTTTTTTTCAGTAGAAGCGTTTGATACATCAACTGTTGAAGATACACCTGCACCTCGTACTTGCAAACTTTGTAATCTGAATAAATAAGTTGTCAGTATTCCCACTGTTGCCTGAGTGCATTTTTTATGAGCACCTGACAGACTTGTACATGATCTATTATAATTTGCAATATCTCTGCGTAATGAAATAATTGTAGAATTGATTTGATCATGATCCGGGACCTGCAGTAAACGTTCAACTATTTTTCGATAATCCTCTCAACATTGTGTGTTTGAATCCATTTTATTTGAATCTATTTTATTTCAATATTTGTTCGGTTAACCTAAAAATCAAAAAAATATTAATGTAAAATGATTGCAAGCGAAAATCTATGGATGATTGACTTAAAAATTTAAAAATTGCAAAGATAATGATGGATTACAAAAAAAAAAAATTTTTTTTGAGGTTATTTTTCTTATAGGAAAATATTAACCTGGTGCAAAAAATATTCATGTAGATATAGCTAGTGAAAATCTAAGGTTAGTTTATTAAGAAATTTTATAAAATATCTAAGGATTATGAAAATACTTATTGGTTATTAAATTGTGGTTAAGACTCACCTGATATTTTTATATGACTATATTGTCTTGGCAGCAGATCACAATGAAATGAATAAAAAAAAAAAAAAAAACCAGAAAATTAGAAAAAATAACGAAGTTTTCCCCCCGGGAATCGAACCCGGGTCTTCTGCTTTCCGGGCAAACGCCTTGACCACTAGACCACAGGGCTTCTTATATTTTCTAGATGTACTGACATTTATTTAGCTTTATCTCCACTTTTTCATGGCCACTAGCGCCACCATTTCATTTTTTATTAACTACTAACGAGACAGTGTCATTTTTAATTACCTCATCATCAGCATCATAATCATCTGAAAATAATAAAATATAAAAATTAGTAAAAAAAAAAACAGAATGCTAAAATAATATAAAAAAAATTTAAAAAATTACCACTGTCACGAGGAGGATTCATTGCGTCTGCGAATTCCTTACGCAGCTGTCTCTTAACAGCAGCAGGCAATCTCCTGACCATTCTTTCTAAATTCATTATCACTGTCCTCTTCCACATGGAATCCCTCTAAAAAAAAATGTATAATAAAATTGATAAAAGAACCTATAAATTAAAATAAATAAAATAAAATAGAATAAAAAAGATTAAAAAATAGGTTAAAAACATGTTTAAATGATGCAACTTACGCACATGATCAATGAAAAAAATAAAAAACTCCACCAATAAATAAATAAAATAAAAGATAATGAAATAAAATAGAATAAATAAAATAAAAAAAAGGTTAAAAAAGATAGGGTAAACCATGTGCGAATCATGCAATCACACGCACATCTTTAACGAAAAAAAGTATATAATAAAAAAACCACACCACTAATTTAATAAATAAAAAATAAATTGATTAAATTAAAGAAAACACAATAAAATATATAAATTGATAAGAAAAAACAAAAAAAATAAAAATAAGATTAGTGTGAACACGTGCTTGAGTGATGCAATTTTCTTAAGCACATGTTTACCAAAGAAAAATATAATAATAAAAACCACACCAATAAATCAATAAATAAATAAACATAGAAAAACGATAAATAATAAAAAGTAAATTGATTAATAAAATAAAAATAATTAACTTACCGTTCTTCTAATGACTCTGGAACTCATAATGTATTTTTTTTGATGCAATGACGCATGAAAGCAATTAAATTTTTAGACAATACAATCAGAAGGTTATCAATGAAAACACTAAACTTACATTGTTCCATTTTTGTTCGTCTGTTCCATCCGTCTCCATATTCTTAAAAAAATCTCTAGGAAAAAACTATTGTTCGGGTAACTTTCAATTGCAACAAGAACCGAACAAAAAAATTTAGAATAAAAAAATCAATTATTGACAATTATATGTAGAGATGTTTCAGAGATATAACTGACAATAAATTTTGCTTGAAGATAAAATTCATAATACTCCCTCCCAGGTAGGATCCCACAAGGGTGAACGACCGTGCCAGGCTTGTTACAAGCTTGTGTTTCCTAGCCTTGGTGGACTAGAATGTGCCTAGCTTGGCACAGAGAATTTCTCCAGTCATTGCACAAGACTTGTTAATCTAGGCTTGTACTAAGCCTGTGTCGATTGTTATTTCCAAGCCTTACACAAGGTTAAAAATTCCAAGCTCGTGTCAAGCTTGTAGTTACAGTCATTGCACAAGACTTGTTATTCCAGGCTTGTACCAAGCCTGTGACAATCGTTAATTCCAAGCTTTACACAAGGTTAAAAAATCCAAGCTCGTATCAAGCCTGTATTTACAGTCATTGCACAAGACTTGCTAGTCCAGGCTTGTACCAAGCCTGTATTTACAGTCATTGCACAAGACTTGTTAGTCCAGGCTTGTAACAAGCCTGTGTCAATCGTTAATTCCAAGTCTCACACAAGATTAAAAATTTCAAGGTTGTGTCAAACTTGTTTTTCCAGTCACTAGACAAGCCTTCTTAATCCAGGCTCGACACAAGACTGTCCCCTTGATTTTTCCCGCCCTCACACGAGCCTCGTAATACAGCCTTGTTTCAAGCTGGTGCCCATTGTTTCACCAAGCCCGACACGAGACTTGACTTATGCATATATTTAACTCAAAAAAAAAAATTCTAGTAATTAGATATATAAATTTAATATAAATTTCAAATAAAAATTATCAGGCTTTGACTATTGTGTGAGGCATTCGCGAGGACTGTGTGTTTAGTCTCAATAGAATTTATTTATATAAAAAATTTTGACGACCACTTTTATCAATACCCCGATGGTCGACATGATAGTGCATTGGACTTCCACGTGAGAGGCCCCGGATCGATCCCGCGTCGCGTCCCTAGTTTTTCGTTTAATTATTATCGTTTAATAGAATTGTCTGAATTAAAAAATAACAATGTCGAAATTATTAAATTAACAATAATAATAGATTAACCATAATAATTTATTTATATTTTTTTTAAAATTGTTTTTGGAAGCTTGAGTCAAGCCCGAGGCACAAGCCTTGGCACAAGGCTGGAATACGAGCCTTGGCACAAGGCTTGTCATCAAGCTTGTAACATAGGCACATTTCCAATCACTTAACAACCTTGGCACAAGCTTGTAGCACAAGCTAGACACAAGCATGTGAGCCTTGTGCACAAGCTTGTGCCAGGCCTGGCACAATCATTTACTCCTACCTGGGCTCCAATTTTTCCTGGGGGCGTCATTTTATTTCGACGTTTCATTTGCTTATGTTTTGTTTTGCTTCTTTATTTTCGCTTCTTGGAAAAATAATTACTCGAATAATTTTTATTGAAATTCTCGAAAGACTACAATGGAAAAAAGACTAAAAATAAATGTTTCGATTTTGTTTTATTCGTTTTTTGTTTTATTTTTTTTTATTTATGTTCTTCGAAAATGAAATAATATAATATTTTTTACTAAAATTGCTAGAAGAATAAAGACCCTACAGTAAGAAGACCCTATTAATTCTGTTTTCTTTTTCGCGGTTCACTATTTAAAAATGATAATAATAAAAACCACAGATGTCTGTCAGTCCCAAACAGACCAGATTTTACTTCTTTTTATTTTAAAATGAAACTACAATAAAATTTAGTATTTTTTAATATTACTCGGTTTTTTATGGCTACTTCGTAAAACGACAAAATTTAAAATAACATGTGACTTACAATTTTGTTTTATATTTTTTCAAAAATACTTTGAACAACGATTTAATTTATGTACTTTTTTAATAGCTTTTTAACAAACTCGAATATTCCCACACATGGTCAACAAATGCATAGATTTTTTGAGTAAAAATCACGTAACAAATAAAACTATAAACTCAAGTTTCTCTTTGGTAATATTATCTAAACAAAAAAAGAAACACAGTTTTTTTTACAAAAAGGAGCGTCAAGTATTCGAAATCCCCAATAATTATGTGATTATAATCATTTTATTTTATATTGTATTTATTAATTTTTTAGATACAAAAAGATATAATACCAAAATAAGTCAAGAAGGAAATATTTAACGCATATAATTAAGTCTTAATCTTTGACAAAATTTTATACTTGACCCCACCCGGTTCTTCCCAAATAAATTTTAAAGCCTACACACGTCTCGACAACAGAGTTAATGGTATTTTCCAATTATCCATTATTATATATATATATATACCCTTCACATTTTATCTAGGCTTAAGACTGGCAGCGTACAATCTTGTTAACTTGCCGGCATGTTTAAAAATATATATATATATATATATATATTGTAACTGATTTTTCCACCGATAAAGTAGAAGCCTCAGTTACTATGGGATCAACGAGGATTTCTCACCATCCTCCTCTCTTACCGCCAGGAGGGAGCCAGCTGGTGTATAACGGCAACCAACGGACCGTGGGGTAGTTTCGGGAGCAATGGCCGCCGACGGCCATTTCGGTAGCGACTAGTTCAGTAAGAAAATGGTAGAGGGGCGCGGTCCACCATATTAGTTCCAAAACGTCACTCTGGCACCATTACTAAAATGTATATTGTTTTTAGTATTGACCGGGAGCGTAATAACCCACCCCGCAGCGGCGGTTATTACCGTGATCATTAACTTTGGTTTAACTTACTCGCACATTCTAAGTCAATACGAGAACGAGGATATTCGTACCTCACAGGCTTTACCAAATATCCTCCTATTGCCTACTCACTCTAGTGCACCAAGTAGCCGAACATAAAGTCCATCCGCAGCCACGCTGGTCTTACGCCGGACCACTCTATGGATTTGGCTACTCGATTATAGGTTACCCTGACAGTAAGTAACCACACTAGAGCGAGAAAGCAAGTGATATACAACGTCCTACCTATACAGCGTAGCGACATCGTAAATCACCCCCGGGAGCATGCACCACGCATCGGGAGCTTGGTTAGACTCATCAGTGACATCAACTAGTTCCAACCTAGGACCCAGTCGACGTCATCGTCTAAGTCGGCTAACTCCACCAAGGAGTCATGCCAGCTTCACCAATGATATCAACTAGCTCCTTCATAGGAGCATGTCGACATCACCAAGTCACCAGCCAACTCCACCAAGGAGTCAGCTAGCTCCATCGGAAGCCAAACACGGACTGTCACCAGTCCCGGTGCCATCAGCCAGCTCCGAGAGCCGGCCGACGACTGGCAGTGAGATGCCAGCGATCACCAGTTTTATGGACTCTCTATCCCCACTCTCGTTTGACCCACTCCATACGACCATCTGTGCGCACACCTCGATGCGACTCTCCGGTGGGAGTGTCGAAGTAGGGGGAACGAATCTGTCGTAGCTAGGGTAGGAATCCGGATTATCCACTCGTGGTGGATGTCTACCAAGTCAACACTGACATTCAGGCGAAAATTGATGTCACTACCGAGGCCACTCACAAACCGGTGGTATTAATTAGCGTCTTAGTCGATAAAACCCCTCAGACCAGACCTCTAATTATTTTCGGGAGCGCGAGATCTGCCAAATCTCGTTACAATATATCTCTATACTTATATATACTTTTTTCGTCAATCAACAATTCAATAATGAATGCGTATGACACAATATGACACGAGCGCCGAATATATATTTTACAGTCTAAAAGGTGGTGTCCACTATGCAATTTTCCTAGATATCACTAAAAAATCTAGTTGAATTCAGTTACAATGCTAATAAGCTAAGGGTTTAAACTCACGATAAGCCTAGTTTCGCTTGTAAAGCGCACTAAGCACGCGCAACAAATTGGGTTGTGTCGAACTTGTAAACATGGCCGTCCTAATTCCCATAAAACTAGTAATATGTCCCCAGCCATCGTGGTTTTTCTAGTAATTTTACGTGTTGCGCATGCTTAGATCACTCAGAATAACGTCAGCCATGTTTACAAGCAAAAGTTAGCTTGTCGTGCGTTTGAGCTCTCAGACATTAATTTAATATAATTCAAATACTTTTCATAGATTTTCAAAAAAATCACACTTGTCACGCTCTATTCTTGTCTCTTGTATATGAAACTACTATAATAAAGTCGCGAGGTTGTGACTGCGAACACATTTATGTTGAAAGTGAACGACTACTAAATTTCAGTAAATCTGCATTGGTGTGAAAGTCTTTAAATTTTATTTGGAAAGAACCGGGTGGGGTCAAGTATAAAATTTTGTCAAAGATTAAGACTTAATTATATGCGTTAAATATTTCCTTCTTGACTTATTTTGGTATTATATCTTTTTGTATCTAAAAAATTAATAAATATCAATATAAAATAAAATGACTATAATCACATAATTAGTGGGGATTTCGAATACTTGACGCTCCTGTTTGTAAAAAAAACTGTGTTTCTTTTTTTGTTTAGATATCACATCTTTTTGTAAAGTCCTTCAATCATTCGATAGAAAAAACCATAATATTAAAAAGTAAATAAAATTACTTGGTACCATCCGTATTAATTTTTGTTCGTTCTGAAAAAAAATATGTAAGCATTTTTTGCATTACTTCGCCAGTTTTTGCTAGCAACGAACAAATTATCAATTTTTATCCGGCTAGTATTTTTGCGGAAATAACTGACAAAATAACTAACTTTATACGTAGAACCCAATTAGCGCCAAATATGCAAATTTGAGAAGCTCGAGGTACAGGACATATTTTGTCCCATTTCTAATGTACGGAGTTGACTCTCCTTCTTTCTAGTCTTCTTGGTAGAACCAAAAATGTCAATTTTAGAAGTGGGTATTCCTTTGATTAAGCAATTATCATTTTTACTTGACCATTTAAATTTATTGATGTAGAGTAGACTTAAAACAATGATATCATTAATTTTGAGGACTTCCACCAGCACCAGCATTAACATCAACATCAGCATCGTTTGAGCTCGCCTCTGATTCAGATTCTCTTCCAGGATCATCTGATTCAGATTCTCTTCCAGAATCATCTGATTCAGATGAACTAGATTCTTTATCATTTCTTATAATTAATAGGCGAATATTGTGTAGAATAGCAGAAGCCATGACAGAGTTTAGAACAATATCCATTCGTATGTTGTGAAATTTAGTCAAACGACGAAATACATTTTTTCAAATCTACCGAGGTATTTTCAACTCTAACTCTTGTAGCAGAGTGTCTGTAGTTGAATTCTTGCTGTTGAACATTTAAATTGCCATTGTCACGGAATGGCGTCACCAGCCATGGTGAACTCGGGTATGCCGATTCACCAAGAAGATAAAATGGTCCAAAAAAAATCAGGGTCTGTTTCAGCCATTTCATATATAGGTGATCTTCGACATACTCGAGAATCATGCATGGATCCTGGTTCACCTACGTATATATCAATTATATTTTGAGTACTTGTTGCGATAATCTGCAATACAATACTGTGATACATTTTTCTATTATAATAATCTCTTTGATTTTCAATAGGTCTAACTATTTTTATGTGAGATCCATCAATAGCACCAATGATACCATCGATACCCTGGATGTCTCGAAACTGGTCACTTATTAATTGTTTTTCTTGATGAGTATTTGGCCATTGAACATACTCATTTTGAAGTGATATTATAAAATTTAATGTTTGTAATAATACTCGATGAGATGAGCTTAGTGTCACGTTAAAACGATCTGATACTTCACGAAATGTTTCAGTGTTGGCCAAATACCACAGAGTCAGTAAAAAAGCTTTCTCATGAGTAATAGCATTGGGATGAGGCTCATTATTAACGAGATAATTTGTTTGCCTGAAACGATCTGAAAAATTTCTTGTTGTTAATAATTAACAAATAACTTCATAAGACAATTTTAAAATTCAAGATGACATTGTCATAATAACCAACAGTCTATAACATATTTAATTACCAATTCATCCATATGTATACGCTCTTTTTATACGAACATGGCCTATAAATTCTAGGTCATCCAATATATGAACAGTATTTTCAATGTAATTAATAGTTCTATGTAATCGACGACGATCTATTACAACATCTTCGTCGTCTGAAGAATCAGTTGTATTAAGAGAATCATCACTTGATGACATGTCATCACCTGGACCATCCTCATCATCAACTAACATATCCTAAAATTTATCATCAATTTATTAAAATAACAATATTGTTATATTGTTATATATTATATTTTTCATTATTCGCAATTAGTATTAATTATTATTGCGAATTACAATTACTAATTTTATTTAATTAATTTAATTTAATTACATCAATTGCTTCAGCTACATAGTCAACAATTTCTCTGACAGCTGCTATTTGATTCACTTGATGTTCCGCTTCATTCATCATGAAATATTTTTTTTTCAAATAATTATTTCCAATACCACAACAATAACAATAATAATAGAGTGATAACTTTTTAGATCAATAAGAAAATGTACTTCGCCACTGCACATAAAAACAGCTGGTTGAAAATACGGTTTGTGCGCAAGTCAGTTTGAGCATGGCTAGTATAGAAAGAGAAAAAATGGAAGGGGCAAATTGTGGAGGGGGTATTTCTGGCGGTCGACCGCCATGAAAGAAAACTCCTATTATCAATTTTACTTTCTTCTCCTTTTTCTGAATGTTTACGTGGTCCTTCTTTTTCTCCTTCATCTCTTTCTTTTCCAGGAGTTATTGGAGTAATCGAAACATCTGTGAACAAATTTGGAATTAATAACTAATTTATAAACCGTAATAAAATAATTGAAAAAGTAGAAAATTACCATCTGTTTGCGTTGATGCGTCGCACATTGACCTACACTTGGGTTTTTTACGAGGAATGGAAACATTTCCTCGATCCGAAGTTACCCTTTTACGACTAGCTACATTGTACTTTGTCTGTAGTTCATCATAAGTTTCCTCGTGATTATGTTCTCATTCCCAGTATTTTAAATTGAATCTGAAATTTTTGCCATCATGACTTGCTTTGAGCTGATGAATAGCCGGACAACCAGTCGTATACTCTCTAAAAATAGACATTGTAATAATAAATATAAATAAAACATTATATGAACAATATTTTTCTTTAAAGATTTAAATTATACCCTAGCGGATGCGTCGACATCTATTCGATCGGGATTTGACTCTCCAATGTAGCACTCAGTCGAGAGCGATTTGACAGCCATTCGACAGCATATATAAAACGCAATTCACATGCGCCGGATAATCAAAATAAATTGGAAAAATATAAAATAAATATAAGATTATAATGACAACAACTTGAACTCAAAAAAAACTTGACTAGTATATGTATTTAATATTAAATAAGAGTTTAAATTATATACGGTAGAAAGGTTAGGTTGACATGATTCGAATATCTACTGGAGTCAAAAAGCTGTCGAGCCTCAGACCATTCATCGGTAGTTGATTCGGTCATTATTACCGAGATATTTTGTCACTGAATCGACAGGCTTTCGACACCAAATTGAGAGGTGTCTAATTTGCTTATTTTTCATTGTTTTAAATTGTTTAAACATTATAATGGACTTTAATAATGATAGATTTATATTTTTTTATAAAAAAATAATAGAAAATAAAAAAAAACTTGTAAAAATTTATAAAAAAAAAAATTTTTTTTTATTTATAATTTTTAAATTAATTGTTAATAACAATTGCATGTAAAAAACATAATAAAACAGTATATTTTTTTCAATTTTTTTACGCTATATATCTATTGACTCTGTCTCGACACCGTTTTGATCGCGTTTCGACAGCATTTCGACCGGCTTTCGACAGGCTTTCGACACCGAATTGAGAGGTGTCTAATTTATTCATTTTTCATTGTTTTTAATTGTTTAAACATCATGAAGGACTTTATTAATGATAAAGTTGTATTTTTTTTATAAAAAAATGATAGAAAATAAAAAAAAACTTGTAAAAATTTATAAAAAAAAATTTTTTTTTAGGGAATTTTAATTTCCTTTTGTTTTCGCTTTTCTTCTGGACCCCCCCCCCCCCAACCATGGTACACACCCCCCCTAAAAAAATTTCTAAGTCCCTTAATCTCATCCAATACGATATATATGGAAAATATCAGTGAATATTGTTACGTACTGGTATTTTAATATTTAAAAATAATTAATTAATAAATAATATTTGGTAAATTCAAGGGATATAGAACAATATCGAGTAGCACATAAATTTTTTCTTTTTATTTTTAATAATTATATTTCACTTTTACCATCATGGACATTTTTTATTTAAATATTATTTACCTTTTCAATATAATTTTTCATTTTAAATTTTATTTTCTCAAGCCGCATTTGCATTTTTAAATCAGCAACTCGATATTTAACATCCGTTGAATTTATTAATTAATTAGAATAATATCTCAGCAACAATTAAATGCTGACTATCATGAGAACCATCAATTTTGATTGGTCAAAGATGTTACCACCTAAGATCATCCCTACTTTTTAATTTAATTTTTATGGGAATTATTATTTATAATTTTTAAGGAGCTTCACTCTTGCGACAACTTTCGTTCTATTCAAATCATTGAAACTAAATTAAAAATTAAAATTAAAATTAAATCAATTACATCTGATAAAAATTAATTAAAATCAATTGAACTTTTACGTTTTAAATAAATAACATTTTTCGAGTGAATTGAAACTAATCAATTCTTGTGATAAATTATTATTTCCTGTGTTATTTAACCTTCCCTAATCCTATATAAAAATTATTGACTGTTACATTTCTCCGGGGTGTTGTTTTCTGTGCTTCGAGTTTATTTTACCGTTTGGATTATTCGAGACTACAAACATCAACAGGCGACCATCCAGATTGACACGCTCTTAACAATTGTTTCGGATTATTCTTACATCAAGGTACATCTACAATCATACACATTCCCTCCTAACCCGTTACCTTGTAGGGAATAACAAAATAAGAGGATTTTTAATTTTAACATGAAATACCAAGTTGATTTATTTTAATTATTCTATGATTATTTGGTTATTTAATTTTGATTTCACATATTCTTTCTTTTTCTTGTTATTTCATAGTTAAATTTTAATTTTTCAACTTGGTACGTAACAAAATTGGTGTCAGAAGTGGGATATTAGTAATGTGCAACGTAGATTTTTAAACTCAGTGCGGATTAAAATTTTTTTTTTTAGTTATAAATTATTTTGGGTACACTATACACCTACATAATTTTTTTTTTTTACATAAAGAAAATAAAAATATTCATATATATATCTATAAATTTTATTAATTTTTTTTACTTCGTCGCAGGAGTCACTATTTTTTTTTATCAATATAAATATGGATCTTTTATATTTTTACTTTTTACATGAACAAACAAACTTGAATTTTATATTTAATTGCGTTAAATTTTATATGCATTAATTTTTTTTTAAATATTTTATTAAATTGAAATTTTTTTTTTCTATCATTTCTTTTGTCCGTCGGAAATAATTCTTAGCGAAAATGTCATCATATCGGTCGGGGGCGGGATCGCCTTTCTCTCATATTTATGAAGAAATAGACCTACACGCTGAAGCAATGCTGGGGAGAAAAGTAGATGCGGAAAATATAAAAACGTTAATTACTGAATTACAAATATGTGCAAATGATTTTGTTCAAATTATTCCTACCCTTGGGGAGGTCGATTTAGAAAAAAATATTGATGGGATCGAATATTCAAATACTAAAGAAACTATTGAAAAATTAAAACAACATGTAGAATGTGGAGATCAAATGGTGAACATAACTGGTAAATTGAAAGTCGCGTCTGATCGTTTAATTTCTAATAATGATATTTTATATAAGGAAAATTTAAATTTAACAAAGAAATGGTGTGTGGAAAAAAAGAGAGTGATTGAATTAATTCAGGAAAATAAAATTTTAAAAGATAGAAACAGTACTTTGAATGAGGAAAAGAATGAGTGTCGCCAGCAACTTGAGAGATTAGAGAATGACCGTGAAACATATAACCATATGATGACAAGTGAGAGAGAAAATGTTTTGAGTGAGACAATTAATCAGCTGCAATGTGAGATTGAGACCTTGAAAAGAGATTTTCAAATTAAAGAGGACTGTCTTATTTTATTTACTAAACATCTTAATCAACAAAGTAAAGACAATTGCAACCCACATTTTTTTAATGATAACAATGATACACAAGTAAATTCTACTTTTAAAACAGAACGTCCAAATTCACAGTTAAATGAACCATTATATTCTTTAATTAATCATAAAAAATCGGAAATAAATTCAGTAGAGCCAGTCGAGATAATTACGGTCAGTAAATGTTCTTTACGGGACGCTCTTGACGTAATCCCTAAATACGACGGTAAAACAAATTCTATTCGCGGATTTATTAGTAGTTGCCGTTCAGCTTTGGAACTTTTGGATCCACAATGGACAAAAGCTTTTATGCTTTCAATCAAAAATAAAATTACAGATCCTAAAATCAGTCTAATTGCTAACACAGAATTTTCATCTCTTGACGAGCTAGAAAGATTGCTCCGTACAGTTACATACACGGGAAAAAGTTTTGAGTCACTTTGGAATGAGTTATCTATTGTATTAATGAATGATAATGAGAATGTTGATGAGTATGGAAGTAGAGTGTTGAAATTATACATATAATGATTTAATCGATTGTAATGAGGGTAACAATGATGGTTTTGTAACACTGAGTAAATCTAAGATTGAGGAAAAAACTATACGTCAATTTATTAAAGGGTTATTGCCTGAGGTATGTTTGAGAGTTGAATGTAAAAATATAGACACTACAGATTTTTTGAAAGTGTGGAATATTACTAAAAAAATTTATAATGAATATTTTGACAGTTTAAAGCTTAGAAAATTAAAAGAAATTAAAACCATGCGAGCAAATAAAATCGAGAACCCGTCGGAAGTAGTCGCGGAACCAAATAATAATTTTTCTTATAATTTTTCAAATCAAAGATATAATAATAATTTTTCAGGAAATAATAATAATAATTTTAATAACGAGAATGAACTAAACGAACCCATCGTTTCAAGTCAGAATATTAATTTAAATACGCAAAAAAATTCAAATGTAAATCCACCCGAGATCTTTAGTTCGAATCCAGTCGAGAACAATAATAATAATATTAATAATTCATATGAAAATTCAACGAATGATTATTTACAAAAATCTTACAACAATAATTATGATTTTTATGATTTTAATAATTCTTATGCGCAAATAAATGATCCAATTAATAATAAAAATTTAAATAAAAATGTTTATAATGATAATGGTTTTATGTCATATGATATTAATCAAGATGAAAAAGATTATAATAAAACAAATAATAATTTAGTTTGTGGTTTTTGCCAAAGACCAAATCATGATATGAATCATTGTTTTAAATTACAAAATGCTCAGAGAAAATGTCTTGAACGCCAAGCTCAAAAAAACGGGGATGGGCCGTGGACCTAGAGGGAGGAAAACAAAAATGGCCAATACCTCAATCAGATCAAATAATACAGTCAAATTAATTTTAAAATCAGACATAAATGAAATATATAATTCTATTACTGAAACTGAAAATAAATTAAATAAATTTGAAAATAATAATAACATAATTAATCCAATTCCATCAACGTCGAAAGATACTGTTGATAGTTATTATGAACCTATCGTGCGAACTAAAAAATTTAAAACTAAATTTAATACTAAACTTGATAATAATGGAAATAAAAATGATAATATTAATGAAATAAAAAGGGTAAATTTTATGGATGAAATATCTATATCGGAAGACTCATCGAATAATAATAATAATATTGGATTAAATGAAAATAAAGATTTAAATATTGCTACGCGAAGAAAAAATATTACTATTGCAAAAGAAGTTAACGAAGAAATTAAATTTATTGAAGAAACTAATAATGAACGTAATCAAACAAAGATTTTCCGCGATAATGACGAAATATTTTTGTTTAATAATTTAAGTGATAATAAAAATCATGATGATCTAAATGATGAAAATATTAATGTGTCTGATAATGACAAAGATTTTATTGATGATAATTTTAATGACGATTTTGTGTCGAAAAATAATGAAACTAGATGTTCAAGTAATAATGAAATAAATGACGAAGTTACTGTCAAAAATAATAAAAATATATGCGTACACGCGAATAAAATCGAGAAAAATGTTAATAATGATTACGTTTATAAGAAAAGTTCTAATAATGATAAAAATAATTTTGAAGTTAATGATAAAAAAATAAATTGCAAAGATAATAATAATATTGAGAGTGTAATAATTAAACCGTATGGAAAAACCGATGATGTGTTAAATAAAATTGATTTAAATAAAATTAATGAAAATGATAAAAAGAATAAAATGAAAAATAATATGAGTCCGAAGAAATTAGATATTAAAGCGAATGAGTCCCAAGATGACCTAATGAAAACATATGATGAAAAATTAAAGTCGGATATAATGAAGTTTAAAAATAAAGTTATTGACAAAGGTAAATCAGAAATTAATATTGTAAAAAAATTTAAGGGGGAACTTAGACCGGATAGGGCGAGATTAAAATCGAACCTAGAATATTATAAACCTGGTAAAAATTTGTTGAAGGAAAAATTGCTAATAATTAATACACGAAAGAAATATAGATAAAAAAAAATATGAAAAAAAAAATAATTACCAAAAAATTTATAAACAAAAAATTACTAATTGTCGGGAAAAATATTCCTAATAAAATTAAAAATAAAATTTTATACATATATATATGGATTGATATTTTTTTTTACACAAAAACAAATACACAAATAACACATTGAACATGAACAAAAATATTTTGGGAAATGGTAAAAACGAAAATATAAATTAAATTTTTTTTCAAATAACAAATTTGTTTTAATAACGGTGATAAAAATAAAATGAATTAAAATCGAATACTATTTTTATAAATTCAAATCTAATAATAAAATTTTTTTTTTTGGAAAATAAAAAAATATATAAAAAATTAAAGGGTAACAATCCTAATCCTTATCTTCCTAAATCCTAAAATAAATAAATAAAGTGCAGGACCGGAAGATTTTATTGTGTTATAAATGGCAACGCCGCAATATTGCATTAAAGTCAATGGTAGCTGTCAGAAAATTAAAAAGAGAGAGCAGTGAAAGAAGAAAACAATATCAAGTCATCAACATGCATCAGAAAAGAAATTGAGGGGAGTTCATCAAGCAAGCTGCGACGATGGAAGCCGGAGAGGAGAGACAATGCAAGCAGAGGTAACAGATTATAATTCAAGGACATCGTGGAGTACATCGAAGAAGAGGAATAAATTAAGTTATATTTTATAAATTTTTTAAAAAATCTTTTACATTTTTTTTTATTTTTTATTTTCTAATTTTTTTTAAATAATATAAATTTATTATGGGAAAATTCATTAATCTTTTTAAAATTAGTTTTTTTTTGGGGAAATAAATAAATTTTCAAGGGAATAATTATAATATTTAAATTAAATTCAATTTCAACATTAAATACTACAGAAAAAAGCATAAAATTTATTACAAAACAAATATTAAATGTCACTAATAAGAATAGTAGAATTTTACAAAAAATTATGAAATTTTATAAAGTACAAAATTTTTTAAGAAAAAAATACAAAAAAATGATATAAAAATTCGTAAAAACAAAAACAAAAAAATTAAATTTTACTTTTAACTTTTAATTATAACTTTTAATATTTTAAAAAGGGGAATATTCAATAATTACCAAAAAAAATAATATTTTAATCAATTTAAAAATTTAAAAAAAATGTTGCTTAAATATTCTAATAAAAAAATAAACAAAAATATAAAAAAATAATAAAAAATTGATATGAAATTTTACAAAAAAACTTATAAAAAAAAATACAAAAAACAAACAAAAATAAAATAACAATAAAATTTTTAGCTTAGAAATTTGTAAGGGATTTTTTATGCACGCGTCGGTGGTTAATTAATTCCGTGTGGGCAGCTGATTTACCAATAAATAATTCAATTTAAAATCAAAATAAAAATCAAAAAAATAATAATAATAATCAATATAACAAAAAAAAAAAAATCAAAAAAAAAAAAATAACAATGAAATTCATTCTACATGGCTGAAAAACCTTAGATAAAAAAAAATATAAACAATCAATAAATTCTCAATAATTAAAAATAAAAACAATATTCTTTTTGAACAATAAACAAGAAAAAAAACAATAAATTTAATATTAAATAATTTTCAAGGTTAGATAAAAGAATGAACGAATCAACAATATCACACTGAAATGAAACTTGAATAAAATAAAAAGTAGGTCACGCTCGACTCGCACGGAGTAATTCTGGCCGTCGATCGTCCGTAAGAGGTCTTGATTAGGACATAGAAATTTTTTTTTAGGATTAATATAATTTTTTTTTGGGGATTTAATATTTAGAATTTTAAGTAAACAAAATGTAACAATAATAGATAAATTTGCTTTTTCTTTTTTATTCGCTGCTGTCGTTTTGCAGACAGACAACGACTTTTTTTTGGGGGGAATTGTTACGTACTGGTATTTTAATATTTAAAAATAATTAATTAATAAATAATATTTGGTAAATTCAAGGGATATAGAACAATATCGAGTAGCACATAAATTTTTTCTTTTTATTTTTAATAATTATATTTCACTTTTAGCATCATGGACATTTTTTATTTAAATATTATTTACCTTTTCAATATAATTTTTCATTTTAAATTTTATTTTCTCAAGCCGCAGTTGCATTTTTAAATCAGCAACTCGATATTTAACATCCGTTGAATTTATTAATTATTTAGAATAATATCTCAGCAACAATTAAATGCTGACTATCATGAGAACCATCATTTTGATTGGTCAAAGATGTTACCACCTAAGATCATCCCTACTTTTTAATTTAATTTTTTATGGGAATTATTATTTATAATTTTTAAGGAGCTTCACTCTTGCGACAACTTTCGTTCTATTCAAATCATTGAAACTAAATTAAAAATTAAAAATTAAAATTAAAATTAAATCAATTACATCTGATAAAAATTAAATAAAATCAATTGAACTTTTACGTTTTAAATAAATAACATTTTTCGAGTAAATTTAAACTAATTAATTCTTGTGATAAATTATTATTTCCTGTGTTATTTAACCTTCCCTAATCCTATATAAAAATTATTGACTGTGACATTTCTCCGGGGTGTTGTTTTCTGTGCTTCGAGTTTATTTTACCGTTTGGATTATTCGAGACTACAAACATCAACAGGCGACCATCCAGATTGACACGCTCTCAACAATTGTTTCGGATTATTCTTACATCAAGGTACATCTACAATCATACACATTCCCTCCTAACCCGTTACCCTGTAGGGAATAACAAAATAAGAGGATTTTTAATTTTAACATGAAATACCAAGTTGATTTATTTTAATTATTCTATGATTATTTGGTTATTTAATTTTGATTTTACATATTCTTTCTTTTTCTTGTTATTTCATAGTTAAATTTTAATTTTTCAACTTGGTACGTAACAATATAAAGAAAAAATCACTGAATATAAAGAAAAAAACGATAAATATGGGAAAATAAGAAGGAATTACCCTCTGAATATAAAGGAAATTAAGATAAATATATTTACGATATATATACGATAAAAAATCTTCAATTTTTTTTTATTCATAAGATGTCAAATGAATATCTGAAGATGTTAAAATTGTTTGAACATAATTTGCGACATATATTAACTAAATAAGTAGCAAAGTTTCAACGTTACAAATTTCATCTAAATTTTATGTAGTAATATTAAATGGTAAATATCTATTGAAATGTAGATAGATTTATTAAATAATTTAATTCTTTATAGGTTACTCACAAATCATATAAATTTTTTTTGGTTCAAGTTCACCAAAAAACCTAAGAATATCATATGCGATCAGTTTAATAAAAGTAAATAAATGAAAATCATAACATGCCAGCACAGTCTAAGGATGCAAAACGTCGTAAAGAAGAAAACAAAAATAAGCGCAAGAAAATACGGTTATTAGAAGATGTAAATTATAGAATTCATAGGAATAAAGCTAAATATGTTTCAAAGAAAAAACGTCTCCAAAATGATGAAGATTTTAGGAAGAAAACATACATCTTAAATAATTCTAAAATGAAAAAACGCCTAATAAATGACCTAAATTTAAAATTAAAAAAAAGAAAGACCCAAGAACTATCAAAAAAAAATCGTTATAAAAAAGATGAAAATTATCGAAAAATAAAAGACCAAAATAAAAATCATCGGGAAAGTGACCGTTTTAAAGATGGAATTTATAAAAATCGTAAACAAAAAATAAAAGCTACTTCTATGAAAAATCAATACCATGATGACCCTGATTGTAAAAGACGAAAAAAAAATTCCAGTAAAATTCATTATTTTGAAGAAAAAAAAAAAAATTCTGAAAAATTATGGGAAGTAATATTCAAAGAGTTACAATTGAACATCGAAGATGGAATGTGCTTTCGTTGTGAATGTTGTGATCGTATGTGGTATTTGAATGGTGTAAAAAAAATTAGTGAAATACACGAATCAGTTCAACAATGCTTTGAAAACATTCAAAACGAATAAACAGTTTGTTACACTTGTAATAAGAGTTTACTGCGAGGCAAAATTCCTGAATTAGCGAGAATAAACGGTTTCTATTATCCAATTAAACCTGACTTACCATTTTTGAATAAAGTAGAGGAACGATTAATTTCTCCAAGATTACCATTCTTACAAATTCGTAAACTAGGAGTAGATGGCCAGTTTGGATTGAAAGGAAATATCATTAATGTACCTATTAGTGTTGATCAAACAGTTTGTAGTTTACCAAGAAATATCGATAATGATTGCACAATCAATGTACATTTGAAAAAACGGTTAGCGTTTAAGTCATCGTATTTAAGCGATTACGTCAATACTGGTAAATTGAAAGTCTGGCTAACGTTCCTACAAACTCAAAATTTATTCATTCATCACAATATTGAAATATCACGCGAATGGAAAATTGAAAATAGTATGAATATAGATATACATGAGAATGATTTTGAGGAAACAACTGATATACCAATAGATGAATCATCAACTGTTATATTTAATCCTGATTGTTCATATGCTCCCTTATTCAATTGCTCCTGCAGAAAATCGTACGCAATCGTACGTGGATCAAATCAAGATAAGGAGAAAGCTGATGATTCTGAGAAATTTGGACGAGTGAATAATAGGCTAAATTAAGAATATAATCAGAAGAAACACACTTCTTGCTAGCAGTGCTGTTATTATACAAAAAAACTTCAAACTTAATATGATTGGCATCAGGATGTGATATATATAATGACCGAAAAAGATACCGAAGTTGGAGCTCAACATCGGGTATACTACTCAAGGCCATTTGTTGTAGCAAAACAACAATACGAGGTAGTTTTGGCATATCCATCGAAAACGGTATGAACTGATCAATCCATATATTGGCTTTATAATCATTGCCATAAAAATGATAAAAATCACATCGAGCTTTTCTTATTTGGCTGCATTTTTCACATAAATATTGTAAACCACAAACTAGAAAAGGCCCTGCATCATTAAGCGTATGCGATACCTCACGGCCGCATGAAATCAACAGTTGATTAACTAAAAAAAGGTAAAGCAAAAATAAGAAGGTTAATTAGAAAGAGAAATAATTCAAAACAACTCACGTTCTGGAGAAGTTTTGTTCATTGGATTTTTGAATGGTGAAATAGGGCAAGAAAAAAATGAGAAGAATGTATCTTGAAACACGAACTTGGATGAATCTGTAAATTAAAATGTAGGAAATAAACGAAGAAAATGATAACAAATATATAATGAAATACCAAATGTGTAAGTAACCCCAATTGAATTGTCAACGATTGTGGAATTATGGAAACTATCTGCATTTTCATCTGAAAAAAATAATTATCAAGTAAATCACCGACAAAAATAAAAATAAAATAACAATTTTAAAAAATAATACAATATATGTAATCTAAGATATAATAATGTGAATCCATTTCAGTCAAATTCAAAACAACATACAGTAACCAATAATTTATGACATTGAAATAAAAACAAAAACAATGCAACAACTTCACATGAATGAATGAATAAAAAAAAGAAAACATCAACAAATTTGAAAACAGGTACAAATAACCAATTTGAAAACAGATTTGAAAACAGATACAACGGAATTTTAAAAATCATAAGCCAATAAAATCAAAATGGGTAAAAGAAAACAAGAAGGGGAAAATCCAAAAAATGAAGAAAAAAAATTAAAACTAAGTGATAAAACCACAACGAAAAATACATTGATGAAAAAGAAACTTACAAAAATAATAAATTTAAAATTAAACACAATATGGTAAGTAAAAAAATAGGATTAATATAATTTTCATAAAAAATAAAATTAAAAATTTAATACAGTGATAGAATACGGGCACGAATTCTACATAAAAGTGAAATAAAGGAATGGAAAAACGAACGTGGATGTGGTAAAAAATTTACAATGGATATATGTGATGACAGTGACAAAATAAGATGTATTTTTTTTGGAGAAGCTGCAAATAAACATCATGGATTGATTAAGGTACGGTTATCAATAAAATATATAGAACAAAAAGATTTAAACAAAAATTATTAACATGATAAATTATTAAGGTTGTTTTTAAATGAAATTCCCGTAATTTAATTTTCGATTTTTTTTTTTTAATGTTTAAATGAAATAATTATCTATTTGGTGGAATTTTTTCGTAATTCTCCTCTGCGTCAAAATCCAGATAATTAGTGTCAAAGTTGACAACTTTAACACGCAAGCATAGGGAGTATATGTACGTTTGCGCTTGTACTTTTAAAACTTTTAATTTAAATTTTGATTTTTTACAGATTTGTACACTTTTACGAAATTAATGAAAAAAATTATCCATTTCCTTAGTGCCGTTTAAAAGATATTGGCTAATTACTTTTTGAATTTACGGGTTTCAGTCGGCTGAATTACATTGAAAATTTGGGGTACGTTCCAATACCGTCGTTCGGTTTTATTCTTCTAGCTCTATCCTTCTCTCTATCTCTTCTGGCTCAATCTTCTATCTCTTCTTCTATCCTTCTCTTATAAGAAATGAACGGTTTTGGAACTTCCCCCTGAATGTTTATTGCTAGAGTAGTATTTGATCCAGGAAAGATCCCTTTTAAATGAACATTTTAAAAAATTTGGTTCCATTTTTATAAAAAAATTATTATAACTAAATTCGACCCTTCTGATTTCAATAAAAATATTAAAAAAATTCTATCCCCCCGGGAAAGGGTTAAAAAAAATTAATTAAAAATAAAATAATTGATTCCGCGATCCCTGTTAGAATTAGATAAAAATGTTCCAAATAAAAGTTGTAGAGAATAATATTTTAGGGGGGGTAAGTCAAATAAGTTTTTTTTTTTTAACCATCCGTTTTCGCGTAATTAATTTTTAAAGTTTTATATTTTTTGATTAACGCGTTTCCCCTCACGAGTCCCCACTCAAAACTCTCCTGTGCGACCGCGATAGATATATAAAAAAGTGAGATAGTTTTATTTCGATCCGACGCTATCCGACGCTTCCCGACTGTACCCGACTTGACGCACACACACACTCACAGCTGTTGTATTTACACGCACCGTGAAAGTATTAGTGACATAAACTTTTCAATTCGAATTCTCTCAATTCTCGCGTCGCTGACTCGGAATAACAATTAATAAAATTGTTAATAAAAAAAGAATCTTAACAAATAGCCCCACCATTCAAAAATGCATCGATTTTAAAAATTTTTTTTTCGTCATATTACAAATTAAATAAACTATCGTATGCTCATAATAATATTGCTATTTCTATTTTTTCGCGGCCGGTAATTATTTTTGGGGAAAAAGGGGTGGTGTGAAGTGGAATTTATATATGCAATGTCAGGACGGTTATTAAAGAAAAGAACAATAACATTAGCAAACGACAGTGATTATGAAGTAAAATAAAATTTAAATGAAAAAAAATTTGATTAAACTAAATAAAGATATTAAATTTACTAAAGAAAATATATTTTAGATTGAACTAACTATATGGAATGAAGAGGCAGAAAATTTCGAGGGGAAAAAGGGTGATGTGATAGCGTTAAAGGAACTGACAATAAATGAATATAAAAAAATTAAAAATATAACAACGACTTCAGCAACAACTAAAACGTTAAATCCTGATTCAACCGAGGGAAAAAAGTAAATAATAATAATACAATCGAACTCGACAATTTTGTAATATATATTTAACATTGACAGACTAAAATCATGGTACAACAAAATGAATAAAAACAGAGAATTTAAAAAGTTAGAAGAAAGTGATTCCGGACATGAAGATGACCCATTAGAAGGAACAAGCAAAATGAATGAAAATTAAATAAATTTTAGTTGTAACAATAATCATTGTAACCATGAAAAATGAAATAAATTTGTAGTCACGAAATATATTTAGTAGTTTCGATATATATTAAAAAAGAAATTAAAATTCCCCCCGCAGGGAAGGCACATGATCATTTTTTTTTGTTAACAATTTTTAAATCTATTGTTAATAACAATTGCATAAAAAAAACAAAATAAAACAGTATGATTAAGCATTTAAAGATTAAACAATCGCCAAAATAATTTTTTTTTAATTTTATATCACTATATGCCAGTTGACTATGTCTCGACACCGTTTCGATTGCATTTCGACAGCATTTCGACCGGCTTTCGACAGGCTTTCGACACCGAATTGAGAGGTGTCTTATTTATCCATTTTTCATTGTTTTTAATTGTTTAAACATCATGAAGGACTTTATTAATGAAGAATTTGTATTTTTTTCATAAAAAAATAATAGAAAATAAAAAAAAATTTGTAAAAATTTATTAAAAAAAATTTTTTTTTTGTTCGTAATTTTTACAAGTTATTTTTTATTTTCTATTATTTTTCATAAAAAAAATACAAATTTATCATTAATAATGTTTAAACAATTTAAAACAATGAAAAATGCATAAATTAGACAGCTCTCAATTCGGTGTCGAAAGCCTGTCGATTTAGTGACAAAATATGTCGGTAATAATGACCGAGTCAATTACCGATGAATGGTCTGAGGCTCGACAGCTTTCTGACTCCAGTAGAAATGCGAATCATGTCAATGTAACCTCTCTACCGTGTATAATTTAATTTCTTATTTAATATTTAATACATGTACTAGTCAAGGTTTCAGTCAGTTTAAGTTATTGTCATTATAATCTTATATTTATTTCATATTTTTCCAACTCATTTTGAGTATCCGGTGTTCGTGAATTACGTTTTATATATGCTGTCGAACCTGTCGATCGGCTGTCAAATCGCTGTCGACTGAGTGCTACATTGGAGAGCCGAGCCATCCGCTAGGGTAATCTACCAGTAGATTACTGGTAGGTCTTACTGGTAGATTACTGGTAAATCTTTCCGGTATGTCCTACTAGTAATCTCTCTAAGATCTACCAGGAAGTCCTACCAATAATCTACCGGTAGTTTACTGGTAGTTTCTGGCAGTCAATTAATTCACAGTTTGAAAAATAATAAGTTGCTATTAAATGTATCAATAATTGTTGAATTACTTTCATATTACCAGAACTTAATCCATTAATTTTTTTTGAATATTTTAATTTTATACAAATAAAATGAATGCAACTTATTTTAATGAAAGAAATCCGATAAAAATAAATAGCTAAGAGAAAGAAGTAGCTAAAGAATTGATGTGGCCAGAAAAATTATGTTTTAAAGCAACATTAAATCTTTAGCTACATCGTTTCCTTAGCTACTGCTTTTTCTAAAATGTTAAATGCTAAAAAATGTCAAAAGAAAAGCAGTAGCTAAGGGAATAATGTTGCTCAAAACATAATTTCTTTTGCAACTTTAATTCATAGCTACATCTTTTCCTTAGCTACCATTCTTCCTTCAATTTCTATTCATTTAATAAATAATATCCCGAGCTAAAAAATCTCAGTCTTCCGAGGTCTTCCAAGTCCTAGAACGCGCTTTATTGAACTTAAACTGTCTTCCAAGTCTTAAAACGCGCTTTATTAGTCTTCCGAAGTCTTTCACATAAAATTACAATTTTTTTGATAATTTTCAAAGCTGCCGTAGTCTTCAAATCAAGCGTTAACGCTTGATTTGGAAAGATCCAGAAGCTTCTCAGGTTTTCTAAAATTTTTTCATAACACAGCAGGGTTTATTTTAGGGTCCACCATCAAATGGGGATAAAAATAAAATAAAATAAATTTTGAAGAAAAACGACTTTGGAAGCCTGCGGTCTTGAAATAAAAGACTTGTAAATTTATTTTAACAAAAATTAAGGAACTTAGAAAAATTTCAAACTACCCGATATAAAGTTATCAAGTTTCTAATTAATTTATATCTATAAAAACGACTATATCTCGCTAATTCGTATTAACATATTGCTCTTATCACCTAATTCATTTTATTACATAATTTTTTAAAATTGATATATTTTTAAGAAAAAAAAATCAAGTTCTTCTAATTTTAATAGATCTAAATTAAATTTTACTTTAAATATTTATTCAGATATTTATAATATAAAATTGATTCAAATAACAAAAATTAGAAGTCAAAAGTTTATAAGGTTAATAATCTCCATAAATATCAATTGAACAAATGGCTGAATAGTCAGCCTATCCGACTTTCACACCAGAGACCTATGATCGTTCCTTCGTAGGTTTTTATTTTTTGCTTTTATTACGGCTCAAAATAAAAAAAAAATAAAAAAATGGAAGACTTCGGAAGCCTACGGTCTTGAAATGGAAGACTTCCTCTGAAAGACTTCAGGCTTACGAAGTCTTTAAATGGAAGACTTCGTAAGCCTGAGGTCTTAAATTGGAAGTCTTCCGAAGTCTTCCTAGCTGGACAAATAAAGACTGTTTTAAGACTTCGACATTTTTAAGACTGAGATTTTTTAGCTCGGGTTATTAATAAAAATGTCCAAGAAAAAGCAGTAGCTAAGGAATTAATGTTGCTCAAAACATAATTTCTTTGGCAACTTTAATTCCTTAGCTACATCTTTTTCTTAGTTACCATTTTTCTTCGAAATAATATACATGTATTTCTATTAAAAAAAAAAAAATGTCCAAAGAAAAGCAGTAGCTAACTTTTTTTAATATAAATATTAATAGAATATATAAAAAAAACTCGTAATCCTATTATAAAAAGTACACTTGACCGCTTTTTATTCGTGATGTGATTGGTCGAAATTTTTTAGCATTTGTTTATAACTAATATTTTATTATTTTCTCTCTCATACTAACACGTTGCTACGTGTTGTTGTATGGTTGCTATGTTTGTTTATTTTTGGCAATTAATTTATTTGAGTCGTGTCGTTCCTAGATCAAAAGTCATTCTACCGCTTTCTATAAAAAAAGTATTGTTATATTTATTTATATTTATGAATACAACTAATATATATGAGTAAATTAATATTTGAATATACCCAGGTAGAAAAATATGTGTCGCGTCCGACTTAATAAAGTCGGAGGAAAGTCGGGATTTCAGTCGGGCCGACGTCGGATATTCTGTAAGATTCCCTTAAAGTAAAAAATTTAGAATATCAATTGCATTTTACAAAAGAAACTAAATTGTTGATAGATAGACTATTTATGTTTGTAATTTGTTTCTAATCATTCTAATCATGAATATTTTTCAATAAATTAAGCATAATTTTTTGTTTTACTCGAATTAACATTAAAATGACAGCTTGAGGTTATAGTCGAGATTTTAGACGACATTTATGAGAAAACGGTTCTCATCCAATTACTGTATATTGAAAATACTAAGCCAGCTGTTTTACCGGCAGGCTAGCGACGAGTAATTTTGAATATGCAACTTTAACAATCATGTTCATGTTTGGATCGGTTTGGATTAAAAACAACAAGTTTAATAAATAAAACAATCGTCTTGAATATTGTATTAGAATATAATTACCGATTGTTTTAACATCTGTATATTGTATTGTTGACTCAGGTATATTACTATTATGATTATTATCATTATCATGTAGGAAATAAGGTAGCTAACCATACTGCTTTTCCTTGAACATTTTTATTCATTTAATAAATAAAGTACATGTAAATTTATTTAACAAAAATAGAAAAGTCCAAGGAAAAGCAGTAGCTAAGAAAAAGATGTAGCTAAGGAATTAATGTGACTCAGGAATTATTTCCTTGAAACATAATTTTTTGGCAACATTAATCCCTTAGCCACATTAATTCCTTAGCTACATCTTTCCCTTAGCTACTGCTTTTCCATGGACATTTTTTATTTATTTTATAAATAAAATACATGTAAATTTATTTTTTAAAAATACAAATGTCCAAGAAAAAGCAGTAGCTAAGGAAAAGATGTAGCTAAGGAATTGAGGTTGCCAAAGAATTATGTTTTAAGGAAATAATTCCTGAGCCACATTAATTCCTTAGCTACTGCTTTTCCTTGGACATTTGTATTTTAAAAAAAAAAATTTACATGTATTTTATTCATAAAATAAATAAAAAATGTCCAAGGAAAAGCAGTAGCTAAGGAAAAGATGTAGCTAAGGAATTAATGTGACTCAGGAATTATTTCCTTGAAACATAATTTTTTGGCAACATTAATCCCTTAGCCACATTAATTCCTTAGCTACATCTTTTCCTTAGCTACTGGTTTTCCTTGGACATTTTTTATTTATTTTATAAATAAAATACATGTAAAGTTATTTTTCAAAATAAAATGTCCAGCAGTAGCTAGGAAAGGCAGCTGGTTAATGTGACTAAGGAATTATTTCCTTAAAACATAATTCTTTGGCAACCTCAATTCCTTAGCTACATCTTTCCTTTAGCTACTGCTTTTCCGTGGACATTTGTATTTTTGAAAAACAAATTCAGGTGCAATTTATTTATAAAATAAATAAAAAATGTCCAAGAAAAAGCAGTAGCTAAGGAAAAGATGTAGCTAAGGAATTGAGGCTGCCAAAGAATTATGTTTCAAGGAAATAATTCCCTAGTCACATTAATTCCTTAGCTACAACTTTTCCTTAGCTACTGCTTTTCCTTGGACGTTTTTTATTTATTTTATAAATAAAATACATGTAAATTTATTTTTCAAAAATACAAATGTCCAAGGAAAAGCAGTAGCTAAGGAAAAGCAATAGCTAAGGGATTAATGTGACTAAAGAATTATTTCCTCAAAACATAATTATTTGGCAACCTCAATTCCTTAGCTACATCTTTTCCTTAGCTACTGCTTTTTCTTGGACATTTGTATTTTTAAAAAATAAATTTACATGTATTTTATTTATAAAATAAATAAAAAATGTCCAAGGAAAACCAGAAGCTAAGGAAAAGAGGCTTAGTGATTAAGGAATTATTTTCAAAACATAATTTGGCAACCTCAATTCTTGCTACATCTTTTTAGCTACTGCTTTTTCTTGGACATTTGTATTTAAAAATAAATTTACATGTATTTTATTTATAAAATAAATAAAAATGTCCAAGGAAAACCAGTAGCTAGGAAAAGATGGCTATGAATTGAGGTTAAAGAATTATGTTTATGAAATAATTTTAGCATTATTAATTTTAGCTACTGCTTTCGTTGGACTTTATTAAAAAAAAATTTACATGTATTTTATTTCTAAAATAAATAAAAAATGTCTAAGAAACAGCAGTAGCTAAGGAATTAATGTGACTCAGGAATTATTTCCTTGAAACATAATTTATAATATCAATTTTGCTTTTCATCTTTTCTTAGCTGCTGCTTTTCCTTGACATTTTTTTGAAAAATTACATGCATTTTTTATTTATAAATAATAAAAATTTCCAAGAAAAGCAGTAGCTAGGAAAAGATGTAGCAAGGAATTAATGACTAGGAATTATTTGAGACATTATTTTTAACACATTAATTCCTTAGCTTCATCTTTTCCTTAGCTACTGCTTTTTCTTGGACATTTGTATTTTTAAAAAATAAATTTACATGTTTTTTATTTATAAAATAAATAAAAAATGTCCAAGGAAAAGCAGTAGCTAAGGAAAACTTGTAGCTAAGGAATTAATGTGACTCAGGAATTATTTCCTTGAAACATAATTTTTTGGCAACATTAATTCCTTAGTCACATTTATTCCTTAGCTACATCTTTTCCTTAGCTACTGCTTTTCCTTGGACATTTTTTTTTTTTAAAATAAATTTACATGTATTTCATTTATAAAATAAATAAAAATTTCCAAGCAAAAGCAGTAGCTAAGGAAAAGATGTAGCTAAGGAATTAATGTGACTAAGGAATTATTTCCTTGAGACATAATTTTTTGGCAACATTAATTCCTTAGCTTCATCTTTCCCTTAGCTACTGCTTTTTCTTGGACATTTGTATTTTTAAAAAATAAATTTACATGTATTTTATTTCTAAAATAAATAAAAAATGTCCAAGGAAAAGCAGTAGCTAAGGAAAAGATGTAGCTCAGGAATTAATGTGACTCAGGAATTATTTCCTTGAAACATAATTTTTTGGCGACATTAATTCCTTAGCTACTGCTTTTTCTTGGACATTTGTATTTTTAAAAATTAAATTTACATGTTTTATTTATAAAATGTCAAATTGATATCAGAGATGTCAACATAATGATCACCTAAAATATAGTAATGTTGATCCATTTCAGTTACAATTCAGTTACAATTCATTTACAACATACAGTAACCACAATTTCTGACATAAAAATAAAAAACAAAAACGATAGAACAACTTCACATTAATGAATCAATAAAAAAAAAAAAAAGAAACATCGATCATTTTTAATCAATTTATAAACAGATCAAAGGGAATTTTTCAAAATCAACAGCCAATATAATCAAAATGGGTAAAAGAAAACAAGAAGGGGATAATCCAAAACATGACGAAAAAAAAATTAAACTAAATGAAAAAAACAGAACAAAAGATACAACGATGAAAAAAAAAATTACAAAAATAGCAAATTTAAAAATAAACACAATATGGTAAATAAAAAATAAGAAATAAATATAATAAACATAAGGTAAAAACTAAATTAAAAATTCAAATACAGTGATACAGTTCGAGCACAAATTATACATAAAAGTGAGATAAAAGAATGGAAAAACGAACGAGGAACAGGCAAAAAATTTACGATCGACATAAGTGATGAAAGCGATAAATAAGGTGTATTTTTTTTGGAGAAGCTGCAAATAAATATCATGGATTAATTGAAGTACAGTTATCAATGAAATTTATCAAACAAAAAATGTTTCAAAATGAATGATTATTGAAATAATCAATTATTCTATGTTACAGATAAACAAAATATATACAATCACTGGAGGATTAGTGAGAAAAGTTAATGAAATATATCCATCGATAAATAATAAAGAAATAATGATACCGGTAGAGTCTAGTATAAACTTGGAAGACGAAGACGAGAATGAAAATATTCCAAAAATTAATTCCGAGTTTAGAAAAATAAAAGAAATCGTACATTTACCGAATAATTCATTTACAGGTTAAATTATTTTTAAATAAAAAAAAAACAATATTATTAATACTGGTACTGATTTTTAATAGATATAATCGCAATCATAATAGCACTGAAGGAAGTAGAATTTATATATTCAATGACGGAACGGTTATTAAGAAAAAGAACAATATCATTAGCAGACGGCAGTGATTACGAAGTAAAATCAAATTTAGATGAAAAAAAACTAAAGATACTAAATTTACTAAAAAATATATATTTCAGATTGAATTAAATATGTGGAATGAAGAGGCAGAAAGTTTTGAGGGAAAAAAGGGTGACGTAATAGCACTGAAAGAATTGAAAATAAATAAATATAAAAAGATTAAAAACTTAACAACGACTTCGACAACGACAAAAACACTAAATCCTAATTCAACAAAGGGGAAAAAGTAAAGTAAAAGAAATAAAATATAATATGGAAATATATAAATAGATTTTAAACATTCACAGAGTAAAATCATGGTACAACAAAATAAATAAAAACAAGGAATTTAAAAAGGTAGAAGAAAGCGATTCCGGAAATAAAGATGACCCATTAGAAGGAACAAGCAAAATGAACAAAAATTAAATAAACTTTACGCATTATAACAATAAAAAATAAATATTTCTATTCACGAATCATTTTTATTCATTACCTCAATTTTCAATAGACTAAAAATAGAAATTAAAATTCCCCCCGAAGGGAAGGCACAGTTGCTTCAGCAACTGTAATATTGATTTTTTTATTTTCTAAATCTCTTTCCATTCTATTTGTTTATTGTATATTAACTTTTAATAAAAGTTTGAGCTGTCAATCAATTAATTTTTTAAATTAAAAAATTAATCAATCTTTTGTTTAAAATTATGATTGTTTTTTTTTTTAATTTTTATATTTATTATTCAAATATTTCTTTGAACACATAATTTTTAACTATATTGTCATCTCGTTGTTCTCTTGAAAATATTCGCAATGAATCCCATGATCTTACTCTCGAAAAAGCTACATATAATTGTCTATGATTGAATACATTTTTTCTAAGGTCAACTCCTACATTATCAAACGTTTGTCCTTGACTTTTATTTATAGTCATTGCAAATGCAATCTTAATAGGAAATTATCTCCGTTTGAAAGTGAAAGGATAGACACCTTCGCAATATAGTGTAATTCGATGTAAACTATATTATTGGACCGATCTCCAGTTAAAATACGACATTTCAGAAGATTATTCGAAAGGTCTAGTATTTGTAGTCTTGTCCCTTCACAGAAACTTTCTTCTGTACTCAGATTTTGAAGAAGCATTACAATGCAATTCAATCTTAATTTTAATTTATAAGGTGGAAAATTTGGAGGATATAAAGTATTCAAATACTCCGGTAATAGAATATCTTCAAGATCACCATTATCACAATTTCGTGTACTATTCACATGGGTATAAATTTTCTCTGAGTTTTTGTCTAGAAGATGCACGACTCTTCCATTTATATAATCTACATCTATATGTCGTGCTGCTAAAAATTGTCTGAACTATATCATTATTTTTATTAGCTAAACACTTGTACGGAATCTTTATATTATCATTATTATCATTCAAAGTTCCATTACCAACATGTAGCAATTATTTTGTAAACTCTACCTCTTCTGGCAGAGTTCTCATGTTTTCAGTTAAAGAAAGAATATTAAAATTTTTCCATAATTGGCTATACTTACTTGATAAATTTATTGTCTCACTTCGTGTACTATTTTGAAGTATTGGCAACAGCTGTCTAAAATCACCACCCATTAGACTTATTTTCCCACCGAACGGTAAATCTAATTTTGTGATATCACGTTAAGTTCTATCAGCTAACTCCATACAATATCTAGGCGCCATTGGTGCTTCATCACAAATTATTACATCAATATTTTCAAGTTCTTTGGCTTCTTTTGATTGCAACTTAATATTCGATGTGGAATCAGTGTAAATTGGAACAGGCATGCCAAAAACATTATGCATTGTTCTCCCTGCTGGAAGTAATATAGCTGCTTTGCCTGTAAAATCCATTGTAACAATATTTTTTCCTTTATTTATTTATTTATTCATTTATTTATTTAGGTTTTACGCCCTTGACATTTCTTTCTTTTGGGCTACATGATATAAGTTATTATTACAATTACAGGTTACTTAATAATATGTATATAATTTCATATATATGTAAAGAGAATATATATATTTGATGAGATGAACATGTGGTAGTAGATGGCCGTTGATGACTTTTTTTAAGACAATCTACAATTGTGACAGAGTGCCATACGACTGACAATTCACAGTTGTAGTAGAGTGACACATAGACTTCCACGTAGATCTACGACCAGACAATCATCATTATATTGGTGTTTTCGAGAAATATTGTGCAGTCGAAAACTCGAATCTTTATTTTACATCGCCTTTTCGTTGTAACGATGACAACGTTTTTCGATGAAAAACTACTGTATAGACTCTGCACATAGCCAACTTTTACTCTTCAATAAATGATAAATGGTGCTGTAAACATATGTTTTTCCTGATCCACCTGGTCCATCAATATAAAAACGTGTAGTTAATGAATTACTTTCACCGTACAATGTTGCATTGATTAGTTGACCAACTATGATCTTTTGTTTGACATTCAAATTCGCATACTGAGCTGAGCCGATTTCTCCATGATTGACAACGATTTCTTTATCATTTATATTATCTATTTTCTCAAATTCATTCAGCGATGGCATTGTTAGAAATTTACTAAGATCTAATTTTTCTCTTAAAAGAAGGTTATTTATTTCTCGATATGTTCTTGCATATGACTGAGTCAAGCTATGTTTTCTCTTAAAATCATCAGCCATGAAGTCTTTATGATCTTCCCAAAGCTTCTCTGGATGGCAATAAATCAAAATACGTACGAACGAATTCCGCAATTGATGAGGCATTTGGGAACGCATCCCAGATATTATCTGAGGAAGATGAAGCCACGGGTCTTAATCAAATAAATATAATAAAAACACATCATTTGAAATATCTATATATTTGTTCAATGAATCAATTAGCATTAAAACTAAATCATAATGCCAGTCAAATTTCTTTTTTTTTTCCCAATCGTTGGCTGAACCATTGGCAGATTAGCAAGCTAGACCGTAGGAGGATTAGCAGGTTTAACAACAGGTTGGATAGGTGGAGCAGCTTGTACAAATTGTATAGGTTCAACAGGTTGAATAGTTTGAGCAGGTTGTATAGGTTGAGCAACGTGAACAGATTGAACGTAATGCTGAACAGGTTGTTCAAGTTGAACAAGTTGTACAGTTTGCACAACAGGTTGAGCTGGTGTATCAATACGACGACTTTTTGGAGCAATAACTGGATGAAACGCTGCACGCAAATCGTCTGCGGACATTATGGCACCTCCTTCTCTAATTGATATATCGTCCATATGGAAATCGAAAAAAATGGTGAATCATGTGAGAATTCACCAGCAATGGTAATTGGTGTGCTCATTACCAATCTTTCATTTGGGGTATAATCCACAATATTTATTGTCAGTCGGTAATAACCATCTGTCACCTGGCATTGACCACACGAAGTACGATACATCTGAACGGTACGTGGCTGGGTTCGAATGTAACAATCGATTTCTGGAATAAAAATTATACGAATTAATTAGATGGAGTTATAGATGTATGCTTTGTATGTTCAAAACTAACCAACAGGTCCATTTTCAAACATGACATCTGCTAAATCATCGTTTTTTTATGATGGTCCTCGGTACTCTATTAGCAGGATTGTATTGCCCCAAGATTGTAATGTCACTTGACGACTGAACATAGTATTCCATGTCATGAACAGCTGGATCACGAAAACGGACATTACCTAATTTGACAGTGCCACCCCGTATTTCCAAAACTGACCACATTTTTATTTCTTTTTCCCATCGATGGGCTGGACCTGTTCCCAAAATCAAGACCTTCATTCTAATCGTTCCACCGTTATTCAACGTGAACTTTATAAAGTGGCCATAGGATGCACGGACTTGTTTCACGCCATCAATGAAATCGACATAACCTGTGATGTCACTGAAAAAATCGATTCACTATTATTAATTATGTTTTTTTATCAAAAACGTTAAATTTTCAAAAATATTGAAAAAAATAAAAAATAAAAGACTAAGAAATAATCATCAAAATATTTGTTAATTTGTCACTTACATTGATTTTTCTTCTGATTGCAGACAATTAATTTCGTCATCAGAAGTAAACACGTACTCCATAATTTTATCCGTGAACAATATTTTTTTTTTTATTTATATATTTTATTTTATTATTTTATTTATATATATATATGCCTACATATTTTAAAACCCTTTTAGTATTGATGAATCACAAACTAATTCAAAATAATAATTTCCACGGATTAAATAATAAATTGACTTCGCAACGGGTAAACAAATCAAATAAATAATGAATGTAAATAACATTAAACATAACAACGAGTAAATAGTATAAGTAAATAAATGAATATTCATAACAACGGATAAACAAAATAAAAAAAAAAAAAAAATAAACAAAAATAAATGAATATTAACAATGTTAAATAACAGCCAATCAAATCGCTCGAAGAGAGGCTTCATTCTCCTTTTTATATAAGGAGATTATGTTGTACAATATTAAATTTTAAACTTGATGCAATATCAAGTGTTTATCATAGAAAATTATTTTATTCCTGAAAGACAAAATGTGATAATTGAATTTTAGTGATAATTCACTAAACATAATTAACGAACATTATTACGATTGATTTGATAAATCGAATTACATTTAAAAAATAACTCAATTGATTGTTGTATAATGTGTGTTGATACAATAATAAATATATCAAATATATTAAAGATGCTTATCGTGAAGTTAATAATTGAAAAATGAAATTAAAATAAATAAAATATAAATTATAAATATATTTTAAAATTTATAAATTTAATTTTATTTATTTATGAAATTTTATTATTTGTCTTAATTTTATTCAATAGTTTCTCAAGTTAGAACACATTTTTGTCAAACATTTGGAAATTCCATCTTTGACAACCTTTCGTCTGGTGTTTTTTTAGATACAAATTCTGAAACAAAAAAAAACCAGGTAAATTTTTAATACAAGCTTTAATTTCAAAAATATCAATGATCTTACTTCTAACGGCAGATTGCACGTCATCAGGAATTTTTCTTCGTCCTCGACGTTCTGTAGGAATCATTTTTAAAAATTTTTTTTTTTAATAACTCTTTCATAACTACAGTCACGAGTTTTCTTGGTTTCTTGATGTTTTTTTGTCTTATTTTTTTAAGCTCGTGACTGTATATGAAAACTGATATTCCTGGAACAAGTTCTTCACGGTGACGACTTCCACGGTTCCAAGAATACTTCGTCATTTCACCATCATCATTATTATTATTATTATTATTATTGTTATGATTATTAGTATCATTATTGATATCGTTGTCATTGGTTGGGTTATCATTATTATCGTTATCATTTTCATCATTATTATCATCGTCATTGATATTATTATTATTATTAATAATACAATTATTATCAGGAACGTTGGTGGTATGATTGTTCTCATTATCATGAACATTGTCATCAGCATCCTCATCAGTATCTGGACCTTTAACATTATTATTATTATTATTATCATAACCGTTGGTAGTATGATCATTATTATCATTGGCACCTGGACCTTTACCATTTTGTGATATAAATAGGGTATTCCACTTATCAAATTCAATCGATCTTAGCCACCCAATATCATCTATAGAAATGAAAATTGAATATATTATTAAATTTAATAAAATAATTTAATAACATGTAATTTCATTTAAATTTTATAATATTAATAATTTATTAATTTATAATTAATTAATAAAATTAATAATTAATTAAAAAAAATTAATTAAGAATTCAATAAAAAATTAATTAATTAAAAAAGTGAAAATTAATAATTAATTTATAAATTTATTAATAATTTATTAATAAATTAAATAACCGAAAGAATAATCAAATATTTAACATCTTACCATTTTTTATGATAACACGGCCAGCATAAAATTTACCATTTCCATTATCATTATCAGCCCATTTAATTTTTGTTAATCTCGGTAAATGGCGTACTGATGATGAAGGTCCAATGGTTTTTGAACCACTTCTCTGTTTAATAAGTGAATAAGCCATTATTTTTCTAATGAAATGAACCAAAAATTATTTCTGTGTGTCAAATAAATTATTTGATTTCCTATTTATATTCATTATGAAGTTGGCTAATTTTTTTGTTTGAAAATAAAAAAATAAAAAAAAATTTGTTTATTAATTTTTGTTTCTTAATAAAACTTGAGATTAATGAAACTTTCTAGTTTATTATTTGCATCATTTCTTAGTTCAAATAATTTGTGGACATTTTTTTACTGTTTCTATCATAATCAGGTGGTACAATTTGTGCTGTACGTAAAAAAAAAAAAAGACACAAGTAAATAACTTGATAATTAACACCCCAGGAAAAAATCACGTAGATCTACGTATATCAAATTAGATCTACGTAAATCAAATTAGATCTAACTGCTTTAGATATGATTAGATCCGCAAAGTGGCGTGATCTACTCGTATATAACTAGATCTCATTAGATCTAATTAGATATACTTAGATATACTTAGATATACTTAGATATATTTAGATCAAATCAGATCTACTTAGATCTGATTAGATAAACTTAAATCTAATTAGATATACTTAGATCTAATTAGATATACTGAGATCTAAGTAGATCTACTGAGATTTTAAAAATTTATTGATTTGAAAACAAAAAAATTTCAAATTGTTTAAACAAATATATTTTTTTGTTTATATAATTAATGATTCATTGGACCGAAAGATTTAAACCACAAGTTTTCACCATCACCTGGACTTGAACGCGGTATCTTCTTGATGAAAGTCCAGAGCCTTACCTACTTAACAATAATTAAAAACAACGAAAATTTGTTTCACTTGAATATTTATCATGACAATCCGCGAATCAACCGACACTCGGCTGATGATCGGCAAATTTTATATGCATAAAATAATATTTATAAATATAAACAATTAAACATAAATTTCATTTGTATTAGTTTTAGACACCCCGGAATGTAATTTTATGATTAAAAAAAAATTTTTTTTTTTCTCGAAATTTTTGTTACATGAAAAAAAATGCAAAAGAATAACAGCAGCTTCCTATGAAATTCCGACATATATAAGTATATATCGAGATATGATTGGATCTTTCTGAATTTTGATACGATTAGATCTGATTATATCTACTTAGATCTAATTATACACGGAGAGAAAATTATATGAAATTTTCATATACAGTATATGAAAGTTGCACCAAATCTGCTGGTATATGAGAATTTCATATACTGTATATGGAAATTTCATATACTAGCATATTAAAAAAATCATATACTTTGAATTTTTTAGCTCAAAGCTAGTATATGAAAAATTCATATACTGTATATGAAAATTTCATATGCAGTATACGAGAGTTTCATATACGGTATACGAATTTTTTATATACTGCATATGAAAAATTCTATTAGTACAATATATATTAAAAAACAATTAGTTTTTTAAATTCGAATTATATGGGATGGTCTAAATTTATCAAATTTTTTTCAATTGTCTATCATTTCTTATTTGTTCAATAACTATTAAATTATAATTTTACAAATACCTATTTCAATAAAATCACAACTCATGTAACATACCTAAACTAAGTCTAATATGTTTTCAATAGTAATGGGACTAGTTAATAACACATTATGACAAGATATAATTCTATATTTTCTCAGAAATAAGCTCAAATATTGACTAGAATAGCAAAATAGACGGAAAATTATAAAATTTCTCTTTACAAAAGTTTTTTTTTAATCTATACGGGATATGTCACCGAGTAGCGTTTTTAAATGGATTGATAAATACTTTACAGGAGAACAGACTTTAAATATGCCTCTTTCAAGAAGTACCCAAGCTTTTTTGCATTAACCGGGTAATTACAATTGAAACTAAAATTTATACTGCTTTTAATTGTTTTTTTACGTTTAAAACCTTAAATATTGTAAAATGAGTCGTAAAAGTACAGTAAATTGCTTTCGATAATAATTAATAATCATTAAATTGTTAATTATAAGTAATTAATAATAAGGAATATCTTTGACGACATTATCGAAGTCTTTAAGGTGAATGAGTTTATAAAATTTCACAAAATAGATATATGTATATTATTCATTTATTGGCAGTAAAAATAAAATAAATGAAAATGAATTTCTACATGATAATAATTGAAAAACTGATGTGAATTAGTTTCAGTAATTGCGTATGTATTCACCTAGTATTGAGCTGATGTAACTGGAATATTATTAAAAATCAACGTTTTCCAGTGTAACCAAAAACGAGTTTTTAAGTTATAAAAAATTTATGATTGTATTGAATGTGACGAGTGTTATTACTTATGATCTGTCAGTTATTTTTACTACGTAAATTGACACATTTTCAATTATTCCTTCGATTGTACTACATTTTCTTTTTCGATCCAGGAAATCAGGTATCAAAATAAGCCAGCACATAAGGATAAAAAACAACGTGTCAATTTGTTATTTAACTTAAATTTAAAATAATCGGTTCTGTTCTGTTTTCGAAAAATGGCATGTAGTTCAGTAATTTGCTTTTTTTGCCAAAAGTATTTTAAAAATAATGAAAAGCTTTTGAAACATACAAATATTATACATGACAATAAAGAAACTTTCCTATGTCAAGAAAAAACCTGCCACCGAGTTTATACACAATTTAGGACGTTTCAAAAACATCGTATTAATTTTCATTTTGAGAAAAATACTAGCTTTAATGTTTTAAAAGAGACTGAAAATTTTAATATGGAAGATACGAATGATTTTTGTATGGAAATGAATAATAGTGAAGATACTGAAAAAATTATAGACGACAGAGAAAAAGGTGTTGGTGATGTCAATTATCATTAATCAAATTTGAAAGAAGAAATAACTCTTTTTGTTGCTAAATTAATAATAACTAATAAATTATATGACAATGAATTATTGCCTCGAGTCAAGGTCACTGAACTTATCGATGATTCGAATTAATTGATAAAACTTGTAGTTAATGATTTACACACTCAAGTTAATTTAAGAAAGTAAACAAATTTTAATGCTTCAAATAATTATTAATCGCATGAGGAGATTTTTACAAATTATGATTATTTTTTTTATTTATTTTAAATCTTAATACTTTAATTGTACCGGAATCTATCTTTCTACCTGGGTGAGAGATATAAATTTGACAAAGAGAATGATATGATCATTTACAAGAATGTACCAGCTACTGCACTAGTTATTTCAATAAGTGAAACGCTTTAAAGATTTTTTGAAATACCAGAACTTTTTGCAAAAGCATTAAAACATTTAAATTAACTGAATAACATCACTGAAAGTATTATTTCTAATTTTGTACAAGGTTATTCGTGGAATTGAAACGAAATTTGATAAAGAGCAAATCCAATTTTTATTGTACATATCATACAACGATTCCCGGGATAAAAATTTTAAGTACGAAAAAAGTCTTTAGGCCTAAAAAAGTATAGAAAAAGTATTGAAAGTATGGAAAAAGGTCTGAAAACGTACGAATTTGACGACAAAAGTATTATTTTGATTGAAGCCTTTAATTTCGTTCTGGAAAAAGTCCTGATATTCAGGACAGGCTATTTTTTTCTCAAGATATTCAAATTTGGTATGGAAAAAGTATTTAATTTCAATTTGCCTGGATACGTTGTGAACATTAAAGAAGTCCTCGAATCCAAGACCAAAGTACTATTTAACAAAAAACTTGAAATTTTTTTTTCTTGGCTAAAAAAAACTAATTTATAAATAAAGAGTTTATAAAATAATTGCTTTTTCTAAATACAGAGCTTTTTTTAAATGTAAAGTCGATTTTATTTTAGAAAATTACAGCTCGCATTAATTAATTAATACGTTTGAGTAATGTAATATTGATTTGAGTATGATCTGATAAATTATTTCATTAAGTTAATAAAAAATAAATAAACGAATATAAATTATATTAAAAATAAATTTTATATAAAAATTAATATTAAATAAATAGTTTATAATAAATTTTTTAATTATTCTCAGCATTATTATGATAATAACAATATTGTTTAATCAGGACCACAGAAAAAAGTACTGGAAAATTCTTGATTTCCAAAATCTTTATTGTATGGAAAAAGTCTTGAAATTCCGTACCTTTTAAAAGTTACTTCCAAAAGTCTTACTTTTCCATACTTTTTCAGGACTTTCAAACAGTCCTGAAAAAGTAATGATTTTGGCAACCATCAAGATTGGTCTTATTTCAAAACTACCCGTGTAAAAAAAATTTCGTTCATCATGAATTCATGATGAAATTCATGGTGAAACTTCATCAAATGAAACAATGAATATGACCATTCATAGACGAATATTCACGTGAATGGTTTTAGGTTTTTAAGCGAAGGTTTTTATGGTGACAGCGAAAATTTCCAGTGATTCGCGAGGAAGTTTAAAATTAAAATCTTAAAAAAAAGTATAAAGATAAGTACAAAAAGTATATTATAAGAATACAAAAAGTCGTCTAAATTTTCAACGAGGATATATATATATATTATTTATAAACATGAATATGGATAGGAATGTGAATATTAATATGAATATGAATATGATTATGAATGTGAATGTGAATGTAAACGTAAATGTAAACGTAAATGTGAATGTGAATGTGAATGTGAATGTGAATGTGAATGTGAATGTGAATGTGAATGTGAATGTGAATGTGAATGTGAATGTGAATGTGAATGTGAATGTAAATGTGTATGTGAATGTGAAATTTTAAGTTTTATTTAAATTCCAATAAATTAGCTACATCTATATAACAAGAATACATTTTTTTATTAAACGTGGAACATTTTATGAGTGCAATGATAATATTAGTAATAATAATTCTGATTAATCTCTGAGTACAATAATAATAATAATAATCGTGGTGATTTTAATCAATCTCTTCTTATTTGTTTTTTTGTTGTGTACGAATTGTACAACACATCTTTGTTATTCTTAGATGAAAATCAATATCGGAAATCGGATGATATTTTTTACACGCAGCTTGGACATAGTCTGCAACAATAATAAATCATTTGAATTATACCTAGTAGTCATAAGCAATCTGTATTGAATTATTGACAATTATCTATTGACACTTATTTTCTAAAAATACTTACTTTTCACAGTAGAATAAATATGTGGTGGTATTATGTCTCGACCTTTCATTTTTTTCACGGTCATGTTCTGTAATTTTTCGACTCTAACAATTTTTTTTATCAATACTCGCCCCATTTTTAAATGGGATTTTAAAATAGCTTGTTTGCCTGAAGAGTTATAGTACAAATTAGGAAACATTTTTCTTTTAACGCTATATTTCATTCATTAGACGAAAATACTACGAAGTATGGTAAAATTTTGACCAAATTATTAATGAATTAGAAAGATTAGATAAAGAAGGTATTCATGTTCGTATTTCTATTCTAATTGTTTTTTAATATATACGAGACCGATTACGCGCCTCCGGCGCGTGTTTGCATATATATATTTTTTTTTTTGCATAAATATTATGCTGTCTTTTTCGGTGTTTATTTTTTTTCAAATTTATTTTTTCGTAGTTAAATACTCAGTCCTCAAAAAGTCCGTTTGCAACACCGTAGTACATCTATGTTTTAGTAATTATTTTTCGGCGCCATTGTTCTCTCTTCGTCTTTGCATAATACGCGCATGTGTATGATCATTCTCATTCAACTAATTGTATTTTAAAATAATAAACACCAGAAAGATAGCATGCAGTGGCGTCGAACAAATAATTCTTATAAAATGAGAATTAAAACATGGTTGATCCAGCCTCTCATGTCCTACGCTGTTGCAAACTGACTTTTTTCTAACTGCGCATTTAATTGCGCATGAGCGAAAATAAACAGGAAAAAGAATGGCTGCTTTCTTTCATGAACTTAATGTTCAGAACATTGATGTGAATTATTAAAATGGCTGTGCATTGGCAACGGTATTATATTTATATTTTTCTTGACAATTGTGTACTAAGTACTAACCTAAAAATATATGTAATGCCAGTGGTTGCCGGCGCCAATGCACAGCCATTTATAAAAAAATAAATAATTCTGCGCATCTGCGCCTACGCGTGCGCTGATGGAGATCACATCAATGTTCTGAACATTAAGTTCATGAACGAAAGCAGCCATTAGGTGCTTTCTTTAGTGTATTTATTTTTTTTAACTTTTATGCGCATGATCACGCACATGCGTATGTCATGCAAACTTAGAGAAAGAACAATGTCCTTTTTATAATCGTGATGATCGGAGCTTAGTTTAGTTGTTGTACTTCTGACGGCAACACAACACAATTTAAATGTTTTTCTTCAAATTTTTGAATTTTGAATCTATCTCATCATATGTAAAGTATTATCTAAACAAAAAAAGAAACACAGTTTTTTTTACAAAAAGGAGCGTCAAGTATTCGAAATCTCCACTAATTATATGATTATAGTAATTTTATTTTATATTGATATTTATTAATTTTTTAGATACAAAAAGATACAATACCAAAATAAGTCAAGAAGGAAATATTTAACGCATATAATTAAGTCTTAATCTTTGACAAAATTTTATACTTGACCCCGCCCGGTTCTTCCCAAATAAAATTTGAAGCCTACACACGTCTCGACAACAGAGTTAATGGTATTTTCCAATTATCCATTATTATATATATATACCCTTCACATTTTATCTAGGCTTAGGACTGGCAGCGTACAATCTTGTTACCTTGCCGGCGTGTTTAAAAAAATATATATATATACATATATATATATATACCTCTATACATATATATATATACTTATTTCGTCAATCAACGATTCAATAATGAATGCGTATGACACAATATGGCACGAGCGCCGAATATATATTTTACAGTGTAAAAGGTGGTGTCCACTATGCAATTTTCCCAGATATCACCAAAAAATCTAAATGAACAGCAATGCTAATAAGCTAAGGGTTTAAACTCACGATAAGCCTAGTTTCGCTTGTAAAGCGCACTGAGCACGCGCAACAAGTTGGGTTGTGTCGAACTTGTAAACATGGCCGTCCTAATTCCCATGAAACTAGTAATATGTCCCCAGCCATCGTGGTTTTTCTAGTAATTTTACGTGTTGCGCATGCTTAGATCACTCAGAATTACGTCAGCCATGTTTACAAGCAAAAGTTAGCTTGTCGTGCGTTTGAGCTCTAAGACATTAATTTGATATAATTCAAATACTTTTCATAGATTTTCAAAAAAATCACACTTGTCACGCTCTATTCTTGTCTTTTTTATATGAAACTACTATAATAAAGTTGCAAGGTTGTGACTGCGCATACATTTATGTTGACAGTGAACGACTTCTAAATTTCAGTAGATCTGCATTAGTGTGAAAGTCTTTAAATTTTATTTAGGAAGAACCGGGCGGGGTCAAGTATAAAATTTTGTCAAAGATTAAGACTTAATTATATGCGTTAAATATTTCCTTCTTGACTTATTTTGGTATTATATCTTTTTGTATCTAAAAAATTAATAAATATCAATATAAAATAAAATTACTATAATCATATAATTAGTGGAGATTTCGAATACTTGACGCTCCTTTTTGTAAAAAAAACTGTGTTTCTTTTTTTGTTTAGATATCACATCTTTTTGTAAAGTGCTTCAATCATTCGATAGAAAAAACTATAATATTAAGAAGTATATAAAATTACTTGGTACCATCCGTATTGATTTTTGTTCGTTCTAAAAAAAAAAATATGTAAGCATTTTTTGCATTACTTCACCAGTTTTTGCTAGCAACGAACAAATTATCAATTTTTATCCGGCTAGTATTTTTGCGGAAATAACTGACAAATTAACTAACATTATACGTAGAACCCAATCAGCGCCAAATTGGCAAATTTAAGAAGCTCGAGGTACAGGACATATTTTGTCCCATTTCCAATGTACGGAGTTGACTCTTCTTCTTTCTAGTCTTCTTGGTAGAACCACAAATGTGAATTTTTAGAAGTGGGTATTCCTTTGATTAAGCAATTATCATTTATACTTGACCATTTAAATTTATTGATGTAGAGTAGACTTAAAACAATGATATCATTAATTTTGAGGACTTCAATCTTTCTTAGAATTTTCGTTGATCTAAAACAATCGACACATGTACCAACCCCTTCGTGCCACAATGATAGTGATTGATCGATAAGTTTCTTGTAAAGTGGATGTGTTATTTTTATTTGGTATTAAAAGATTTATCATAAATTGGTGTGACAAGGAAACATTTGCATATGAACACGATTCAAATTTTTTTAAATACTTTTGTTCGTAGCTACAATTGTAGATTGCTAATGAAAAATGAATAACACCATAGAGCTGGTGAAGTTGTAGAGACCGAGCGGAGACTCGATTCGTCAGTGAGCGAGAAAACTTATTCACTCATTCATGAAGCATAAAGCATTGCAGCAAAAACTTGCGTGTGAACACACAGCTCTAAAATTGAATACACTTGACAACAATAGAAAAATATATAAAATATCGATAATTGATAAAACAATAATAAAAAAATATTAATAAGCCAAAAATAACAAAATATAAAATACACTTTATTTAACATGGAAATATTTCAAAAACAGTTTTTTTTCGAAAATTAAGGGTTTTCTACAATCAAATAACCAATACTTGACATCAATTTTAGGGTGCGAACTCATGACAAGCTAAAATTTCCGCTTGTAAACATGGCGGCTATAAAAATCACCAAAAAGTAACTAAATTTACTAAATTTATCGCGAATCCGTGATTTTAGAACAAGCTTGGTGGTGTCAAGCTTGTTCTGCAGTCACGGCGAGACACCACGGATTTGCAGTCAATTCAGTAAATAGTAGTTAATTCAGTGATAATTTAGTGAATTTAATTACTTTTTGGTTATTTTTATAGCCGCCATGTTTATAAGTGGAAATTTTAGCTTGTCGTGAGTTCGCACCCTTACTTTGATTATTATTGTCAGGATCTTTAACACCTGTAACATCCATCATAGATGGACATACAGTGGTTTTGAATTTTTTAAAGTTGCAGTTGCAGATGTATTGTCTTTTGGTGTTGGAATTACCAAAACTCTGCTTTTCGTATCTTTTATTATAAAGGTGCAGCCTTTTTAGTTTTAACTCTACCCTTCCAATCCATGAAATCTGTATAAATAATATATTTTACAATGAATAAATATAATTTATATTAGAAAATATCACACTAATTATTATTAATGAAATGAATAAATGAACAAATAACATTGTAATCACTATCATCATTAAGAAAAGCGAATTCTTCCATCTTCACTGGATAATGATGCTTGTTTCAAATGTGTTTTCTCAGTTTTAAATAAGTATACTCATATATATTCACAGATTCATCACAACCTACGAATGGACAATTCATAGTTTGATACTCTGAGACTTGATGACAATGTGAATAGTGATATAATACAAGTTTGTTTTATTTGCATATTCTTTATCACAGTATACATAAGTTTCGTTTTCAGTTATTGTCTTCACCAGCTCAATTTTATGAATTCAACTTGTATAAGCATGAAGACTTCTTTTTCCACTAAAAATTTTATTGCACTGGTTACATTTAATTTCATTTTTTTCTTCTATTGTTTTTCATTTGTAAATGTAAATGAATTGTCACCAAAATATCACACAATTGCACACAATACAAATTTATAAAATTTATACTTAATTACTATATGCATCAATCTATATTGATATTATTTATTTATTGTATTATTATAATATTAATTACCTTGACAATTAATATCCAAATTCAAATCAAATAAATATATAATTATGAATATTTTTTATATAATAACATAATAATATATATATTAGACCGTTTCAAAAAAAAAAAAAAAATTTTTTTTCTTCTCTCCCACCCCCTAAAATCTTAGTATTCAACAAGACAAACAATCTACTATTTTCAATTTTTTTTTTTTTTTTTTTTTTTAATGTCGCTCATCGACTTTGAATATTTTCCATTTAAAATACATGTAAGCAAAGTGTTTATTTTATACTTTTGTTCATAACTTTATTAATTTTTAAGCTAGAGACTTTGGTAATACGACCATTCGAAAGCTTAAAAAAAAAGCTTTAAAATACATATTGAAAAAAAAATTTTTAATCATCTGTTTCGCGGCTAGAAAACTACGTAAACGTTTATTTCTAAACAAACGATAATTTATTTATTCGAAGACCTCTGGGCATTCATATAAAATTAAAAATTCGGCACATAAGATATATTGTCTAAAGCTTTTCAATTAAGCTTTTTAAATAATCATCTTGAATTGAAATATATTGATTATTTCGAAAGTTATGATTTTTTGAAACACCTAACCGAAAACAGCATTCATTCGTTTATAAAAAAAAAATTAGCGTGTTTCGAGTACGCGCGGGGGAAGTGAAACTTCTTTCAGAGTAGTTTCATGTCACGCTGAATATTAATAATAATAATAATAATAATAATAATAATAATATTAATCCTGACAATAATATTCGAATATAAATATTATTAGTTAATAATAATTATTAGTATTTATATTTCGAATATTATTATTATAAATTTTATTATTTATATCGACACATTAATGGAAGAAGGGCGTAAGTGCCATTTTTAGGAATTTTTTTTTTCTAAAAGGAAAAGGGTGTGAGTTCGGGCTTTGCATCTAATTTTAAGGCTTAAAGAAAAAAAAAGTGCGTATGTTCAAGGACTTACGCCTTTTTTCCATTCTCAAAATCATTTTTAATAAGAGATGAAGATTTGTAATTATTTTTATGTTTTTCGTATTGATAATAAATTATGTATAATTATCAGTAAACAATCAATAATTTAAAAAATCCTGCCATTAAATGAATTTCAAATAAAATTGAAAATATGCCTTTCATCTTTTATCAAAAATTATTTTGATAACGAGAAAAAAGGCGTAAATCCTTGGACATACGCCCTTTATCCTTTATCAAAGGTTGTTACGCCCATTTTCCCTTTTTTTTAAGTATTAAAATTAGATGAAAAACCCGAAAATTCATAAATTCGCACTTACGCCCTTTTTCCTTTAAAATTGACGTTTTTGGCACTTCATTCTTTAATGCGACAATATAATTGATACCATCGATATTATTACTAATATTATATTGATATAATTGTTAATCATAATATTATTGGAGTTATTATTATTTATAATAATATTATTCATATATAACCATAGTATAAATAAAATAATAATTTCAAAAATATCATCGATAATAATAATATCAATATAATATTAGTAATAATAACAATAATATTATCGATTTATAATAATATCAGTGATATTAATAATATAAATAATAACATTGACAATAACATTTATATATAAATATTGATAATTATTAGTATTTATATTCAAAATATTATTATTATAGATATTATTATTAATATCAATACTATTGTGAATAATTGGTAATATTATCATCATTTATATATATTTATAATAATTTTATTGTTATTATAATAATGATTCTTTAAACCTGCGAGATAACTATTGCTTAATACGTTTAAATGAATTTTTTTTAAAAATCAATTATTTAAGTATTAAACTCAGTTGAACTGTTTAATATTTAAATAAAAAAAAAAAAGTCGCTCACGCATACACACAAATACATCATGAAATATCGAGTGTTGTTGACAGTCGAGCAGAACCAATGGAAATATCATGTGAACCAATCGAACTTATTGAACAAATGGAACCAATCACAGTGACCAAGCCAATCGAATTACAAAAATTGGAAATAAACGAAATTGTCAATAATATTAATTCAAGTGGTATATCATCGTTTTATGAATCAAGTTTTAGTGATAGTATGGAATCTGAAAATCAACCAAAAAAGAAAGATATAAATCAGCCAATCTATCCACGTGCATAGATGACATTCGGAAAATATTGTCATGGTATTTTAAAAATTTTTATTTCAAACGCAATGACAAAAAAATGTCTGAGTGAACTTTTGCATTTTATAAGCGAGGCTCTACCTGAAACAAACGTCGTTCCACGAACTAAGTATTATTTAGATAAAATCATAGGTAATATAGTACCGTCTTTTAATAATGTAATTCAAAAACATCAATTATGTGAGTCATGTGGTTATTATTTAGGATATTATTCTACAGATCATTTAGTTAAGAAATGTCCAGCATGTGATAGCCAAGAGACCAATGGTTTGTTTCTGGAATATGATATTCGTTCTCTTTTAATAGATGCTTTTAATGATCACGGTCCAGCGTTGCCAACCATACCATAATTATGGTATGTTTACCATATTTTGATCTTCCATACCATATACCATAACGACTTTACCATATACCATAATTTAGTTTTTTCACCAAAAAATCAGAAATTTTTTTTTTTTAATTACAAACAGTAACGTTTTTTTTTTCATATTGGTAGACATACTTCCTCCTTGCTATCAATCAAGAAGACTAGAGAGATCTCTTGATTGGTCCCCAATACTAGCACACACTTACACAGGAAGTTGATAAAAAATGTTGTAATGTGTGATGCTTTTTGGGTATATGTAATGAGCATAAAAAATGATGGTGATGAATATTTGTATAAAAATTTATCTGAGTGTGTGTTAAATATTTTAGCACTCCCACACTCAAATGCTGATAGTGAGAGAACTTTCAGTAAAATTAACTTGGCTAAAACAAAAATAAGAAATAAATTGGCTGTACCAACAATGCGTGGAATATTATTAGCTAGTCAACATGTTCTTTCCAATGGAAATTGCATTAAATTTAAGCTATCCAAAGAAATGCTTCCACGTATGACTACAAGTACTTTGTATGATAAACCAAATATTAAAGAAAAAGAAAATTATATTGATGATGATGATGATGAGTTAATGGGAGTTTTGTTTGATACAAACTAAAAATTTTAATAAAAAAAAAAATTAAACAATATATATTGTTTTTTAATTAAAAATATATTTTACATTAAAGAGTACTAAAATTCATATGATAAAAATTAAAAAAAATTAATATGAAAAATGTCATTAATAATAAATAAATATATTAATAAAAATAAGTCAATATGACTAAATAAATAAAGTTAATTTTTTTTTATCATTATAATGATAAAAAAAAATTAACTGCATGGTTTCATTTAATTTATTTCAATAAAAAATTTAAAATTTCCTTCTATACCATAATGGTGTCCATCGTGAATTTTGAGCAAAAATCTGATATGATTGGTGATATTTCGAGTGATAAGGAATATTTACGTGTGGAACGAGAAGCTCATTTAAAAAAATACGATATTTTTCTATTGTGGAATACAGATGGTGTACCTGTATCAGACAGTTCAGTCGGACAATTGTGGCCTGTCCAACTTCAAATTTTAAATATTTCACCTGAGATAAGACGATCATTCCAATTGATAGGTGGTTTATATTACAGCCAATTTCATAAACCTAAGTCATCTGCTTTTCTCGAACCATTTACTCAATCAATAAACTTATTAAGTACAGAAGGATTTTATTGGCATCATCCACAACGAGGTAAAATTCATAGTATTGCTGTAGCTCCTATTTCGAGTCTAGATATTCCAGCAAAAGCCATGGTGCTCAATACTATGGGTCATGGTGGTGAATATTTTTGTCCATTTTGTGAATTAAAAGGGGATACTTGTGCAGTTGGCCATGGACATAACCATGTTTTTTCTTTTCGTAAATCAGCAAGACTGCGAACTCACAAAAGTATAATTTCACAAGGGCTCAACGCTGTTGAAAACAATTTGTATCATAAAAAAGGTATTAAAGGTCTTTCGACAATTGCTAAAATTCCCAAATATTGATTTGTCATCAAGTTTTCCTCCCGATTACATGCACATAATAAACGTTTTTAAGTTACTAATTAGTATGTGGTTTTCAAGTAAAAATAGCAATGAAAATTATTATATTAAAAAAAAATATCAATATGATATAAATAAAAAAAAAATAAACATAAAAATCTCATCACAGATTTCCCGGAAGCCACGGCCACTTAATCACTTAAAGTTCTATAAATCTGCTGAATTACAAACACTTGGTTTAATCATTTTGCCAATATTATTAATAGATAAATTGAAGGAAAAATATTATCAAAACTATTTACTACTAGTGAGAACTTGCGATAAAAATTCGCCAATCAATTTCTAATGAAAAAGAAATTAATTATGACAAATTTATCACTTATGCAAGAATAAAAATTTATACATATTTTAGAACTGCCCAAACAAATTTGAATTACAATTTTTCCAGAAAGCAAATCATATTCATAACATAAGAATTAGATATTTCGGAGAATTATTTGTCTGGCTGATATTTAGTACCCAAAGCTTCTATTAAATTTTCAAAAAAACATTTCATGACTGATGGTTTTTTATGTGGGGTTCGTGGTTGGTTTGTTGATGGCAACGAAACTTCATGATCTTCATCTGATGAATTGTTTGAATCACTTAAAACACGCTTGCAACTCTTACATTGCACGATTGCTTCGGACTCTGTTAGAAAATCATTAAATTTAAAAATAAAAAAAATAATTTTTATGAATAATAAAATTGTGTTTATACTGTTAAATTTTTTAATGGTTGATAACGATTGATTCGTTGATGTTTCAGGATCACTGTCATATTTTTTTTTGAAATTACAATCAAGTGCTCGATCAATCAGTTTATCCAATGAACATTCAGAATCACTTATAACATGATTGTAGGTTGTTTTATTTGCTTTGCAACCTATTAAAGAATTATTCAACGTTTAAATATTAGGTTATTAAATTTATAAATTTACAACAATTAAATTTACGACAAAATTGTTCAAATCATGAACGTAATTGTATCTTACTCTTTTTAATATATTCATTATCTGTCATAGAAGATTGTGAATCTGTATATAAATACTGAACATCCACTAATTTTTTCTTCAACATATTTATTGAGTCTGTTTTTTCTGTATCTTGATTTTCTCCTGAAATTTGTATCAAGACACCATCTTCGTCAACTTTTAAAGTTTCCAGCCAGGATTTTTCTGATAAAAGAGAAATATAATTTCACTAAATTTTTTCATATTGCATGTGAATAATAAAATGATTTAATATGTATTAGTCGAACGATTTTACATAAATAAGCAAATAAGGACTCGAGCAACATATTATAAATATTATATATTTAAAAAGTTAAGGAAAATTTTCTTTTTTAAATACAGACTAACCTCCTTTTGCCAGTAAACGCACTTCCTCTAATTTTCCAGCTTTAATTGTGTGAAAAGAATTTCCCACAATCGATTTTGTAATATTTTTCAAAAGAATTATTTCTTTTTCTTTGGTGTTTGAAAAAAAAAATTAATGCCATCACCTTTGATAAATATTTATTTAGTAAAACTTTATTAAATTACTACACAAATTGAATAAATTTAACGTTTAAAACAAAAGTTGATAGTAAAAAAAAAAAAAAAAACAAGGCAACAAACTGCTGTTATAACAACGGTTACCAGCTGAACATGCGTGCCGGAGGTGTGCAGTACTATGTTAAACCATTACCTACACCAACATAATATTGATTGTTTATACTTTTATTTATTTATATATAAACATATACACATTTTATATATTGAATTTTTTCATAAAAGTTGTACTCGCCCACCTTAAATTTATATATTATACTTTATTTAATTTTATTATTATTATGTTATCGGGTGGGGCTGGCCAAATAAGAAGGGGAATATTGTTGGGGAAAGGGAAAATTTCTCTGCTATTTAAGCTGGCGACCCAGCTGAATAGTCATTTCGGTTTCTGTCTCTCGACTAATAAGTTCGAGGTTCTTGAGGAGCCATCCCAGATCCTCGAATAGTCTTATCCCCACCCAGGTATCGGAGCCATCCATACATAAAACCTAGGAGCAGGAGTCATCCTCTCCTAAAAGTCCCCCTTTACCTCATGTATAGTTGGTCAGCCTTGCTTCGTTTTTTTTCCATTAATTATTAGTCAGTTAATTATTCTTTTTATATGTCATTTTTCTTGTTAAGACCATGACTTGAAGTCAGGTCTCATAATCGTATATTTGTGTTCAACTTAATATTAATTTATAATTTTTGATAAAACGTAATTTACGACTAGTAATAATTTTTGATACTTGAATTGTTCTTATAATAAATAATCTCGTTGTTTGTGTGCCATAATTATTGTTTGTTAATTACTTTATTGTGCTACCCTTGATTCTACCTTTTCAGGGACCTAATTTTAACATTCTTTACTTTTTGAAAGTAAGGAAGGATATAAGTTGTGTGGTCGGTGTGTATGCTGTGTGTAAAAAAAAAAAAAAACGTGCGACAACCGACGACGCTTCACTGTGCGATTTTCGTGTCCCAACCGGCACAACCAGTTGATACATCGCATAGGGAACATCGCGTCGAGAGTCGCCCGAAAAACATAAAAAAAAAAAACTAAGACTAAATAATTAAAAGAAAAAAAGATGAAATAATAATAATAAACTGTGTGTCAGACTGTAAAATAAAAAAAAAAAAAAAAAAGTATAAGTTGTAAGAATATAAGACTGTAGTAGTAAGAAAAATAAGACTGTAAGAATAGAGAAAAGAAGAATGTAAGTTGTGTTGAATTGATAGAGAAAAAAAAACAGGCGTAAGACGTGAGTGTGACAGTGGATAGTAAGAAAAAAAAAAAGACAAAAAGAAAGGACTTAAGTTGTATGGATATGTGTTTGTAAGTTGTGCGACAGGTCTGAAAAGAAAGTAAACAAATTTAAGCTGTGTGTATTTTGTGTGTGAAGGATAGTAAGTAAGGATTTGAGTTGGGTGTAGGTTGAGTGTGTATAAAAAAAAAAAAAAAAAAAAAATTGTGTGTATTCTGTGTGTGAAGGAGAGTAAGAAAGGATTTGAGTTGGGTGTAAGTTGAGTGTGTATAAAAAAAAGTGTATTCAGTGTGCGTTGTATATTTAAAAAAAAAAGAGAGAGGATTTAGTGAGGGTTGTATCGGGTTATGGGAGGATTGGTGACACCGAGAGGATATCCAAGAGGCTACATCGGGTACCGGGACAAAGGGATTTACGTGAAGGAAAATAAACTAGTTGAGGGAAAAGATATTAGGATTACGACACATTATATTTTGGTGCATTCATATTGTCATCGTAATAAGGTAAGATTACCAGATTTAATACTTTTACCACACACAAAAAAAAAAAAAAAAAATTTTTTTTTTAATTAGTTCCTGCCACATATATTCCCACCCAAATACCGTAAACTTGTAACCCCACACTAATACCCCCCTCCCCCCCCCCACTACTATAAAATTCGTTCTTATGCCCCGTTAAAAAAAAAAAAAAAAAAAAAATATATACATCGCGCACGCCCCACTCATTTACGGTTATACTAAAATCCCCACCATAAAATTAAATGTGTATAGGCGACCCCCCACTATTGACCCGTTATTTTATTTACGATTTCCCCTGTAAATAAATTATATATCTATTAATAATGAAAAAAAAAATATAAAAAAAAAAAAAACTATGTTCATCGGCGAGTCATCCCGGAACCATAGTTACAAATTCCCATTTATTTGACTAATTATGTTATAATAAATTAATTTTTATTGTAATAATTAGTCGGCCCTCCGGATAAAACAAATACCCCTTAATCCCACGACTGATTATGTTACGATAAATTAAATTTTGTTGTCATAATCAGTTGGCCCACCGGAGAAATAATACTTCCCATTTTTATTAGACTAATTAAGTTATAGTAGGTTAAATTCTGCTGTAATAATTAGTCGGCCCTCCGGAGAAATGTAATTCCCATTTAAAATTAGACTAATTAACGATCAATTCAAGATGGCGTCTTGAAAGGTTCTAATCTCTTGCGTAGCTACGTGATTTTAACTATTCATATTACTTATTGATTAATATGATTAGTAAGAGTGCTTCAATAAAGTGAATAAATCTTAGCCATCAAGTTTCGATACATTATTAATTAGTCTACAACATTTTTGAGTGCGTATGTGATCTTCATTGTTTCTGGGACTCAACATAACCTCAAATTCATGATTTTAACAGTATAATCATTAGAAGCCGTAGCCGTAGCGTTAGGCGTACTTCATGGTTGTCTAGGCTGTCTAGACTCGGCGTTAAGTTCTCAGTCAGTGCATCATCTACATGACTGTTTAGCTGCAATCTTTCAATTTTACACCCAGTGCATCATCTACAAGTAATACGAGTGTTCATAATTTTTTGGTCATCTTGGTGCATTACGTTTTCGTTATACAGTTATATACATCTACATACGTCGTCCTCAGGACGTGGTGATAATCAGTGATATCGCACGCACATTTAGTGTGCATATTTTAGTGCATTACTTAGTGTGAATAGCTGACAGAGGGCAACACAGTACTACTGCCGGACCATGGCGGTGGCTCGATCTCCACGGCGTAGTCTGTCACTAACTAGTGTAGCCAACGATGTTACTACCTCAGCCTCAACATCTGTCAACATTGACCATAACAAAATGATTTCTGACCTCAATAGTTTTGACCTCTCTTGTCTTACTCAATTAAAAGCCACCAAACTTGGTCGTCCTCGTAAAGACAGTAACAAGGACACCTGGTGTCTCTGGTCTTACTGACCTGTTGAAAGTTCTGGTCGAGCAACAAACAACCTTGCTTAGTCAAAATATACTGAACAACAATAAAATGGACAATTTAATTGCAAACAACAATAACATATGCAAAAAGCTTGATGAAATAAATGGTTTTGTTATAAATAAGTGTAATCAAATTGAACAGGATTTAATTCAAACAAAGCATAACCTTGTTGAAACTGTCAAAAAAATCTCTGATGAAAATACAACTAAAGCTGCTGTGATGCTAGATGGTATCAACAATAATTCAGAATTAATAAAAAGAATGAATAACATCATTGTATACAATATTCCAGAAGAAAATTCAATAAATTTGACTCAAAAACAACGAACCGATATCGATAGAGGTAAAGTTGACACGTTAATTAACACTGTCATTTCAAACACACTTAACATACCAGGCACTATGAAGTATCATCACGTATCCATCCATTCACCAACATTACAACTAAACCACGCATGACAAAAGTCAGGTTCCAAAATGTCTTATATAAAGACTTATTTGTACAACAATTCATGACATTAAAAAAGAATCATGGTCTCTCTGAGTGGTTAAAAAATGTCTACATCACCTGTGATTATACTCCATCTCAACTTCAACAACGTCGTATACTATCAACTCAACTAGCTTCTACTAGCAACACACAAGACAAAATAAGATTTGTTGATGGCATCTTTAAAATTGTCAAGCTGAATCCTCGTACTATTCAATCTCAACCTCAACCACAACACAACAACAATTATAACACCTATATATCTTCACTCATTACTTCATAATTTACTGTATATTATTTTTTCTAATCTCTCCCTTTTCTCAATGTTACAGATAATAAACTTAATATTGTGCATCACCCGGATGCATCCAGCAATGTTGTCAACCATGACATAACTATTGGTAACACTACTACTTTAAGTATTTACTATCAGAACTGTAGGAGCATTAAAAATAAGATGAACGAGTTATTTTGTCAACTCACTGAGCACACAATTTGATGTGATTCTACTTACTGAAACATGGCTTACAGGTGACATTAACATTAATAATATTTACGAGATTGATACTCTGGGTATCTTTCTAGAACACTGTCGTTGTGACTATTGTATTATTATACTTCAATTCCACCAGATCTGATTAATACTAAACATAAAGTTATCATAGATTATCTCGAGGCTCTTCAAGCCTATATATCATCACTTAACTCTAAAGTCTTATTAAAAGTAACTAAATTTACTAAATTTATCGCGAATCCGTGATTTTAGAACAAGCTTGGTGGTGTCAAGCTTTTCTGCAGTCACGGAGAGACACCACGGGTTTGCAGTTGATTCAGTAGATAGTAGTTGATTCAGTGATAATTTAGTGAATTTAGTTACTTTTTGGTTATTTTTATAGCCGCCATGTTTATAATCGGAAATTTTAGCTTGTCGTGAGTTCGCACCCTTACTTTGATTATTATTGTCAGGATCTTTGTAACATCCATCATAGATGGACATACAGTGGTTTTGAATTTTTTTAAAGTTGCAATTGCAGATGTATTGTCTTTTGGTGTTGGAAGTACCCAAAACTCTGCTCTTCGTATCTTTTATTATAAAGGTGCAGCCTTTTTAGTTTCAACTCTATACCCTTCCAATCCATGAAATCTGTATAAATAATATATTTTACAATGAATAAATATAATTTATATTAGAAAATATCACACTAATTATTATTAATTAAATGAATTAATGAACAAATAACATTGTAATATCTATCTTCATTAAGAAAAGCGAATTCTTCCATCTTCACTGGATAATGATGCTTGTTTCAAATGCGTTTTCTCAGTTTTAAATAAGTATACTTATATATTCACAGATTCATCACAACCTACGAATGGACAATTCATAGTTTAATAATCTGAGACTTGATGAAAATGTGAATAGTGATAATACAAGTTTGTTTTATTTGCATATTTTTCATCACAGTATACACAAGTTTCGTTTTCAGTTATTGTCTTAACCAGCTCAATTTTATGAATTCAACTTGTATAAGCATAAAAACTACTTTTTTCACTAAAAATTTTATTGCACTGGTTACATTTAATTTCATTCTTTTCTTCTATTGTTTTTCATTTGTAAATGAAAATGAATTGTCACCAAAATATCACACAATTGCACACAATACTTAATTACTATATGCATCAATCTATATTGATTTTATTTATTTATTGTATTATTATAATATTAATTACCTTCACAATTAATATCCAAATTTAAACCAAATAAATATATAATTATGAATATTTTTTATATAATACGAGATCACTGGGCGCGCTCCGCGCGCCTGTTTTTCTTATAAAAACGAGAAGATAGTTTTTTAAAAAATATTATCACAATCATACTTTCTCTTGATGTCATTATTCATTGAGCTATTTTGTAAAAATAGTAATTCACATTTATGTTTCAATTATTTTCATTGTTATTTAGTAATAATTTAAAAAAAAAAACAACACTCTGTTCACACGAATAAAAGACAATTTTTAAAAAAGATAGAGTTTAAACAAATTCGTACAGCCACTGTTGAAGCAAAACTCATTTCTTTATGACATTTTTGTGGATGTTTAGTTCGAATATTTTTTATTTTACTATTCAGTTTTTCATGGCTGAGTATTTTTGATAACTTAATCATTCAGTTACGAAAAGAGCAAACTATAATCATGTTTTCTTATGTCTTTTAAAAAACCCTTCTCATAATTTACCCATAATACTTTATTCATCAAAGTCTCGATCACTTTATTTTCGATTCTTTTATTTCTGTGATGCAATTCCCAATTAATTAATTAAACATTCATTTCAAAATTACTCATGTTCATAATAAAATATTTCTAAATAGAATTTTCCCGAAATCATGATTCCTATATTCAAAAAACACCTCATGAAAAAAACTACAGGAAAAAAAAAATGTAAATTTTATAAATTAATATGGTTAAGCTTGTGTTTTATTTTTTTAAATTGTAAAATTCATATTAAAAAAATATAAAAACACGTCTCCGTTTTTTCATTTTATTAATAGGTAATTTTCATTTGATTTTGTCCTTCCCGTGTGGGAATCGCCAAGACTCACAACACGGCCATGCATTGGCCCATCAATGGCACCCAATAATTGGTAGCCAGGCATGGGCCGTTCATGGTTTATCATTGGCAAACGACTGGCCCATTCTTGTACTGCCAATTCATGGCTCTGATTCATGGCCGAGCCTTGGCTGACTCTTAGATGGCCAATGATTGCCAACCATGCATCGGCCGAGCCTTGGCTGATTCTTAAATGGCCGATAATCGGCATCAATGCATGGGCCAAGCCTGGCTGAATCTTTAATGGCCATTGCTCGGTTGCCAATCATTTGCTTACCAATTGATTGTCAATAGCCTTTTATCTATTTAAACAACCCTGGTGGAAAAAATCTCTCCGGATTTCGACGTAATTGAGACTTCCAGAGATATTTACAGAGTAATCTCCAGACTATTTTCATAATATCTCCGGATTTTTTCCGGAATTTTCGCTTAAAAAAAACCAACAAAAAAAAAATAGAAAAATTAATAAAAGAACCAGAAATAAGAGTTTACATCCGAAATATAAAAACCGAATTTTCTTCCAAGAAAATCCGGAGAAAATCCGAATAAATTCCGGATTAATATCTCCGGTAGTCTCAATTGTGAATTGCGTAGAAAATTCGGAGAAATCCGGAAAAAATCCGGATAAATTATTTCTACCAGGGAAATTGAAAGCTATAGATAAAATGGCTAAGGAAAGGATGTTGCTTACCAATTAATTTTAGAAGAATCAATTTAGCTTTAATTGGAAAGCCAAACTTTCTTTAGCCATTTGTTAATAGCTTTTTATTTATTTAAACAAATTATAAGCTGTAAAAAATGGCTAAGGGAAGGATGTGTGGCTTACTTATTCATTTTTAAAAATTAATTTAGCTAAAGAAATTAAGTGGCAAGCCACAAAATTTACAAAAATAAAAGAAGGGTTGCCTACGCTATAGAAATTTTGCATCGGGCCCTATACCGATAGGACGAGGTACATATTCTGCACGCCATTTTAATTTCAATAATTAGAGGTATTCAAGAGTCTATCATAGTTAGCGTAAATGATAAATTCTATATTAGGTAAAAATTATATCTCGAGATCTTGATCTCTGAAAAAATTCTTAGTCAAGTCTCGTTTGTGGAATAGACTTGGCTGAGACTATGTTAAAGTTTCTATAATATCTTTGTCTAAAAATCTGGTAGAAAAAAATGTAAATTAAACCCAATTTTATCATAATAAATCAAAAGTGAAAAATAAAAAATACTTGTTTGTAGATTGATAAATGTAATATTTAATTCATTTATTATTATTGATTGGTTAATTTTTTTACACAAAATTTATAATGAAGAGTTTATTAAAATATTGTAAATTTATAATCAATACGGCTATATGATACTTTTTATTATATAGTTTCTTTTTAGATTGTAGAGTAACACAGTCTCTAATATCGAGAGCATACAATTATTTTCAAAGAAAGATTTATTAGAGACAAAGATTTTATAGAGACATATAGTTCTCACAAGTCTCGATCATGCTGAAGACTTCTGACATTTCAGAGATCTCTAATATCTAGAGACATAATTATTTTCAAAGAAAGATTTATAGAGACGAATTTAGATTATTGTAAATTTATAATCAATGCTTAATTTATATGATATCGCTTTTTATTTTTATATAGTTTCTTTAGATTTTAAATTAACATAGTCTCAATAATATTCCAGACATAATTATTTTCAAAGAAAGATTTATTAGAGACAAAGATTTTATAGATCTAGCCAAGTCTCGGATCGTAGACTTGACTAGACATTTCAGAGATTCAAAATCCGAGAGACATAATGATTTTTACCCGGGTATACCTATTTATTAAAAAAAAAAATTACAATAAAAAAAAAATTTTTAAAATTGTGAACAAGTCTCAAAAATCAGGACATTTGACAAATCAGGACCGTATCAGGACAAGCCAATCAAAATCAGGACATGTCCTGCTAAATCAGGACGCATGGTAACCCTAGCTCTATACATATTATTATCAATAGCTTGAATTGTTTGACCAGGTGTTAAATACACCAAGAAATGGTGATGTATGTGCATATGCTGATTCACCATATTTATATTTTTTTTGGACCATAATCATTACCAGGACGTTTTTTATAATAATTTTTAACTTTTGAACACAAACCAACTTGATTAATAAATAATAATAACTTCTAAAAATTCAATAAGAAGAAATTCACCAGATAAATCATCAGGTGCTCTCATGAAAAATACATCACCACCACCAGACGCAATACGTTCTTATTCACGTTGTTTAGCTTCTTTCTAAATATATGTTTTAATAATGTGCTATATGTGGTTCTGGTTCAAGTGTACCATGACTATAACGTTTTATTCGCATTCTATGAAAATTTTTTAAACGCATTGGACCAATATCAGTTTGTATAAATGATGCACGTAATTCAACAACAGATGTACTCTGTTTTATTAAATTACCACCAGCAACTTTTATTCTTAATGTTGTTTCAGATGATCTTGGCATATAAAATATATTATATGGATCATGATCTGGTGATTTTGGTGGTGATGGTGGTGGTGCATCTTCTTCAAGTATTGTTATAACACCAGCTTTACATGATAATAATTTACTTTTTTTAATATGTAGATGTTCTATTTTAACTTTTGGTTGTGGTCAACTTTCTTTATGTGCCAATGCTGGATCAATATTCCAAGTACAATATTTTCATCATTTTTGGCTATTGTTATTAATTTATCTTGTTCAGATACTATTAAATCTAAAAATTTATCATCACTTAAAGTCTTCAAGATGCATTATTGTATATATTGAATGTGATTCATCAATCATTTTAATACCAGTTTTTGTTGTTTTAACTGTTAAACTTGCACGTTCCATATATATTTTTTTTACACATTCACGTAATAATGGTTTAAAATTGTTTTCAATAACAGCTGGCTCATTTATTTCTTGTTGTATTTTATTATTTTGATAATTATTGAATGTAAAGTGTGAATATTTATCTGGTTTTAAATTATATTTATAATTGTGTTATTAGAAATTGTAATAGAATGGAATATTTGATGTATTAAAAATTTGAGCTGTTCGTGTGGTTGTAATAGTGGATATTTATATTGAATCATCGGAATCACTATGACCTTCTTCTATTTTTTCCCAGGACTCAAGGTAATTGATATTTGTTTTTTTGTTTTTTTTATCCATGACCTTAGATCCATTTTGATAATAAACACCTTGAACAGTAATATTTTTCAATTCGCGAAGAAGTGTAAAAGTTGAATTATCAACATGGCACCAGCCTATATATAATTCCACCAGCGATGCCTCAACACTATTTATAGAATTAATAGTTTCAGCATCCAAACGAAATTTTTTTATTGTAAGATTGAAACCAGTGAAACGATTCAGAGCCTTTAAATAAAAAAGCATAAAATTATACATATAATCAAGTTTTAAAATTTACTTATTAAATTACTTACTGAACCAATATCGAGCTTTAAAGATTTTGGTAATACATATGATCTGTTTTTAATAGTTAAATTTTTTATACCATCAGGCAGAGAATTTATTAAATAATTCATGTCTAGAGATTTAAATTTTCCAATGTAGTTGAATGTGACCAATTTTAAATTTTTTAATGATCTAAGTGTAGATTTAAGAGGAAATGTATCATCATCAATGAAAATTTCCCATTCCTTTAAGTTGTTGAATCGAGATACTTCACGTATAACACTGGATGATGAACGAATTAAGTGGCCAAAATTTAGTTTTTCCAAAAATGAACCACAATGTTTTAATATCATTTTCAATTTTTCGTCATTGGCAATTAGAATGTTTAAGCTTTTTTGGTATCCCCAAGAATAATCATACGCTCCTCTCCATTTTTGATGTGTAAATACTTTGAAAGATTGAAAAAAAAAAATATTAACAATGATAAAAATAATAATAATAAATAATAAACATCAAGTTAAGTAACATTAAGTAATAAAAATAATTAATTTATCAATTGTATAATTAACATATATCTATAAAGAAAAAACCATATTTGCAAATAATTTAGAGCACATAGATACTTTAAAAGATTTAAAAAAAAAAAAAAAATATGAACAATGATAAAAATAATAATAATAAATAATATAAACCTTTTTGTAAAATTATCCTTTCCATCGGTGGAATATGTGCTAAAATTAAAGCCAAGGTATCCACATTTAGTTTTTCAATCAAGCTCATATTTGTTATTTATTTTACAGTTTATGTCTTAAAAGTAAAATGATGCGAAGTAAAATGATGCGAGGTAAAATGTCGCGACGCTACTGACTTTTGTTTTTTTTAATAATAATTGATCTGATTGTGTTTTTTTTATTATTCTTTTTTTTCACAAAAAAAAAAGACGATCAATTTAATCGTTATATTATTATTATTATTATTATTAAATTTATTATTTTAAACTTTATTAATTAGCTTTTTGTTTATTTATTTTGCAATGCTCATATAATAAATAAATGACATTACAAACATAATAATTATTAATTAATTATTTTTACTTTTTAAACTCAATAATTATAATGTAATAATTATCTGTTTACTTTGATTAATATTAATTTAAAAATAATTTACCTTTTTCAATGATTATTTCATATGTTGTTAATGGTACTTTGTAAGCTGTTGCAAATTTTTTCTCTAATGAGTTACCAGATGAATGTCTGTTCCGTCTACCATATTCATTCATATCAAGTCTATATTTATTAGCTGGTTGATTTTTGTAATCAGTACCTTCAAGCACATTAACAGACAAACATATTTTTTTAGCAAATTTTGTCATTTCACGTAATTCAGCAATCGTAAATACTGCTTGAAGTGGTCCTCTTCTACCAATTATCCATACTTTTTTAATTTTACTTTTAGATAACTGTTCCAATGAATGGACAGTTATATTTGTTTTCTAAAATTAATAATTAATATCAAATAAAATTAATAATTAATATCAAATAAAATTAAATATTATCAAATAATATTTATGACATTTGTTTTACACCTTTTTTTACTTACTGCAAGTTCTTCAATTACAGCTAATAGCATTATTGCAACATGAATAGCAACATTTCCTTGACCAACAACAACAGCTTCTTCAACATCAAAATTTATTTTTAAATTTTTATTACATGGAAGCCCATTGTACCATCAAACAAATTGACGACTTGTTAAAACATTCGATAAATTTTCACCAGGTATACCAAGTGATCTATCTTCTTCAGCTCCATATGTCTACATTAATAAAATAAAAGAAGATTTAAATTAATCATCTTAATCTTTTAATAAAATATAGGTATATCAATTTATTTTTACCAATAATACAGCATGATAATTTTCTTGAAGTTGTTTAACAGTAACATCTTTTCCAATATCAACATTTCCACAAAATTTAACACGTGAATTAACAGCATTTTTTTAAAATGTATTTATGACATTTTTAAAATCTGTATGATCTGGAGCAACACCAAAACGAACAAATCCATATGGAACAGGAAGTCGTTCGTAAATATCAACACATATCAACATTAACATTACTCGATGACTGTATGAACAATTTTTTTTTCTATTAATTACCAATCATTTTATATATTATTTTTTTGATTTATTACTTTTAATAATTGTTGAGCTGCATAAAATCCAGCTGGTCCAGATCCAACCATGCAAACTTTTGGCACGATAGCTTGGATTTGTTATTTTTTTAATATATTTTTCAACATCACACGACGCCGACAAACTGAAAATATAATTAAAATATAAATACCTATAATTATAAAATACAATATAAAATTAAAATATAAATACACACTGATTAAATGTTAAGAATAATTGTTTAATGATGCTGTCTGTTTTGAATACATATTTTTTATTTATATTTTTTTGGTTATATAAATTTTTTTTTTTTTTTTTGGTAAATATTTATATTAAATATTTATATTCAACACTAATAACATCTAGTACCCAAATATCGAAACTCTACTAAAATACAGTCGGTAATTTTAACTCTCCATTAACTAACTAGCAGTTAAATTTTTTTAATGCTCAGTTAACTGTAATGTTGGACGAAAAAACCGGCCCATAGTTTCCATGCAAACTAGACAAATAAGGTGTTTGCATACTTGCATGACGTGAGTTTCAGGACGATCGGTACAAATCTGACACTTCCAGTCAATCTATAAAACGTGTTATTTTTTTATATTGTCATGTTTACCTGCATTGTTTATTAGGTCCATGAAAAGTGCATCATAATTAGTGGCAAGTTGCATACACAAGGGACACTGCATGTGTACTTCAGCCACGTTCTGTGTGTCAAATTTTGGCAATTACAATAAGTTTGTTATTTGATAAATTTTGGAAACATTAGTCAAATATCAAAAATATTTGTCAAACTTTGTCAATTCTGATAAGTTTTTCTCAAACTTTGCCAAATTTTTTTTAAACCGTTAATTTAGAAAAAACTTTATGAATTTGATAATTTTTTAAAATTTATCTATAAACTGGAAGATATCGTCGAATTGTTACCATATTTGCTACTGATGATATTAATCAATCAGAAGAAAATAGAAAATAATATATTGATGAATGTTTCTCGCATGCAGGCATGTAATGTTCCGCACTCAGAGAAGGATATGTTAACAGTTAACATATCCTGTTTAATGTTAACATATGCCATGTTTAAATGGGTGGTGGCTGATAAGTTTACATCAAAGATATATATATATATATATTAACATTAAACATACGTATCTTAATAGTTAATATGCGTATGTTAACTATCAAGATATCTGTAATTGACACAATTTGAAGGTTAGGTAGATAGTTGAGGACATTTACGTATGTAAATATGAAAATTTAATGTAAAATTAAGAATGAATTTACAAAAAAACTAAATTTAAATAAATTTATGACAACCTGAGTAGTTATATAGGGCCAGTTCTAGGCCATGATGAGGCGACCAGGGGACAGGGGCCGGGATCGGGGGGTCAAATCGGGGGCAGGGGTAAAAATCTCGAAGTTTCTAGAAGCTTCCAAATGACATCATCGAACATTAGAGAAAGTTCTTCAAATGACGTCATGGTTATTTATTTAGAACGTCATATTTCTTAGAATGGTCGGAAATGATAAGAAATATTTGTTTATTTAAAGTATCAGATTATTGTGACATTATCGAATATTTGTTTGTTCAAAGTATTGGTTTATTTAAAATGTGACGTCATTTATTAAAATGTGATAGTCTCGATTCCTTATATGGAGGGGCAAGTCCTATAAGAATGCAAATTTTTTCGTCTAAAAAATTAGTATTACGACATTTATCGTGCATGTAACTTTAAAAAAAAACACAGTGATCTATTGCATAAAAATGGCAATGATCGTTGACATTCAAGGATTTCAATTACCTGATCAGTTTTTTCTGAAAGAATTTGCAAGTATAAGTCTGCATGATGAACGAATCGATCATATACTATTCAAACCACCTGGATCATGAAAGGATGTACCACAGAAATATCGATTGATAAACAATTGGTTGACACGAAATTGGCATGACCTAACATGGCATGACGGTGATATGCCTTTTGAAAAAACATACAAGAAAATGACTGAAATTTTGAAACCAGCTGAGTTTATTTGTGTCAAAGGATTAGAAAAGAAAAAGTGCTTAGAAAATATTATTGATTATTCAAAACCAGTAATTGATCTTCATGATTACGGTTGTCCAGAGAAGAAAATACGAATACCTTTTTATGAAAATCATAAATGTGGATATGAAAAGATCGAACATATGAACGGTGCAGTGAAAAACGTTTTAAATTTGAAACACTGGTACATATCGATGTAAGTATATTTTATGAATCCATAATATCCTCGAATTAATATTTTTCATCCGGTTCTAAAAATTAATTTTTTTTTTTTTTTCAGGTTATTGGAAGTACATTGCTGGGGTGAATCTACAATTTTTTCACAATTTTTATCATCAAATGCATCATACATTGATAAATTCAGTGAATTAAAAAGTTTTCATGAAGATTTACGCTGCTTTTGGGAAAGTATGGAACTTCTGAAAAAAGATTTCAATGTTGAAACACATGAAGAAGTACTTTCATGTCACAATAATCAAGCACCTCTGATTTTTTTGTTTACACAACGACCATGGGTCACAGATCTTCATCAGCTCGTTAAAAAATATTTCGATAAATCACCATATACTGACTTTGAACAACTTATAAGCGATTTATTCAAGCTATGGAACAAAACTGAAAAATTGGAGCATCGTATTCAAGGAAAAGACGAGATAAATATAGAAGATGAAATGAAAGAATAATTTTTTTTGAAACAAGAAAAAATAAATATATTTTTTTTTTCAATTAATTTTTTTTGTTGTAAATATTTTTTTTATCCTATTCATATATTTGGTAAAGGTTAAATAAAAACATCAATTTTATTTTTTAATTTTTAATGAAAAAAAAAAATTTATTTCATAATGTTCAAAATTTTTTCACATTTTTTAATCAATATTGGATTGATAATTTCACTCAATCGTTGAATTCTCAAGTTGAAACGTTCATGATCACGAGCAAGTTGTTCCCATTCTCCACATCGTGCAGCCTTGTATGCATACAACCATGTATACATCATATGAATTTTAGGTGTTGAATTGAAAGAAACTTGATTCTTAATTATCCTTGAGTTTTTCATATTTTCATATATTCGAAATCTTTAAATCAACCAAAATATCAGTTCTTAGAGAAATTACTTGAATCCACGAAATGTATTGGTTATTATCCATTCAATGAAAATGAAAGTGTGATTGAACCTCAAGCTGCTTATCCAAATTCAATAATGATTTTTGATGATGTTATGTGTGAAAAACAAAACAATATAAGAGCTTTTTTTTGTATGGGACGTCATCAAAATGTTGATTGTTTTTATCTTTCTCAAACTTATGCACGTACACCAAAACATTTAGTACGAGATAATCCAAACTTTATCGTCATTTTTCGACAAGATGAAATGAATTTAAAACATATTTATAAGGATCATGGGAATACTGACATGACGTACACTCGATTCCGAGATTTATGTTTGAATTGTTGGGATAGCGATAAGCATGGATTCGTTGTTATCGATGAGGACAGTGAAATTAACAATGGCCGATATCTTTAAGTATATGATTGTTTTGTTACTATAAATTGAAAAGAACTTTTGAAAAAGAATTAGTTATGCGGTAAGTATGAGAGCATCAGCATGACGAGTAAAATGTTCGATAAAGAAAAAATAATCTGTATCAGATTACAAAAGCTAGCGATGCAATAAGACGTAAACATAAAATGTTAAAAATAAATCAAGACGCTTCAGAAAAATATGCAAGTGATATATTTAAGCCTATTGTAACACAAGCTGTCAAGATGAGTATTGATATTTTTGGACGACAATCAAAAAATAAAAGTGTTCGAGGTCCTCCAGGTGATGGTTTCAAACGAACATCAGATGGACATTATAAATAATAAACGATTGTGCAATGTTGCTGATCCATTCGAATCAAATGATGCAACATCTGTTAAAATTACCAAGACAATTATAAAAGAAGAAACACGAATTTTATATCAATTAAATAAATCTCTACGTGATGATGTTGATAATAATAATATAATAACCAATTCACTTCAGTCTCAATTTCAAGAGTTCATTAAGGATTATCGTCTTGAATTTGATACAGCGCAAAGTCTTTCACTTCAAAATATAGAATCCATTCAGACATTGGAGTCCAGATTAACTTCATCGAATAGAGCTTTTGAGAATTTCAAACTAAATTTTGAAAAATCACTCAACACATTGAGCACTGAAATTGGAAATTTGGAAATTAAAATAATAAAAAAACTGAAAATCTTGGATAATCATCTCAGGATACTTGAAAATCGTTCTAATGGATCATAAAAAAGCAGTAGTTGCTCATGAACTACACAGGCCTGCTCGAAGAAATTATACTCGTCGTCATGTTGACATTAAAGGATTGGATGAAACTTGGCAAGCAGATCTTGTTGATCAGCAAGCTTATACGTCTGTTAACCGAAACTATAAATATTCGCTTACAATTATTGATATATTTTCGAAATTTGCATGGGCTATACCAATAAAATCAAAAACTGAGAAAGATGTTACAGCAGCGATGAAATCTGTGCTTGATGAAGGACGTATACCACAAAATTTACATGTTGATCAAGGAAAAGAATTTTACAACAAGGAATTTGAAGCTCTTACGCAAAAACATAAGATACATATGTACTCAACATACAGCAATCTCAAAGCATCAATTGTTGAACGCTTCAATAGAACACTGACGAATAAAATGTGGGAAAAATTTACTTATCAAGGATCCTACAAGTGGTTAGAAATTTTACCACATCTGCTTGAAAATTATAATAATTCAAAACACAGAACAATAAAGATGAAACCAATAGATGTTACGAAAGAAAATGAAAAACAACTATTGAGAAATATTTGTAAAAAATTTCAACAAAATTGTGATATCAAAAATAAATTCAAGATTGGTGATAAAGTTCGAATTAGTAAATATAAAACTGTTTTTGAAAAAGGTTATACACCAAACTTCACAACAGAAATATTTACAATCAAGGAAGTGAAATATACAGATCCAGTGACATATAAACTCATAGATTATAAAAATAATCCGATTGAAGGAGGAGGATTAACTACGAAGAAGAAGTGGATTATTATATGTAAGGTTAAGTTTTGACGATACACATAATAGTTATAAATAAATAGATCTGTAAAAAATGTTTTAATAAATATGTAAAATATTTCCATTATTATTCATTTCTTTTAAATTTAAACCTTTTATACACCTTTAGTTTTTAATTTGCATCTTTTTCTCCGAGTACACGGAATGTATAGAGTTTAGCTCTTAGACCGATAAATTCAGTTATAATTTTTCCACAACTTTCATCTTTCATTAATCCTAGTGCTTTTTTATTTACACGAGGCATTTCAAAAATATTATCTTGAGAATAATCAGAAGTATCGAATTTATCAAAATTTTTTTTCATTTCTTCATAAATATTAAATTTAAAATCATATAACAAACTATCTGTGTCGTGGTACATTAATTTTGCATTGTTACCAAATCTAGATTTTATATAATTATAATAAAAATCATATAGACATGTTTTTGATATATCAAGTATTGAAAATCCTACATAAACTGGTTTATTGAAATGAATTTTTGTCCGATTCATTTCAATAATAACAATGTCTTCTCCAAATACTGTGAGGCTATGGAAATTCGGTTGTTGAATGTAGTATTTAGCACCATATCTGTTTTCCCATCTGGTGACCATTTTAACATCTTTTTGCTTTCTTACATTTTCAATACATTTTCCATATACAGCATTATTCAAAAGTTTATCTTTTTCAAATTGAGTTGTTGCCTCTTATCTTTTTTTCGTATTCAAATCTATGTATTTTTTTAACCAAGATGACTGTCTAAATTTGAAAACTCGATGAATTTTTAATAATTTCATACCGAGTTTTAAATATTGTTTGAGATTTTTATAATGAATAATATATTTTTCTTTTGGATAAAAAGTTGTCATTAGTTTGCATTGTTTAGAATTAGGTGGTATTTTGTGCTCTGGACACAATGAAAGATCTTGATGGCGTTCATGTAATTCTTCAGGATATTCAAGATCAACTTCATAAATATAGCCTGTAGAAGAGTCGTCAGGTGTTGATAAAATGTCTTCTAAAGACCACTGATTATTATCCCACTCAAAGCCACCGTATGGAAGATGTTGTGACATTGCCATTCCATATAAATTAATAACATCAAAGTACATGAGGTATGACTCATCTTTGATTGTATCATACTCCATACCCATGTATGGGTTGTTGGCTTTTGCATAACGATTCGGACATACAGCTACTCCTTTCTCGATGAATAAGAGTTGTTCAGCATCTGTTAGTAATTCCAATTTTACACCAGTACATTTCAGCATACAATCCCATGAGAATCCTGGTCTTGTATAGTAATGAAGAGGATCTAAGTTGTATGATGATAAACAGTTTTTACGAAAATTTTCAAAAATATCAGCTAACAACAAAACATCTGTACGTAAATATAAATCTGAATAGTCACCAAGTGTTTTAATTTCAAATTTTTTCCAAACTGTTTGGGCATGTTCATAATCATCATTTGAAGTATTGCTGTTATTTAATCTTGAATTAAATTGATCAATAAATGGAAGTTTCATATCTTCTAATCTATTCCAGCTATTGATGTATTAATATGGGAATACTCCTTTTCTTTTTAATAATTGAAATTTTTCTGGATCTTCACAATATTTTTTAGTAATTTTTTTATCGCAATCAGCTAAGTTTGAAGCCAGTTTGTCAAGACTAGATGCCATCAATCTGTAGGAGTCGATAAATCTTAAATTGACTAGTCGGCTACCTCGTTTATTTAAACATGGATACTTGATTTTTTTTGTAAAAGATATATATTTTTCTTTGTTGATCGGTAAAATTCTAATTGGGGGCTCAAACATGTTTGCTAGAGTTTCCAAAAAAAAGTGTGAGTCATAACCTGAGAGATTATGAAATATTACTGGTATCGTATGTGAATCTGTATAGTTGACATTACATTCAGGATGTGCTGCTCCACGATAATGGCCTGTGTAATGGCAGTGATCGTGATCTCTGATCTGCGCAGGAGAAAATTTATTTTCACAAATATGACATATTTGAGCTGTTTGAAAATCCATGATTTGTTCTTGACTAAGAGGCTCCATTGGTATTGGATTATTCAAAATGTCATTTACTTGTTTCGTTCTTTTTCGAAGTTCTCTGACAAACCACTCTATACAATCAGGACCACGACGTGACTTGAATTCTGACAGAGACTTGTCATATGTACAATGAAAATAATATGCAGCACTGTGCGGCACATGATTGTCTGAATCATTCTCTCCAGGTTCTAAAATACATTCAAGATCTGCATGACAAATGGTGCTGGTTCTTTGAATCGGTGATTTTTAAATTTTAATATATTTTCACCTTCTTCTGGTAAAATCATTCTCACTTTATTATTATTTTCACAGTCAGTTAAATGTTTTTCATATGAATTTTGAATTTTAAAATGACAAAGACAACGATCACACAACCACTTTTTATGATAATTTTTCGAAATTTGTGAACTGACAAGTCGTGATAAATTTCGTATCCAAACATAATGAAATATTGGTTCATCAGTTGACAATCCACTATTCATAATGAGTAAATGAATTGTGGGTTTTAATGACTTGTGTTAACTCAAATACACTGGTGCTATTTCATATTTATCATAAATACCGTAGACATTGATTGATAAATCATTCATAACCTCAAATTTTGGAATGTCACATAACATTATTGGAAAATTTATCCCATCATATTTTAGAACTGTCTTAAAATCAGGGTATGATGTGATACGATAGCTGTGCGATTGAGCTGGATACAAAGCCGCTGTGATTACATACAAAAAACAGTACTCATCATTATTTTTAATATTTAAAACTGCTTTTTTTATTTGGATACTCTTTGGCAATTCGATAAATGTTGATAAACTACCTCTCAATGGCTCATAACGATTAATATTAATCATCAAATTAATAATTGCTCTTAATGTCCATCCAGAATCTTTTTCTTGAAAATCTTCAATTTTTGAGAGAAATTTTTTTGTTAAGTTGTCATTGAACCAATTTTCCAAGTCAGTAGTTGGTAATATCACTTGATTTTTTGTATTATGCACCGATGCTTGGCCGTGTTGTGTTCTCCTACACGTGTTCATATATCCATCATTCATATGTAAACTTCATATAGTAATTTTTCAAATTTTTTTATACCAGGAATAACACAATAACAAAATTAAAATAATTAAAATTATAAACTTTAAACGAATACACTAAAATAAAAATATATTTGAATAAGTTTCGATTAGAGACGGGCACCAAAATAAATGTAACAATTTGATATTGCTGGTACGCACAGACTTCGCCGTCCTCAGCGGCTTGTCTGCCAACACTATAAATGTAATATTTGTACTCCTTTTTTTTTTTTTTATTTCATACTAAATACTAATGAAAATTTAACTGATAATTAAAAAAAAAAATATTTTTAATGACATAGAAAACTCACATGAATTGTTAAATTTTTTAAAAAGGTTTTTATTATCATTCATTAAACAAAATTAAGAACTATTCAATTTCAATTAAATTTATGGGTTCAATTATATAAGATAAACCAATTAATCGCACATGAAAACATACACACATCAAATGTTTTATTTCAACGACAACATAGTTGGCACTTAGTTCACATTCATATATTCTTGGAAAATTTGGAACCTGTGTATCAAACCGTGGTATAACATCACATTTGTTGATAATAGCATAACATTTGGATTGACACGTACGTACGCAATATGATTTACATAAACAGTTAGATGATTGCACGAAACAATAAATTTGTCCAAACTTAAATTGATCATTTGTAATGTATTTTATGAAGGTTGAATCAGTTCTTATTTTTTGTTGGGGATCATAAAGCAATGACCTATATAAAATTCCAGATTTCATGAGCCTGAAAAACAACTTGGTGTTAGTTTCCCTAATATTCGCTGCACGTAATATATCAACGATCACTGGTGGATTTTCTCTATTTTTACATATGCTACCAACAGCATATGAATCACGAAACAAGTGATGAGTTTTATGTTTTTTTTGTGGATTTGTCAAGTCTGAACAATAATCAAAAATTATACTGTCGTGATCGAGATCTTCAATCAGTTCGGGTAATGACATAAAATAAGAGAGTCCAGTTGATATTTGTAAACCTGTAAACCTGGTGCGAGAGAAGACAGTTCTCCATTTATATTTTCAAAAGGAAAACAAGTGGTAACAAAAATTGGGCCAAAATCTCTAGTATTTTGTGCCACATGCAATAACTGATGCAAATTAGCGGTCATAAATTTTTCGTGGTATAACTCACTGAAATTTTTAACAAAATCATTTAGCATTTGTTCAGCAAGATCAATCATCTCGCCTGAGATACTAGATTGATTCAGTAAAGATATTGCATTGACTAAAAGTTCATAATGAGTCAAATAGTCAAGTCCATTATTTTCAGCTGTCATTACTCTTTTTAATACAGGTAAGGAGTAATAAAAAAACCAGGTCTTGAACTCATGAGCTTTCCAAAATTTAAAATGCTCGGAAATAGTGCGTGGATGGCGAGTAATGAATTCTGGTGGTCTCATAGAACGTATTGAATCGTCTATGGAAGATATTAAATATGCAAAAGACCATTTTTCTCCAGAGTACTTTGGGCTGAACCAAAGACTTATCAACATTTTAACAAGCCCTAAGAACAAAAAATGCATAGCATCAATTGCAGTTGTTCTTATATAATTGCGTTGAAATCTAGCAATAACACTTGGACCTTTTACACCATTTACATGTAATTCATGAGGTTGCAAGGTTTGACCTCGAAGTTCACGTTGTTGACGTAAAGTTTGTGCTTGTCTTGCATTATCATTTGTGGTTCTTTGAGAACGAACAAGCATATTTTCTTGGTATCGATATACAGGGACTTTTTCATATCTGGTTACTACAATCTCACATTTGCAGCAACCCATCTCACCATTAAATTGTTGCATATTTAAAAAAAGAGCCTTAGCAGGCAAATCACAAGTACCACAAATTGCTTTTCCATGAATACGCAAAGGCTGATCTTGAAATGGAACATCAATATCAATTCCATTTTCTATTGTATTTAGTTCTTGTGATATTCCATGCAAAAAAAAAGAAGGTAGTGGTTTTGATGAACCAAACCATAAGCCACCAATTAACAAATTTTCTTTTTTTGTCCTAAGCTTGTATGGTAGCTCATTAATGCTAAGAATGAATGGCCAAATTTGATAGTTCGAAGAAGAAAAAATCGAAATTCCGTCAGTATTCCAAGTGAATGAAATGTTATCAGGATTTGATAAAAAGTTTCCATCCTGCATGCAATGTTTATAAATTGCTCCATCATATATGTCTTCATAATTGTCTACATTTTTTTTTTGTCTATTAAATCTTAATTGTAAATTATCATAAAAATCTTCTCGACGATAAAGTTTTTTTATTTGATCTATCAATGGAAGTTGAATGAAATAACTGGTATCTCTTTTATTCGCTGGACATGTTTGGCAATGAGACTTTTCTGTTAGTAGTGGGCACAAGCAGCTTGTACAATAAAAACATCTTTGAACATCTGTCTGAATATCTTTAAAAAAATTAAAAAATAGATAACGACTTTTTTTACATAAATTTGGAGTTAAACAATGCATTTCAATTAGTCTCAAAAGGTCAGTTAAAGCTGCACCACTCAAACGATGACGTAAATAAAATGTTAAAATTGATAACAAGCTTTCACCAACTGTTATTCTTGCACCATCATAAAGCACTTCATCTCCTTCTTCATCTTCATGATCCTCTTCGTTTAGATTTTCTTGGTTATCTGCATCATCATGATCATCATCATCATTGCTAAGTATCTCTGCATCAAAATAATCCTGGTCATCATTATCTTCATCATTCAATTCATTGTCCACAATTTCTTGATTGTTATCATCAACTAAGTACAAAGAAAAAAATTAATATATATACAATAGCAAATTTAGACATTTATTAAAAAGAGAGGATTTATTAGAAAAATAATAAATAATAAATAACTTACAGTTTTGGTTATTTTCAACACCATTCCTTATATTTTCTAAATTATTGATATGAATCAATGGCTCATGATTAATGTTTGTAACTGAAATAAAAATAAATAAAGATATAGAATCACATAGAATATATTAAAAATTATGATCAGAAAAGCATTGATATACCACTCAAGCCACCTCTTTCACGTTGTTCGATATCATCAAGATCTCGGTCATTATTGATGATTGGAATATATACTCTGTAAAGTTATTAATGATTCATATGAAATATTGTTTAACATATCTTTAATAATAATTTAAAAACCAAAACAGAAAAAAAACAGGTACTTACCTTGAATGATGGTGACGTTTATCATTTGTTATTGTTCGTAATTTTTTTTTTATTTCGTATTGTCGAGATCGTTTAAATTTTCGATAATATTCACTCATTTTTATTGACCAATTGATTAAAAATGCAGCACCAATTAATTTCGAAAAATATTATAACACGTGAGGATTTAGTTGGTTTCAATCAATAAAATGAAAAACCTAACCTTGACTGAAGTCTGATTCATTTTGAGTTTGCCAGTAAGCAAGCCATCATTTGTCTGTGCGCTAGACTGTATTTAGATCTTTAATATTAAAAATTATTAATTATAATGTGGGCATACGCATTAGTTTATTGTGAATCAGAACCAGAAGAAAAAGGGTTCGTTCTGCCAAAAGGTCAAGTAAGCTTGCCAGAAGATGCTTCAGAAGAAAAAAAAAAAAGTCTCCCTGTGAACGGTGACCACGTTGTAGTGAAAATCAACAATAAATTAATTGAAGCATTAATCATTCAAACAAGTAGTAAGTATAGTCATTTCCTATTTATTTATTTTATTTTATTATTTATTAAAAAATAATATTATAGTCTTATTAATAAATTATCAAGCGAATGATCACTAATCGATTGTTTTTTTATTCAAACATTGAGAGGTTATGTTGGATTTTGTTTATTATTGTCAAAATTTCAGTTGAATTTTTTTTTTTATTTTTTATTTAAAAAGGATTATTAATGTTTCAGCATCAAAAAATAATTTAATCAAAAAAATTGAAGATTTGAACAAAAATGGAGTAGACCCTGATGGAGCAATGATCCAGTCATCAAAAAAAAAAAAACTTATCAACCATCAAAGATCGAGGAAGCCTTCTTCTGACTTGAAACAACGACGTGCTATAAAAAATAGTCTAAATGCAACAATCACACAGTTTAACAATGTTGTTTTTGGTGATAGAAGATCAATATCAGAATCACAAACAACAGAAGCAGTATCAAGTGACCCAACCGAGCCAGTCCAAGAATCAAGGTCATCAGCAGCATTGTCTTCTCTTGATTTGGTGCCACCAATTACAAAAGACCAACAACATACAAAAATACTTGAAAATCATTCAACTGAGCCCATAATACAATCTGAACAATCCCATTGTAATGATCTGCTAAAGTTGCTATCCTCATTCAAAAGTAAATAAAAAAAAACATTTTTTATAAATATCAACTCGTGTTATCTTATTGATATATGTGTTAAAAAATTTTCTTTTTTTTCTAGTCACAAAAGAATTCGTACAGTCTTTGGAAGTACTGGTGTCATTGTTGAAAATTCAGTTAGAATTACAAATGACATGTGATGAAAAAATTCAAGAGACCAAAACAATCGAAAAAAATGTTCCAGATTGGAAAATTGGAGGGGCTGGCAAGGTAAATTGTTTTTTCAATAAAAAAAAATATTTATTTACGTCATGATAAGTTTATGTAGTACTTTTCACAACGACTTGTTATTATAAAAGTACCACAATTTAAAAACAAATCTTTGTTTTTGATGATATTGGCAATTCTGATCGTGGAGCATGTGGTCCTGCCAATGGAGATTGATGTGCTGGAGAACACGATGGTGTCGATGCATCCATTGGTGAACTTGAGCCAAGTGGTAAAGAATGACTTGGTACTGATGATTTTGGCAATTCTGATCGTGGAGCATGTGGTCCTGCCAATGGAGATTGATGTGCTGGAGAACACGATGGTGTTGATACATCCATTGGTGAACTTGAGCCAAGTGGTAAAGAATGACTTGGTACTGATGATTTTGGCAATTCTGATCGTGGAGCATGTGGTCCTGCCAATGGAGATTGATGTGCTGGAGAACACGATGGTGTTGATGCATCCATTGGTGAACTTGAGCCAAGTGGTAAAGAATGACTTGGTACTGATGATTTTGGCAATTCTGATCGTGGAGCATGTGGTCCTGCCAATGGAGATTGATGTGCTGGAGAACACGATGGTGTTGATACATCCATTGGGGAACTTGAGCCAAGTGGTAAAGAATGACTTGGTACTGATGATTTTGGCAATTCTGATCGTGGAGCATGTGGTCCTGCCAATGAAGATTGATGTGCTGGAGAACACGATGGTGTTGATGCATCCATTGGTGAACTTGAGCCAAGTAGTAAAGAATGACTTGGTTCTGATGATTTTGGCAATTCTGATCGTGAAGCATGTGGTCCTGCCAATGGAGATTGATCAGAAATTTTTTTTAATGGTTTCTTTGATAATTTTTTTTCATTTCTAGTAGTATGGCCCTTTTTTTTTCTTTACGGTTGCTGCACATTAGACTAACAACTCGATTGAACTGGAATTTATTTCTCTTAGCTAATCTTTTAGGTTTTTTTAATATTGATGTACGTGATTTTCTTTCTGTATGTACACCATGATGGTTGTCCAGCTGATTTTCGTTGTCATCTTCACTGTTACCTGATAGCTGATTGTCTTCATATTTTTTTTCTTTCAAGCAGCTGTTCTTCAAGACGAACCCTGTAACAAATCAAATAAATTAGATAAATTAATTTTTTTCTCTTCAATAAAACTTTGAATATTTTAATTTTTTAAAATATTTTCTTCTAGACAAATGTTTTTTTTTTAACTAGTTGAAATATGAACTTGCCTTTCACTGCTCCCCGAACTTCCATTGGCAATCCCATTGTATTCCTTTTACCAACGACTGTGTATTTACCAAGATTTTCATTCCCAATCAATGAGATTATTAATTGTCTTGTCATCCCGTTAGGGTTATCATACAAGTCATATTTAATGACATCTAAAAGTGCGGAACTCATCCAGCATTCAATATCATCAACAAGCTTTACCTGTACAAAAAGTAAAAAACAATCAAAGATTTGTTTTTAAATTGTGGTACTTTTATAATAACAAGTCGTTGTGAAAAGTACTACATAAACTTATCATGACGTAAATAAATATTTTTTTTTATTGAAAAAACAATTTACCTTGCCAGCCCCTCCAATTTTCCAATCTGGAACATTTTTTTCGATTGTTTTGGTCTCTTGAATTTTTTCATCACATGTCATTTGTAATTCTAACTGAATTTTCAACAATGACACCAGTACTTCCAAAGACTGTACGAATTCTTTTGTGACTAGAAAAAAAAGAAAATTTTTTAACACATATATCAATAAGATAACACGAGTTGATATTTATAAAAAATGTTTTTTTTTATTTACTTTTGAATGAGGATAGCAACTTTAGCAGATCATTACAATGGGATTGTTCAGATTGTATTATGGGCTCAGTTGAATGATTTTCAAGTATTTTTGTATGTTGTTGGTCTTTTGTAATTGGTGGCACCAAATCAAGAGAAGACAATGCTGCTGATGACCTTGATTCTTGGACTGGCTCGGTTGGGTCACTTGATACTGCTTCTGTTGTTTGTGATTCTGATATTGATCTTCTATCACCAAAAACAACATTGTTAAACTGTGTGATTGTTGCATTTAGACTATTTTTTATAGCACGTCGTTGTTTCAAGTCAGAAGAAGGCTTCCTCGATCTTTGAGAGAATTAATTTTCCTCGCAAAACAGTTCAACTACAAATTCTAATTCCTTCACTACAAATTATCTAGGATTTTTCTGTATCTATCAGATATTTTAGTTATAATTCTGGTCTATAAATAAAAAAGTTATTAAGATTTTAATATTTTGGAGTAAAAAAAAAAAATTTTTTCCACTTTTTTGACGCTTTTTTTTGGAAAACTGGTTTAGTAAAGATTTTTTTATATTCTTTACGAGTTGCTTTTTTCTTATTACTAGGGCATACGCGCGCTTCGCGCGGTTTTTTCGTGAGTTTTTTATTAACAAAAAATTATAGTCAAAATAATACTAAAAATAATGAAACAGATAATTTGTTCAGTTCGTTGATATTTAAATAAATTGAGAGAATTCAAAGAAAACCCTATTACCTCGTGAATTCGACTACTGATGATAGCTAAATACAGGCAGGTGTTTTTTCAGCCCCATACGTATTGCTTTGTATTTTCTAAGCCCCATACACAGTAAAAAATAGTTGGTAAAATTAACAAATTCAGTTTTAGGTCCACCAACAAAACGTTTGTTAATTTAACAAACTTTTTATTTGTTAAATTAGGTCTACAAATAATTGTTTGTTAATTTTACAAATATTTGTTTGTAAAATAAAATTTACAAACAGCTGTTTGTTAATTTTACAAATTTTTGTTTGTAAAATGAAATTTACAAACAGCTGTTTGTTAATTTCACAAATACTTTTTGTTAAATTTTTTTTTTTTTGTTTAAGCAAAAAAAAAAATGTATATATTCATTTATATAATATTTTTTGATACGTAAATTTTATTATTTTTCATATAACTAAACAATGAAATGATTCACTCGGTACATATATGAATATTTATACAATATTATTTTATCAATTACAAAATTTACAAAAAATAATCTGTTACAATAACTAATTTTTTATCTGTAGACTCGTTTATATTCTAACTTTTTGTATGAGGTATAGATTGATAATTTCATCTATACATAATTCAAAAGTATTTTCTACAATATATCCTAAGCATGATGGTGAAATACCTTCTGTCTTCCAACTTTGACAAATGATATAAAACTTTAAATTATGTGAAAAAATCATAAGGATTTTTCCGGAAGTTGGAAAACTATTAGTATTTGATGTACAAATAAATTTTTGTATTATCAAATGTTCACCTTGAATATCAACACTATTACTTATAGAAATATAATTATTTGAATTTATATTTAACGTTTTGTTAATAATATCACAAAATTCACTTGACTTTAAACTTATTATTTTTGTGTTGTTAATTTGTGGTTCGTCTTCAGAATATAGTTTTCTATTATTCCATGATTGTAGCATACATTTTCGATGACGATTAGCCAGTGTATGTGCTATGTCTTTGAAATTTTTCAACTTGTATACGAAACTTTTTAAAAATCCATTTTTACTTTCGTATTTCATGGTCCAATGAATTCTTGGTGGTCCCATTTTATTCATAATCATTGGAAGATGTGTTATCAAATGATCTTTCATTATCAATGATAATCTAAATTCATTAATAATAAGACTATGATGGTCTTTAATTAAAACTGTTAGTCTATCTAACATATCATAGCTTATTGTTGGAGCAAATACAATTTTCATAATTTCTATTAACAATAAAATAACTCTCCATTTTTTTGTACCCTCATGATTCAATTTCGTTATTTCATCAGTTAAAAAAAGTGGTAAATAAGTTATCAAACAAAACATTTGAGCACCACGCTGACCTACTAAATTTGCGTTTTTATTTAAATCTATTGGACATGGATGGTAAGGTCTTTTATGTAAGCCATAATCAAAAGTTGATATTTTATTATTTAAATTTGACAGATCGACAATACCTATCTCGATCAAATACTTAAGTACATATTTTATATCCCGGTGACAAATACCCTCTAAAAAGTCATGGAATATATCAACAATTGAACTATCAACAAAATCATAAAATTTCAACTCTACCCAAAGATTTTTGTTTTTTATACCATAAAAATTAAATGTATCATTATTACAATATTCTAACTGATTATATAATGAGATAAATTCTGATTTAGTTCGCAACAGACTTTCATTTAATGTAACACTTTTTCTAGCTTCTTTTATAGTTATTTTACAAATTCTACAAGAATACGTGGCTACGAAAGATTCATTCATACCTAGTATTTTCGCTCCTCCTAAATTATCAAAACTTATAGATATCAAACTACCTTTGACAAAAGAATTAAGTCCTTTTATAAATATACCATCTTTTTCTAAAATTTTTAAATCATTAACTATTACTTTTAAAACTGGATTTATACCAAAACTTTAAATATCAAAATCATAACAGAGGGCAAGTAAATGAATATTGTCTAATTTTGAAAGCATGTGTGAAGGTAAATTTAAAATGGAAAAATAAAAAGCACTAATTTTGTGTATACCTGCTTTCGAACTCAAAGGGTTGCAAACCTCAAACTCGTCATAATAAATTTGTAGATGAATTGAAATTTTATTTATTTGAAAAAATGTATTATTTTTAAATACACTACCATCTTTGTAACTTTTGTATACGTTTTGTACTTAATAATTATTATCAGCAAATTTTTTAGTCAAACATTGTTGATGAAATTTATCTTGAAATAAAACCACATCTCTGGGTTATTTTTTTATGTTTTAAAAGTTCACTTGCCACAATATTGACAATAACTTTTCTACATTTTTTTGTTAAATATCCTAAATCATTGTATGATTCAAATATTTCATCTCCATATTAGTGATTAATGAGAAGTTCTTTCAATTGCTTGATAAAATAAAAAAATTAGATATTCAGTAAAGTGAAAAAAAAAAATGATCATACAGTTGCTGAAGCAACTGTGCCTTCCCTGCGGGGGGAATTTTAATTTCTTCTTTAATATATATTGAAATTCGTAACTACAAATTTATTTCATTCTCTATCGTTACAATGATTATTGTTACAACTAAAATTTATTTAATTTTCATTCATTTTGCTTGTTTCTTCTAATGGGTCATCTCCATGTCCAGAATCGCTTTCTTCTAACCTTATAAACTCTCCGTTTTTGTTCATTTTGTTGTACTATGATTTTAGCCTGTCAATGTTAAATATTTATTACAAAATTGTCGAGTTCGATTGTATTTATTTTATTTACTTTTTTCTCTCGGTTGAATCAGGATTTAACGTTTTAGTTGTTGCTGAAGTCATCGTTATATTTTTAATTTTTTTATATTCATTTATTTTTAATTCCTTTAATGCTATCACATCACCCTTTTTTCCCTAGAAATTTTCTGCCTCTTCATTCCATAAAGTTAGTTCAATCTAAAATATATTTCCTTTGGTAAATTTATTATCTTTGTTTAGTTTAATCAAACTTTTTTTCATTCAAATTTTATTTTACTTCATAATCACTGTCGTCTACTAATGTTATTGTTCTTCATTTCAATAACCGTCCTGACATTGCATATATAAATTCCACTTTATTTATTGCTATTATGATTGCGATGATATCTAAATAATGTCATTATTATTATTTGAATTTTTTTTTTTTTTTCGCTAAAATTATTTTGCCTGCAAATGAATTAATTGGTAGATGTACAATTTCTTGTATTTTTTTAATCTCGAAATTAATTTTTGGTATATTTTCATTTTCCTCATCGTCATCGAATTTTATATTAGCTTCTACCTAGGTAGAAAACTTCCGTCGGCCCGACTGTCGGCCGACTGAGTGTCCCGACTTATTAAGTCGGAGGAAAGTCGGGATTTCAGTCGGGCCGACGTCGGATATTCTGTTAAATTCCCTTAAAGTAAAAAATTTAGAATATCGATTGCATTTTACAAAAGAAACTAAATTGTTGATAGATAGACTATTTATGTTTGTAATTTGTTTTTAATCATTCTAATCATAAATATTTTTTAATAGATTGAGCATAATTTTTTGTTTTACTCGAATTAATATTAAAATGACAGCTTGAGGTTATAGTCGAGATTTTAGACGACATTTATTAAAAAACGGTTCTCATCCAATTACTGTATATCGAAAATACTAAGTCTGCTGTTTTACCGGCAGGCTAGCGATGAGTAATTTTGAATATGCAACTTTAACAATCATGTTCATGTTTGAATCGGTTTGGATTAAAAAACAACAAGTTTAATAAATGAAAAAATCGTCTTGAATATTGTATTAGAATATAATTACCGATTGTTTTAACATCTATATATTGTATTGTTGACTCAGGTATATTACTATTATGATTATTATCATTATCATGTAGGAAATAAGGTAGCTAACCATACTGCTTTTCCTTGAATATTTTTATTCATTTAATAAATAAAGTACATGTAAATTTATTTAACAAAAATAGAAAAGTCCAAGGAAAAGCAGTAGCTAAGAAAAAGATGTAGCTAAGGAATTAATGTGACTCAGGAATTATTTCCTTGAAACATAATTTTTTATAATATTATCATTACATTTTGCTACTGCTTTTCCATGGACATTTTTTATTTATTTTATAAATAAAATACATGTAAATTTATTTAACAAAAATAAAACTGTCCAAGGAAAAGCAGTAGCTAAGGAAAAGATGTAGCTAAGGAATTGAGGTTGCCAATAGATTGTTTTTTAAGGAAATAATGTTGCTCAAAATATAATTTTTTGGCAACCTCATTTCCTTAGCTACATTCTTTTCTTAGCTACTGTTTTTTGTTAGACATTTGTATTCTTAAAAATTAAATTTACATGTATTATATTTCTGAAATAAATAAAAATGTCCAAGGAAACGCAGTAGCTAAGGAAAAGATGTAGCTAAGAAATTAAGGTTGCCAAAGAATTATGTTTCAAGGAAATAATGTTTCTTAAAATATAATTTTTTGGCAACCTCAATTCCTTATCTACATCTTTTCCTTAGCTACTACTTTTCCTTGGACATTTTTATTTTTTGAAAATAAAATTACATGAAATTTAATTTTTAAGAATAGAAATGTGCAAGAAAAAGTAATAGGTAAGGAAAAAATGTAGCTAAAAAATTACAGTTGCCAAGACAATTATATTTTAAGCAACATTATTTCCTTGGAACATAATTCTTTGGCAACCTTAATTCCTTAGCTACATCTTTTCCTTAGCTACTGCTTTTTCTTGGACATTTGTATTTTTAAAAAATAAATTTACATGTATTTTATTTATAAAATAAATAAAAAATGTCCATGGAAAAGCAGTAGCTAAGGAAAAGATGTAGCTAAGGAATTAATGTTGCCAAAAAATTATGTTTCAAGGAAATAATTCCTGAGTCACATTAATTCCTTAGCTACATCTTTTTCTTAGCTACTGCTTTTCCTTGGACTTTTCTATTTTTGTTAAATAAATTTACATGTACTTTATTTATTAAATGAATAAAATCGTTCAAGGAAAAGCAGTATGGTTAGCTACCTTATTTCCTACATGATAATGATAATAATCATAATAGTAATATACATGAGTCAACAATACAATATACAGATATTAAAACAATCGGTAATTATATTCTAATACAATATTCAAGACGATTGTTTTATTTATTAAACTTGTTGTTTTTAATCCAAACCGATCCAAACATGAACATGATTATTAAAGTTGCATATTCAAAATTACTCGTCGCTAGCCTGCCGGTAAAACAGCAGGCTTAGTATTTTCGATATACAGTTATTGGATGAGAACCGTTTTCTCATAAATGTCGTCTTAAATCTCGACTATAACCTCAAGCTGTCATTTTAATGTTAATTCGAGTAAAACAAAAAATTATGCTTAATTTATTGAAAAATATTCATGATTAGAATGATTAGAAACAAATTACAAACATAAATAGTCTATCTATCAACAATTTAGTTTTTTTTGTAAAATGCAATTGATATTCTAAATTTTTTACTTTAAGGGAATTTAACAGAATATCCGACGTCGGCCTGACTGAAATCCCGACTTTCCTCCGACTTTATTAAGTCGGACGCGACACATATTTTTCTACCTGGGTACTGGTATCATTATTTCTTTATTATTTATTGATGGATATTGTTCATCAATTTTTCTCACTAATCCTCCAGTGATCGTATATATTTTGTTTAACTTGAATATTTAATAATTTATCATGTTAATAATTTTTTTTTAATCTTTTTGTTGAAAAATCTTGTTGCTAAATATGATTTTTCCATGATATTTTGCTATACTTTTCTTTTTTGTTTACTCATATTTTCCTAATATTTTCCTATAATTATCGTATTTTTCTTTATATTCAGTGATTTTTCTATATTTTCGTTTATTCGTTTATATATTCTATATTTTTCTATATTTTCCTTCATTTTCCATATTCATCTTGTTTAGATTAATTAAGGGACTTAGAAAATTTTTTTGGGGCGGGGGGGCATAATTGATATGTTCTCTTATTTATTGTTTTTTTCTTTATCAGTCACTTTTCTATATTTTCCTTTATATTTACCGATATTTTCCCATATTTATCGTTTTTTTCTTTATTTTCAGTCACTTTCCTATATTTTTCTTTATATTTACTGATATTTTCCCATATTTATCCTTTTTTTCTTTATATTCAGTGACTTTTCTATATTTTCCTTTATATTTACTCATATTTTCCCATATTTATCGTTTTTTTCTTCATATTCAGTCACTTTTCTATATTTTCCTATACTCTCCTTTATATTTACTGATATTTTCCCATATTTATCGTTTTTTTCTTTATATTCAGTCACTTTTCTATATTTTTCTTTGTATTTACTGATATTTTCCCATATTTATCTTTTTTTTCTTTATATTCAGTGACTTTTCTATATTTTCCATATATATCGTATTGGTTAAGATTAAGGGACTTAGAAAATTTTTTGGGGGGGTGTCTACCATGGTTGAGATTAAAGGACTTAGAAAATTTTTTAGGGGGGGTGTCTACCATGGTTGCGGGGGGTCCAGAAGAAAAGCGAAAACAATAGGAAATTAAAATTCCCTAAAAATACAATTCAAATTCTCTTTTAACAACTAACTTGTGCTAAAACCACGTCCCCAATAATTTTTTTTTTTGATTTTGGTTTTTTTGGTAAAGGCTCTTTGTCGTCATTGAGATCAATTGGTTGATCTGATGGTACTGGTATAACATTAGCACTTGTACTACCATCAGCATGCTTTAATCCATGAGTTTGTGTAACATTAGCAACTATATTTTTAGCTGAAAAAACATCACATAATATGATAATGTCAACAAATAATCAATTTTTTAGTTAATAATTTCAATAAAATAAAAAAAAAGATAGTCAAGTTCCCCAAGGTGCACCCTAAGTGTTTCGTAGGATTTTTTATTCTTTTTCTTGCTGTTTACAAGAATCCTATTATAAAAAGAAGAAAAGTAACGGCGGTTCTTTCTTCTGTGATTGGTTTCTTTGTTTCCCTAGATATTCTTTCTCTCTCTCTCGGTTCTCTTTATTTATTTATTTTTTTTTCTTTCTCTATATTTAGATTTTAGTGTGACTATACCAACTGATTTCTTTTTTTTTTAAATGAAAAATAGTTGTTTTTTTTACAGTTGGTAACCGTTGTCAAGGAGTTTGTTGTATGTTGTAACAAACATTAACAAGAAAATTGTCGTCAGTCGTAAAGTCAGCTGAGTCGTAAATAATCGTGAAGCTTATTTTATATTTTACAATTATTATATTATACAATTATTATTACATGAATTTAAATATTATTTTAATAATATTTATTGATAATATTATTTATTTAAATATATTAGTGATATATTATTTTATTATTTAATAAATGGCTGATATAAAATATACATCAACCGCAGAAATGACTGCGGTTGAGGATAATGAGAAAGGAATGTAAGTGATAGAATAATAAAACTTAAAAAAAAAATAAAATAATAAAACAATAACAAAATAAATAATGTTTTTTTGATGACTTTTTTTTGACAGAAATGTTACAGGGTATGTTACATCTATGACTGACATTATATCAATTGAAAAAAAGCCAATATCATGTCCTCAGATTTTGTGTTATCAAATAAAGATGGTACTAAAATTCGTTGTATTTTATGGGGAACCATAATGTGTCAAAAATGGAAAGATGAAATAAAATTAAATTTAATTGTTGAATTATTGGGAGGAAACATTCGGCTAGGCATACCACGTTTTCGTGACCCTGAATGTTTGGATGTAGATTTTCATATTCAATCTCACACAGACATTCTTTTTCATGGGTTTCATAATCCAGAATTAAATTTAATTCCAGAATTAATGTTCGTCGTGTACCATTCGACTCATTGCTTGAAGAAACTGATGTCATTGGTAAAAATTGCTTTCAATTAATTTTTAGGGTTGTTAATTCATTCGTTTGTTATTTTTTTTTTCAGAAATAGTAGGCTTCATAAGAAGCAAATTTCGTGTCCATGTGATTAATTATGTTGAAAATCCAATATTTGTGGTTGGTGCTCCTATCTTAATGAGAGGAAAAATGATACACATGCACTTTCAATTGATTAACATGACTGACATTATTATTCGTCATGATATTGAACAAATGGATAATAATGCTTTGGATTTATCATTCCATCCTATTTCACGTAAACGTCCACGTTTACCAGTTGTATCAAATGTACAAGCACCAACACCATTTGTACCAGTTGTATCAAATATACAAGCACCAACACCATTTGTACCAGTTGTATCAAATGTACAATCATCAACATCATTTGTACCAGTTGTATCAAATGTATCACCAGCACCAACAATATTTCAATCACAAAATGGTTTGTCTAATATATTAAAATCAATTTTGTATGTTGATTTCATTATTTATATAATTGTTTATAGAAATTAAAACATCAAATGTACAAGCACCAACAACAGCTGTACCAATTCCATCAGTTGTACAAACGTCAACACAAGTTGTACCAGTTGTACCAGTTGTATCAGTTGTATCAAATGTACCAGCACCAACACCAATTAAATTACAAAATAGTAGGTTTTACGTCATACATATTAAATAAACAAACAATTGTATATAATAAATAAATATATATTATCATTTTTTAATTTGGTTATAGTAGCCATTAAAAAAGGACAAAAAAAATGCTTTAAACGAGAACAAAAACATGCACCAGCAACAAATTGTAAGTATAAATGTTCTTTTGTTGGATTAAATTATGGTGTATTAATTTTTATTGTTTTTTTTTTTAGCACATAAACGTGCACGTACAAATCTTGAACCATTTGTTATTGAAGATGAAAATGGTGATGAATGTGATGACAGTGCAATTTCTATTAGTGATGAGTCGGTTGGATGTGAAAGTGATGGGTCAATTGATGATAAAAGTGATGATTTAATTAAAAATGATGTGTCTAAACCAGCAGCAGCATTGCAAATTAAATCATCATCAGGCATTGATGAAAAAAAAAATTAAATGAATTATCAAAAATAATATTTTGATAATAATATTTATTAATAATATTTTGATAAAAAATTGAAGATTAAAATTAAGCATCAGCTAATATTAAGATTAGTTGGTATATGGCGAATGTGTTGCTTCTTTTTGATTAAAATTGATTTAAGTAAATTGATTAATTACTAATTAATTAATTTATGGTATTACATAAATTGTGATATTACTTATATATTAGAAATAAAAAATAAATAAAAAAAATATGATTATTTCAGGTTTTTTTTACATTTTTGATTGTGAATCATCTCATTTGTCCATTTGATTTGAGTCTAGCTAGGCATACATTGAGGTTTATGGTCGTGTTGATAAAATATGATTCATTTGATCGTGACAGATGTCTATCAATATTGTTATGTTTACAGCTTACACTGAGTGAAAGAATATTGCGCATATATACATAATTCAAGCACTCCACTTTACATCCACGTAACTATCTAGCGGATAAATTAACTGAGGGAAAAAAGAGATTTTTAAAATCGCGGCTATCTGAATAACACGATGCTTATTGTCATAGTAACTAATGCTTTTCAAATGTTATATTGAGTCTGTCAATAAATAAAACATATAAAATTGAAAATAAATAATAAATAATAAATAATAATCACTTTTGTGGTTACATGATCAACGTGCTAAGTTATATAAATTAATTTTGTATTGACTTCACTGTTAACATCAGCATAATATCAATTATTTAATTACCAAGTAAGGTAGTTTGAATTGATTTTAATGTTTTATGTTCTGTTAAAATGAATGTTTCTTTTCTATAGGTTATCGATTAATTTTTTAATTAATTTTTAACGTAATTAAATTTTTGAAAAAATGCCGAGGCAGAGAATTGAGAGAACACCTGAAGAAGAAGAGGAATTCCAACGAGCTAAACGTCAAAAAAATGCAAATCGTCAACGATCTTTTCGACAGAGAAGGGTTTTAGAACAAGCTCATTTACAAAATATTGAATTAGATCTGAATAATATAGAAGAACATTACATAGGTAGCATGACTGTTTTATGTAAGCACTGTAATGCAAAACATTTTAAAGCAGAAGAACCAGGGAATAAAAAAAATTCATTCAATGATTGTTGTTGTCATGGTGAAGTCTGTCTTGGAACTTTGCCAGTTCCTCCAAAAATACTGACAGATTTATTCACAGGTGTGCATCGACTTTCTAAACATTTTTTAGAGAGAATGAGGTGCTATAACAGTTAATTTGCTTTCGCTTCATTCAATGCTAACTTAGTCAATTTCAACCCTAACAACCATTCTGGACCTTATTGTTTTAAAATTCACGGTCAAATATATTATCAACTGAATACATCTCTGTACCCCGCATCTAATGATTCACCAGCATTTGGACAATTTTTTATTGTTGACCAAAACGAATCATCTAATATTCGATGTAATGAATCATCGCAGTTGGATAGACAAATAGTTGACGCTATTGATAAAGCTCTTCGTGAATGCAATATTTATGCTCAATCTTATCAGATGATGCATGAGGAAATACGTCAGGCCGTGAGCAACAATCCATTAGAACCTGAACCTGAAATGAATTTAATTTTTTTGAATAGACAAGGAATAGATGAGAGACGATACAATGATCAGAGAGTTAATGAGGTTGCTGCTATTTTTACAACTACTGCTGATGGTGAAATACCAGGGTCTTATGTATCAATACGGAATAAGCAGACTAAAAAATTAGAATTAGTTAGTTCAATGAACCCCAATATCGAGCCTTGGGTGTATCCAATGTATTACCCTCATGGTACAAGAGGATGGCATGATAAATGATCATGTGTTAATAAACAAAAACGGGTTTCTCGAGCAGCATATACAAAATATAGAATGGCTACCAGAGAAAATAACATAATTATAATGGGTGGTCGATTATTCTAGCAATGGATTGTTGATAGTTATGTAAAAATCGAAAAAGATCGAATGACTTTCTGTCGTTTAAATCAACAAAAAATTCGTGCTGATAGTTATCGAGGAATGATCGATTATTTACAACGGTCAGCTGATAAATCAGATAATCGTATCGGAAAAATGGTGATTCTACCATCATCATTCACAGGTTCCCCACGTAACATGTATTACCAAGATGCAATGGCTATTGTGAGGAAATTTGGTAAACCTGATCTTTTTGTAACTATGACGTGTAATCCAAATTGGCGAGAAATCCAAGAAAATTTATTGCCTGGCCAAATAGCATCAGACAGACCAGATATTGTTTCACGAGTATTTGATATAAAAAAGGATGAACTGATAACAATAATAAAAAAGAAAAAATTATTTGGTGAAGTACTTGCATTTGTATATGTCGTCGAGTATCAAAAACGTGGACTTCCTCATATTCATTTATTAGTTACTTTGAAACATGGCGATAAAATGCTTACTCCTGAAAAAGTTGATAAGTATATTTATGCAGAAATTCCTGATTCGAATATTTATCCTATACTTCATAATATAGTTATAAAAAATATGATTCATGCCTGTGGTGATTGGTGCAAAAATGAAAAAGGAGGATGCTCTAAAAGATTTCCAAAATTATTTCAAAACGAGACAACAATGGATGAAAATGGTTATCCTACTTATTGTCGTAGAAATACTGGAGATTTTCTTTTGCCTAACGGATCAACAACAGATAATCAATATGTCGTTCCATATAACCCTATATTATTGAAAACTTTCAATTGTCATATTAATGTTGAAATTGTTACAAGTATCAAGTCAGTAAAATATCTCTATAAATATATTTACAAGGGTCACGATAAAGCTGCTGCTCAAATAACAAATAATAACAACAATGATAATAATAATAACAATACCATTGATCATGATGAAATTAAAAATCATATAGACTCGAGATATGTTAGTCCAGTTGAGGCATGCGATAGAATATATGGAAGACCACTTCAAAACAAAAATCATTCAATTATACGACTGCCTGTTTATTTACCGAACGAGCAGAGCATTACTATTAGTGATGAAGCAAGTGAAGAGGCTATGATGCATTGAACACACAAACTATGTTGATGGATTACTTCAATCTAAACCAACGTGATCCAATAGCAAATCAATTCACTTACTCCGAAATTCCGTTACATTACGTATTTAAAAAACGAACAGGGGGAAACGCATCTTCATGGGAAATGCGAAAAAAACATTTTGATGTAATTGGACGAATGTATTCAATTAGTCCGAGTCAAGTTGAACTATTTCACCTCAGATTATTATTAATAACAGTCAAAGGGGCCACAAGCTATGAAAATATTCGAACAGTTAATGGTATCATACATGATACTTATCACAGTGCATGTCTGGCGTTGGGATTAATCGAAGATGATGCTGAATGGGACCGAGCAATCACTGAAGGTGAAATATGGATAATGCCTGGCCAATTAAGACGTTTGTTTGTAAGCATTTTGATTCATTGTCATCCAGTTGAACCAGAAAATCTTTGGGAAAAATTTAAAGATGCTATGTCTGAAGATTTCCAGAAAGATTACGATTTATATCAATCACATGCAAGAGCTTACCATGAAATAAATCACTTATTATCTCGAGAAAATTCGAATATGAACAATTTCCCTACCATGCCATTGATAACTAATTTTGAAATTTTTGATAGACAGTTATACAATGATGGAATGTCGACAATTTATCATGAACGAATTGGACAGGAACAATATGCAAAATTAAATCTAAAACAAAAAGCAATAGTAGATAAAATCTTGAATATTGCTTTGTTCACTGAAACAAGAAATATTGTTGATTCATGTATTTATATTGATGGGCCAGGTGGCTCTGGGAAAACGTTTGTTTATACAACGATTTATCATTTGGTAAAAAGTAAAGGGAAAAACTAGCTATGATGGCTTTTACAGGGATCGCAGCTGTATTGCTTCCTGAAGAAAAAACTATTCATAGAACATTTGGAATGCCAGTTCCATTATTTGCTGATTCAACGTCAAGTATAAAATATCAATCTAAAGAAGCAAAGGATTTACTTGAAATAGATTTAATTTTGTGTGATGAAGCTCCAATGGCACCAAGGCACTGCTTGGAATTTGCTGACTGGCTTTATCGTGATCTAACTAGAATTGATTTACCATTTGGTGGAAAATTGTGATATTAGGTGGGGATTTCCGCCAATTGTTACCTGTCAAAAAAAATGCAACTCGCAGTGAAGTAGTAAATTTGTCTATAAAATTTAGTTATTTATGGAAAAATTTTATAACTTATTCATTAACTGAAAATATGCGAGCATTACCAGAAGAAACCGAATTTGTGAAATATCTTTTAAATGTTGGGAACGGATCGTTAAATGATAATAATGACCTTTTTCCGGTTCCAGAGCGATGTGTAGCCCCAAGAAATGATGACATAGTAAAATCAATGTTTGAAGATTTAATCAAAAATCATAGATATACAGACTTAGCAAAAATCGCGGTTTTGTCAGCTAGAAATATTGATGTTGATGATATAAATATAGAAGTTGTTGAATTACTTGATAAAAGTACAGAAAAAATATATACTGGAATAGACAGTACAGAAAATTGTGATAACGGAGATATTGATGATGCAATTTTACCTGAATATTTGAATTCTTTGAACCCTCCAGGCTTTCCGCCATATCAACTTAATTTGAGAAAAAATTGTATTGTAATGCTTCTACGTAATCTAAGTACAAACGAAGGTTTATGCAATGGAACAAGATTACAAATATTAGATCTTGCAAATAATCTTATTCGGTGTCGAATTTTGACAGGTGATAAAGCAGGAAATATCATGTTCTTACATCGTATTACACTGTACTGTGAAAATATTTATCCTTTTACGTTTAAACGTCGACAATTTCCAATAAAAATTGCATTTGCGATGACTATAAATAAAAGTCAAGGCTAAACTTTTGATAAAGTTGGTCTTGATCTACGTAAAGATGTTTTTAATCATGGACAAATATATGTTGCATTTTCAAGAGTAAGATCATGGCGATCACTTCGCATATTTTTAGGTGATCAACGTCAAAGTAATATTGTTAAAAACTATGTGTATAAAGAATTATTCTTAAATGAATGAATAAATTAATTAATATGGTTCATCATTTTATTTTGGTTTGGTTTAATATATTTGATAATATTTTATCTGCTTTAAAAATTGAAAGTGGATACACGGCTTAAAGTATAAAAGTGGTAGGTATGGAGGCGCACTGAAGGCGCGCCATGTACCCTTGTATTGTAAAAAAACAGTTTGTAACACTACATATCGTTGAATAAAAAAAAAAATAAACGACCGAAAAATTTGAAAAAAATATCGTAGAGTCTGCAGATGAAGCGTCGTCGATTAAAACATTGCCGGAATCGATCGGTCAATATTTGGAATTGGGCCATGTCCAAAAATGGGCATATTAAATCTAATAAGGCCCAAAACGTAAAAAAAAGTATCATGTCTGTTTTTGGAAAAAAAAAAAACCTAAATTTGTTTTAACATCGACTAATTCGGTTTAGCGGTTCAAAAAATATCGCGAAAAAACAGTTTGTGACACTACGTATCGTTGAATAAAAAAAAAAATAAACGACCGAAAAATTTGAAAAAAATATCGTAGAGTCTACAGATGAAGCGTCGTCGATTGAAACATTTCCGGAATTGATCGGTCAATATTTGGAATTGGGCCATGTCCAAAAATGGGCATATTGAATCTAATAAGGCCCAAAAAGTAAAAAAAAATATCATATCTGTTTTTGGAAAGAAAAAAAACCTTAATTTTTTTAACATCGACTAATTCGGTTCAGCGGTTCAAAAAATATTGTAAAAAAACAGTTTGTGACACTACATATCGTTGAATAAAAAAAAAAATAAACGACCGAAAAATTTGAAAAAAATATCGAGTACAATTATCCAATTCTTTTCAGAGCCGATTAATCGATTCACGATTCTTTTTCACCGAATATCGCCCAAAGAATCGGTCTTGTTTTTCGCCCTTACAAAGCGCATTGTTCTAGGTTTTATAAACCTAGGCCACCATTTGTATTTATTTTAAACTCTTTTTTAATATAAAATAAAAAAAGAAAAAAAATTAGAAAGAAACAACAAAGTTCGTTGACACTTGATGATTGAGGATTGGCTTCTGACAGTTCTCATATAAATAATAAATATTATTATAAATATGAATATTATTTAATATTTAATATTTAATGAATAATAATAATATTTAATTATTTATTATTAATATTTATAATATTCTCTTTTTTAACATCATATTTTTCATTCAATTTCATTCGTTTTTTTTCTATTAAGGCAGTATGTAAATCCCAAGGTAGGATAATTCTTTGGGTTCAAAGAGGCACCCTTGTAACCATAGCTTAAAAAAATAATAAGTGCCCTCTAATGTCTAAAATTTGTATACTTTACTGACGCGTCTTTAGAAGTATGAGTGATGGCGCCTCGTATTTACACACACTAATACTACTTCAGCAGATTTTCAATGCTTCGCCTGGTACTTTTTGACCGTTTTTGACCCTAAATTTTCGTCTTAAATAATTAATAACTTTTAAAATTCGTGGTAGAAATCAATGATTTTTTTTTAATTATTTTTGTTATTAAAAGAAGTATAAGCTGTAGTAAAATAAAGGTTTTCTGTGAGAGCGTTTTTTCAATAGAAGTGAAAACGTTCCGATGCTTCCTATACTTGTGTGTTAAAGTGTTAAATTGTTGTCAACTTTGACCCTAATTATCTCGGTCAAATCGTGGTAGAAAATTACAAAAAAAATTTGATAAAATAGATCTTTATTTCACTTAAAAAATAGGCCTTCTTTGATCAAAATCTGTGAGAGGGAATTTTTTTTCAATATTTTGACATACTGCCTTAATATTGTGTATACATAACAAATAATGTATGATTAAAAAAATTAATAAAAAAATAATTATAAAAACACGATTTTTTAATCGATTCTTTATGAATCGAGTACTTTTTGTGGCGATATATCGGCTACCCGATTCTTACAAATTCGATTCTTGAAGATCGATTCCTTTTCTAAGAATCGAAGAACCCTATTATAGTATAAATGATGATATCAATATGATATTTATAATAATAATATCGATCATATTGCGATAATATCCAAACTATAAATATTGATAATATTATCAATATTATATCGTTATTGATATTATTATTATTATTAATACCATTGATATTATTAAAATTATTATCAATATTATTATTATTCATATAATCATCGTTATTATTATTATTATTTATACTATGAATATATATAAATGATAATAATAACAACAATAATTTCAATATTATCAATTATTAACAATATTATTGATATTAATAACAATATCTATAATAATAATATTTGAAATAAAAATACTAATAATTACTAAACTTTATATTTGAATATTATTGACAGTACTATTATTATTTTTATTACTATTATTAATATTATATATCAATATTAATATTAATATCAATGATTTTATTATTATCGATGATATATTATCGAAATCATTATTGTTATTATTATGCATACCATGAATTAATATATATCAATAATAATATTATTAATAACAATTATTTCAATAATATTATACAGAATAAGAATGTCAATAATAATTTTGATAACATTATAAATTAGGAATAGGAATTAGGAATTAGGAATGACTATAGTCATAATATAAATGATATTAATTATATTAATAATAACATTTATAATAATAATATTTGAAAATATGAATACTAATAATTATTAATATTTATACTTGAATATTAATGTCAGTATTGATCTTATCATTATCAATATTATATCGATATTATTATTATTATTAATATGATTCATACCATTGATATTATTATTAATATTATATTGATATTATTAATATCGATGATATTATTGAAATTATTGTTGTTATTTTTATTTATAGTATCGTTATAGATATCAATAATATTATTATAAATAATAATAATTTCAATAATATTATGAAGAATAATAATATCAATTCAATAATAGTATGTATATCATTTGAATTTTCGATTCATTATATCCATAATAATAATATCGATATTAATAATAAAATAATAATTATAATAAAATATCAATAACATAATATATGGGCAAATGCTTGCTCGGTCCGAGCGTTCGCTTACTCCGAGCGTTACATGGCCGACACACTGATTTTTTTTTCACTACCCTGCAAATAAATTGTAGAAGCATTCTAAGAAGATATCTGGAGAAGGATATGAATAAACAGCATCATTATTTTTTTATAAAGATTTATGTCAAACAATTTTTGAAAAATGAGATAAATAATTTATGATTTAATAGCAAATTATCACATTATAATATTGAATTCAATTTAAGTTTCATGTTGTGTATAGATGTTTTTTTTGAAACATGAAATGAAAGTTGAAATTTGTAGTAATTTGTAGTGAAAAGGGTTTAATTTGTAGTTCAAAAATTAAGGGTGGAAAAAGAGTTAAAATGTACTTTTGTAGAAAATTAAAGAAAAATAGTGATAAATAGGTCTAATAGCTTTTTTAGAATTTGTAGCAAACGAATTTTAATTTTAAGATGGAAAATGATGACAAAAAAAAAAAATTTTTTTTTTTGGGGCAATATTCATATTAAAATTGCATAACTTTTTTGTTTATAATAAAAAAAAAAAATTACAAGTATCCTATTTAAAAAAATTACTTTATTTCAGCTAACTTCACACTGAAAGGTTTTTATTTTGTTATTATTTTTAGAGAATTTTAATTTCCTATTGTTTTCGCTTTTCAGCTGGCCCCCCCGCCCCCCCCCCCCCGAAAATTTTCTAAGTCCCTTAATCTTAATACGATAAATATGGGGAACATCATTAAATATGAAGGAAAATATAGAAAAATCACTGAATATAAAGAAAAAAACGATAAATATGGGAAAATATCAGTGAATATGAAGGAAAAATTACTGAATATAAAGAAAAAACCGATAAATATGGAGAAATATCAGTAAATATAAAGAAAACTCTCATAATTATGGAAAAATATTAGGGAAATATCAGTAAATATAAAGAAAACTCTCATAATTATGGGAAAATATTAGGGAAATATCAGTAAATATGAAGAAAAAATCACTGAATATGAAGAAAAATGCGATACATATGAGAAAATATCAGTAAATGTAAAGAAAAATGTAGAAAAAAATAGAAAAATATCAAAGAAAAATCAGTAAATATAAAGAAAAAAACGTTAAATATGAGAAAATATCAGCAAATATAGAGAAAAAATTACTGAATATACAGAAAAAATTGCTGAATATGAAGAAGAAACCGATAAATACGAAAAATTTCAGTAAATATAAAAAAAAGGGGTCAATATAAAGAAAACTCTCATAATTATGGGAAAATATCAGGGACATATCTGTAAATATCAAGGAAAACTTACTGAGTATAAAGAAAAATACGATAAATATGGAAAATATCAGTAAATGTAAAGGAAAATGTAGAAAAAAACGATCAATATAGGAAAATATCAGCAAATATAAAAGAAAAATTACTGAATATAAAGAAAAATCGCTGAATATAAAGAAAAATCCGATAATTATGGGAAAATTTCAGTGAATATGGAGGAAAAATTACTGAATATAAAGAAAAATACGATACATATGGAAAAATATCAGTAAATATAAAGAAAAAGTCGAAAGAAAAACCGATAAATATAAAAAATATCAGTAAATATAAAAGAAAAAGCGCTGAATATAAAGAAAAATCCGATAATTATGAGAAAATATCAGGGAAATATTAGTAAATATCAATGAAAACTTACTGAATACAAAGAAAAATAGGATAAATATGGGAAATACCAGTAAATATGTAGGAAAAATCACGGAATATGAAGAAAAATACGACACATAAGGGACAATATCAGTAAATATAAATGAAAATATAGACAAAAATAGGAAAATATCAAAGAAAAATCAGGGAATATGAAGAAAAAACGATAAATATGGGAAAATATCAGTAAATATAAAGGAAAAATTACTAAATATGAAGAAAAAATTGCTGAATATAAAGAAAAGTCCGATAATTATGAGAAAATATCAGGGAAATATCAGTAAATATCAAGGAAAACTCACTGAATATAAAGAAAAATACGATAAATATGGAAATTATCTGTAAATATAAAAGAAAAATCACTGAATATAAAGAAAAATACGATATATATGGAAAAATATCAGTAAATATACAGGAAAATGTAGAAAACAATATAACAATATCAAAGAAAAATCAGTAAATATAAGAAAAATTACGATAAACATAGGAACATATCAATTAAGTTCTCCCCCCCCCCCTCTAACCATAGTAGATCCCTCGAAAGTCCCTTAATTAATCTAAACACGATGAAATGGGAAAATATCGGGGAAACATCAGTAAACATAAAGGAAAATATCGAAAAATATAGCAAAATATCATGAAAAAATCACTAAATATAACGAAAAATATGATAAATATGGAAAAATATGATAGAAAAAAACCACTTAATATATAAAAAAAAATGTGATTTCAATTATGTTACCCCCTCTTAATATGCGAATGGAAATCTAAGAGATATTATCAAATAAATCACAAAAAAAAAATAAAAATGAAATGACAAGTTTGAAAAAAAAAACAGAAGAAAATAATACAATATATGTGACTTAAGATATAATAATGTGGAGAATAATCAGAATCCATTTTAGTTCAATTAAAAACAACATATAATAACCAAAAATTAATGACTTAAAAAAAAAACAAAATTAATGCAACAACATCACATCAATAGAAAAAAAAAAAAACATCTATCATTTTTAACGAATTTGAGAACAGATACAACGAAATTTTTGAAATCATATGCCAATAAAATCGAAATGGGTAAAAGAAAACAAGAAGGGAACAATCCAAAAATGAAGAAAAAAAAATAAAACTGAGTGATAAAAACACAACAAAAAATACATTGATGAATAAGAAAATTGAAAAAATAACAGATTGAAAATTAAACACAATATGGTAAGTCAAAAATTAGAAATGAATATAATTTACAAAAAAAATTAAATTAAAAATTCAATACAGTGATACAATTCGAGCACGAATTATAAATAAAAGTGAAATAAAGGAATGAGAAAACGAACGAGGAACTGGTAAAAAATTTACGATAGATATATGTGATAAGAGTGACAAAATAAGATGTATTTTTTTTTTGGAGAAGCTGCAAATGAAGATCATGGATTTATTGAGGTACCGTTATCAATAAAATGTATAAAACGAAAAGGAAAATTATTAACATATGATAAATTATTAAATATTCAAGTTGAACAAGAAATATATGATCACTGTAGGATTAGTGAGAAAAGTTAATCAACAAAAGATAATAAACAGAGGCTAATATAGAATTCGAAGACTATGACAAAAATGAAAATATAATAAAGATTAATTCCGAATTGAAAAAATACAAGAAATCATCTACCAAATAATTCATGTGCAGGTAAATTTATTTTAACAAAAAAAAAAAAAAAAAAAAAAAATTTTCAATGCTGAAAATGTTATTATATAGATATCACCGCAGTCATAATAGCAATAAATGAAGTAGAATTTATATATGCAATGGCAGGACGGTTATTAAAAAAAAGAACAATAACATTAGCAGACGACAGTGATTATGAAGTAAAATAAAATTTGAATAAAAAAAAAGATGTGTGTTATTGTACGCACAGCGAAGTGAAACTTCTTTAGTAATTCTAATAAATAGTAATTGAAAGATCTCTCGTTGCATTAATATATTTTTGACTAGTTGTCTTTTTCGCTCTCATTCCGAGTGAACTATTATGTTCATTCAGTCATTAAAAATTATAATAGAAATTTTTAAATTTATTGATTAGTTATAATATTAAGGTTATATGAAAATGAAAATCTAATTAAAAAACTTAACACAGAATATAATTTTATATAAATATTTATTTATTGAACAACTAGTCAGCCAAACACTTCTATTACTATTTTATGTATACTTTTTATTTTATGTATATATATTCATGAAGTACTGAGTTTTTTCAGTTGCTTTTATCTTCAGGATTTTTGTCGGGATGAATGATGATATCTTTTAATATTTTCCCGATATATCAACTTTAGATGACTCAAGCTTTCAATATTATTGAATATTGAGCCAATTTCAGCCTCGTTATCTGACATGTTACAGCCTGAAAAATATAAATGAAATTAATACAAATTATAATGGAAATAAATTTGATTTTAATTTAGTAGCTATCTCTTCAATATTTGAATAAAAAAAAAAGACCTGGTAACATTTGTTGGGGCATGTGGCCAGCGTTACCCGTTGAAAATTAAAAATTTTCAATACTCCGGCTAGGGCCATTGTTATTTTTATTGCTTAGACATATTTTAACCGTTAATTAACGAAAACATTTTTCATATTTAAAAGAAAGGCAATAGAGTTTTTCAAAGCTTTTTTTGGAGCCTTATAAACATTTTATTTCAACTCTATGATGCCATTTTTTGGTCCGTTTTTTTATTTTTTTTTCGGCGAGCCTCAACTTTTGTTATAATCGAGATAGGGAGTTCGTATTAGGCTCAAATTATGCGCCTAAAAAAAAATCTAGTGACGGCATTGCGGATTTTTTTTTCTCTCAATAACAGTTTTCGAGCAAAAAAATTAAATATCCGAATTTTTTTTCAAATTTTGAAGGTTTTTTTTTTTTTCTCAAAAACTATTATAGATAGGGGAAAAAACCCATCATGCGGGCGATAGAGTTTTTTGAGATTCATAATATGAGCCTTATACGAAGTCTCTCCTTTGATTTCGCGTTGAGTTATTTATTGCGCTGTTCTTATAACTTGTAAAATTTTCACATGAAAACGTATGTACTATTTTAAGTTACATAAATAATAATTGAAGAATGATGAAATATAAAACAGAAAAAATTCACAAACAAAAAACCTGTGGTGATAAATACTCTTTGATGGAAAGTTTAGACACCACAAATTTTTAAGTGAGAAAAAAATTTTTTTCAAAATTTACATTTTAGTTTTTCGATTAAAAACTATTACCAATAGAGCAAAAAACCCATTACGCGTGCGATAGAGTTTTTTAATGCACTTTTTTTGAGCCTGGTACGAAGTCTCTCGGTTCCTTAGTTCGTAAGATATGAGCGTTTTTTTTTTTTCGCCGATGAATTCAAGACTGCGACTGAGCCTATGGCTCCTACCCTCCGTAAAAAAAAAAAAAAAACAAAACGAACTATTTGATGTTAAAAAAATTTAATGTCAAATATTAATCGATTTTTTCAACATTTTTATTATGAGCGAATTAACCACAAACACATGATGGCGCATCATCGCCGCCACTGCCACCACCATGTATTTGTTCTATTATGATTGCTGCTGTTTATATACATATGATCAATAGGTGCGTTCTTTCGTCAATTTTTTGTTGGCGCATCATGACCACGCATTTGCGCAGAAGTCGAGGAATTAAGTAAAAGTTTCAAAGTATGTATGTGTGCGTTACTCACACTTACAAACAATTAAAAACTTACGTGCTTTTTCAGCTTTTGCGCAAATGCGCAGTCATGATGCGTCAACAAAAAATTGACGAAAGAACGCACCTAATATTGTTGTTGTTATTTTGATTTCCACTCGGTACATCATTTATTAAATTATTTTTTACTCCTGTTGTTGTTGTTCCATTGAATGATTCAATATTTAATCATCTGTTCCATTTTTTTGTCCTTAACAAATTCATTCAAGATCTTGAATTTATTTCGATCATGGCAAGCACGATCATAACAAGCACAAGCACTTTAACAACCACTATCTTGTGTATTATTTGATTATTGAACAGATTTATTTCAAATACTCATTATTTGATTTAAAATATTATTACAACCACCAGTACAAGTCTCATGAAAATTACCAGACATTGGTATAGGATCTAGTCGTATTTTAAATTTTACTGATTTACGATTACCAGTACATTTATCAGATGTTTTTGATAATATTTCAGTGTCATTAATTGTCTCTTCAAATCCTATACAATCTAAAATACGATCTTTACTATCTTTACGTTCACGTAGTACCAAATTTTATCCACATATTATTTATTGTTGTTCGGTATTGTGATTATGATGTTGCTGTCGTATTATGTCAAGCACTTAATAAATTGTGTATTAATTGTTTATTTAACAGATTTATTTTAGCTACTCATTATTTGTTAAAAAATATTATTATAACCACTATTACAAGTCTCATTAAAATTATCAGACATTGGTATAGCACCTCGTCGTATTTTAATTTTTACTGATTTAGGATTACCAGTACATTTTTCACATTTTTCTGCTAATATTTCAATGTCATTAATTGTTTCTTGAAATCCCATACAATCTAAAATACCATCTTTACTATCTTTACGTTCACGTGGTACCACATTTCATCCACATATTATTTATTGTTGTTTGGTATTGTGATTATGATGTTGCTGTCGTATTATGTCAAGCACTTGAATAACTATTATCTTGTGTATTATTTGTTCATTTAACAGATTAATTTTAAATACTTATTATTTGATCAAAAATAACATAATAAACTATATATTGTATATAATAAAAGTTTTAACCTTAATATTCACCTTTGTCTCTTGAATCTTTCATGGAACTAAAATTTTGAAACAAATTTTTTCGTATCGTTGTCAAGGGAATAAATAAATAAAACAAGATAAAAAATAATTTAAAATTACTTACCTTCATACCGTTACTTTCGTTGCATCCATCTTTTGTTTTTTTTTTTTACTGCCCATTCTAAAGCAGTTTCACTTCAAAAATTTAATAAACCAAGTAAAGATACTAAATTTACTAAAGAAAATATGGAAGGAACAAACAAAATGATGAATAATTTTCAGTTGTAACAGTAATCATTGTAACAATAGAGAATAAAATAAATTTGTATCCACGAATTACAATGAAGAAATTAAAATTCCCCCCGCAGGGCAGGCACAGTTGCTTCAGCAACTGTTTCATCGTTTTTTAATTGTTTATATTTATTTATGTTATCTTGCTGTCGTTGTATTTGTGAATATTGACGTCGAATTTTTTTTTAAGTCTTCTGATTTGCTGATGGAGACGATACACGTGTGCTTGTTTTTGTTGTTGTTGTTGATTGTGTGACTGACAAATGATTTCAACATCGGAATCAATATTGAAAGGGTCATATAAATAATCTTGTTGTTGCTGTTGTTGTTGCTGTTGTTGTTCTTCAACTATTATGCATGGAATAACAGGAAACACTATAAAATTTATATCTTCAAATGTCGAGATTATTGTATTAAAATATCAATTACCAATTGAGAAATATCTCTTCATATATATTCATGAAATACTGAGTTTTTTCAGTTGCACTTTTATCTTCAGGATTTTTGTTGGGATGATATCTTTTGATATTCTCCCGATATATCAACTTTAGATGACTTAAGCTTCCAATATTATTGAATATTGAGTCAATTCCAGCCTCGTAATCTGACATGTTACAGCCTGAAAAATATTAATGAAATTAATACAAATTATAATGGAAATAAATTTGATTTTAATTTAGTAGCTATCTCCTCAATATTTGAATAAAAAAAAAAAACAAAAACAAAACGAACTATTTGATGTTAAAAAAATTTAATGTCAAATATTGATCGATTTTTTCAATATCTTTTTTATGAGCGAATTAACCACAAACACATGATGGTGCATCATCGCCGCCACCACCACCACCGTGTATTTGTTCTATTATGATTGCTGTTGTTTATATATGATCAATGTTGTTGTTCTTATTTTGATTTCCACGATGACAAGCACGATCATAACAAGCACATGCACTTGAATAACCACTATCTTGTGTATTATTTGATTATTGGACAGATTCATTTCAAATACTCATTATTTGATTTAAAATATTATTACAACTACCAGTACAAGCCTCATGAAAATTACCAGACATTGGTATAGCACCTGGTCCTATTTTAAATTTTACTGATTTACGATTACCAGTACATTTATCAGATGTTTTTGATAATATTTCAGTGTCATTAATTGTCTCTTCAAATCCTATACAATCTAAAATACGATCTTTACTATCTTTACGTTCACGTAGTACCAAATTTTATCCACATATTATTTATTGTTGTTACGGAGGCTAGGAGCCATAGGCTCAGCCGCAGTATTGGATTTATCAACGAAAAAAAAAAAAAGTCTATAACTTTTGAACCACTGAACTTAGAAAGTTCGTTCGTAGCTCAAAAGAAGCGCCTCGAAAAACTCTTCGAAAACCATCATAAAATTTTTCCCTGTGACTAAAAGTTTTAGAAAAAAACATGGAATAATCGATTTTTGGAAAATGTTTGTTCTTTGTTCTAAATTAAATGCCATCTAAACTATGAATCTGAGAGCATAAGTTACGAGGGTTGATATGATCTTTAGATATTTCTCTATCATGTTTTATTTCTTAAAAATGGATAAGCATTCAAATAAAAAAAAGACAGACGTTTATACAAAAATTTTTTCAATGGTGCAAAAAATTAGGCAAGCAATAACTTATAAAAAAAATCAAGATAGAGACTTCGTTTTAGGCTCAAAAAATGCGTCTACAAAAACTCTAGAGCCCGCATTATGGAATTTTTCCGCCATGAGCGATAGTTTTCGAACCAAAAAAAAAAAACCTTGAAATTAAAAATGTCTTTTTTTTTTTTTTTTTTCTCAAAAAGTATGCAATATAGAACAGAAATTTTTTGGAAAGCACTAGATCTTTCGAAGGAGCTACTTTTGAGCCTAATACAAAGTCTCTATGATGATAATAACTCCAAATATGATGGTTCGAAAAAAAACAAAAAACGGCGCTAACAATAACTCGTAAAAAAATCGAAATAGAGACTTCATTTTAGGTTCAAAAAATGCGTTCTTGAAAACTCTATCGCCCGCATCATGGACTTTTTCTGCTCCGAACAATAGTTTTTGAACCAAAAAAACAAAACCTTAAAATTTAAAAAAAAAAAAAAGACATTTTTTTTTTTTTCTTAAAAAGTATGCATCATAAACAAAAATTTTTTAAAAAGCACTAGATCTTTTGATGACGCTTCTTTCAAGCCTAATACGAAGTCTCCATGTTGATAATAACTCCAAATATGGCGGTCCGAAAAAATGACAAAATGGCGCCATCAATAACTCGTAAAAAAATTAAGCTAGAGACTTCGTTTTAGGCTTTAAAAATGCGTTTTTGCAAACTCTATCGCCCGCAACATGGACTTTTCCTACTCTGAACAATAGTTTTTGTAGCAGAAAATAAAAACCTTGAAATTAGAAAAAAAAAAAGATATATAAAAGATATATAATAAAAGATATATATACGACCAATGGCTTAAAAAAATTTGTGACTGACCTGTTAATTTCTTTGGCTACATTAATTGCTCAGAAATTAACAGGTAAAACACACCGATTCCTTAGCCATTCGCCAGAAGTAATAACTTTCAATTGAGCCTAATACAATGTCTCTATCTTCAGTATCCTGAAAGTTATAGCATTTTTAATCAATTTTGAAAAATTAGGCAATAAATAACTCAACGTAGAATTGGATTAAAAACTTCGTAATCGGCTCTTATTTTGCGTCTCAAAAAACTCTATCACTAAACTTATCAATAAACATAAAGATTTATTTTTGAATAGTTTTATTATCAATAAACCATAAAATTATTTAAAAACCATAATTTTATTATATCTGAAAAATTAAGATAACCATGGCCCTAGCCGGAGTATTGAAAATTTTTAATTTTCAACGGGTAACGCGGGCAACACGCCCCAACAAACGTTACCAGGTCTTTTTTGGTATTGTGATTATGATGTTGCTGTCGTATCATGTCAATAGCACTTGAATAACCACTATCTTGAGTTTTATTTGTTTATTTGACAAATTCATTTTCAATACTCATTATTTGATTAAAAATATTATAACAACCACCAGTCCAAGTCTCATGAAAATTACCAGACATTGGTATTGGATCTAGTCGTATTTTAAATTTTACTGATTTAGGATTACCAGTACCTTTATCACATGTTTCTAATAATATTTCAATGTTATTAATTGTCTCTTGAAATCCTATACAATCTAAATTACCATTTTTGCTATCTTTACGTTCACGTGGTACCACATTTTATCCACATATTATTTATTGTTGTTTGGTATTGTGATTATGATGTTGCTGTCTTATTATGTCAAGCACTTAAATAACCACTATATTTCGTATTAATTGTTTATTCAACAGATTTATTCTAGATACTCAGTATTCGTTTTAAAATAATATTATAACCACCAGTACAAGTCTCATCAAAATTATCAGACATTGGTATAGCACCTGGTCGTATTTTAATTTTTACTGATTTAGGATTATAAAAAATATAAATGTGATTTTAAATTAGACAAGATCATATTTTTGATCACGTTATGTGATTTATTTATTGATCACATTGATAGAATAATCACATAATGTGATCAAAAAGAATATAAAAGTTTTTTAAATCAAAATGTGATCAAAAAATAAATCACATAATGTGATCAAAAATATAAATGTGATTTTAAATTAAAAATAATCATTTTGTCATAATTAGTGTGAGTGCTGTGTGTGTGAGTATGCAGCTGCGCATTCATCCAGCGAATTTATGATTTAGCTCTATCTGGCGTTCGAATTTTGAATTAATTAAAAAAACAAAAACATTTTAATTCATGGCGCGTAAACACATACGGGGGTTCAGACGCCATAATGATAATAATTATCGACGCTCGATTCTCATTGGTCAACTTAAAACGTTAATAACTCAGACACAAAGCGTCGTAGACCCAAACTGTAAAAACATGTACTATTTAAAATTTTACGTACAATCTCGTAGTATACCTACTGTTCGCGACTTACGCTTCATCCTGTATACAATATATAATTTATTATATTATTTTTTATCAAATAATGAGTATTTAAAATTAATCTGTTAAATAAACAAATAATACACAAGATAATGGTTATGCAAGTGCTTGACATAATATGGCAGCAACATCATAATAACAATACCGAACAACAATAAATAATATTTGGATGAAATGTGGTACCACGTGAACGTAAAGATAGTAAAGATGGTATTTTATATTGCATAGGATTTCAAGAAACAATTAATGACATTGAAATATTATCAGAAAAATGTGACAAATGTACTAGTAATCCTAAATCAGTAAAAATTAAAATACGACCAGGTGCTATACCAATGTCTGATAATTTTGATGAGACTTGTACTGGTGGTTATAATAATATTTTTAAACAAATAATGAGTATCTAAAATAAATCTGTTAAATAAACAATTAATACACAAGATAGTAGTTATTTAAGTGCTTGACATAATACAACAGCAATATCATAATCACAATACCAAACAACAATAAATAATATATGTGGATAAAATGTATATAATATATGTGGATAAAATATATGTGGATAATATAGTAAAGATAGTAAAGATCGTATTTTAGATTGTATAGGATTTGAAGAGACAATTAATGACACTGAAATATTATCAAAAACATCTGATAAATGTACTGGTAATCCTAAATCAGTAAAATTTAAAATAGGACCAGGTGCTATACCAATGTCTGGTAATTTTCATGAGACTTGTACTGGTAGTTGTAACAATATTTTAAATCAAATATTGAGTATTTGAAATGAATCTGTCCAATAATCAAATAATACACAAGATAGTGGTTATTCAAGTGCTTGTGCTTGTTATGATCGTGTTTGTCATGATCGAAATAAATTCAAGATCTTGAATGAATTTGTAAAGGACAAAAAATGAAACATATGATTAAATATTGAATCATTCAATGAAACAACAACAACAGGAGTAAATAATAATTTAATAAATGATGTACCAAGTGGAAATCAAAATAACAACAACAATATTGATCATATATAAACAACAGCAATCATAATAGAACAAATACACGGTGGTGGTGGTGGCGGCGATGATGCACCATCATGTGTTTGTCGTTAATTCGCTCATAAAAAAGATGTTGAAAAAATCGATCAATATTTGACATTAAATTGTTTTAACATCAAATAGTTGGTTTTGTTTTGTTTTTTTTTTTTTTTTTTTTATTTAAATATTGAGGAGATAGCTACTAAATTAAAATCAAATTCATTTCCATTATAATTTGTATTAATTTTATTTATATTTTTCAGGCTCTAACATGTCAGATTACGAGGCTGAAATCGACTCAATATTCAATAATATTGAAAGCTTAAGTCATCTAAAGTTGATATATCGGGAAAATATTAAAAGATATCCCGACAAAAATCTTGAAGATAAAAGAGCAACTGAAAAAACTCTATTTCATGAATATATATACATAAAATAAAAAGTATACATGAAATAGTAATAGAAGTGTTCGGCTGACTAGTTGTTCAATAAATAAATATTTATATAAAACTAGCTGATTAACCCGGCTTTGCTCGCGGGATTAATTTGACAATTTTTGAATGTTATCATTTGTTTGAAAAAAAATGGAGCTAGCTAGCTTGAAATAATATTCCCAACTTACGGTTGAGAGCTGAATATATTTCCCGTCATTCAATTTTCGATTTTTTGGTTGCAAATGAAAGCCGGAAAAATCATCTATTCCCATGAATTTTCTAGAATTTTCGTGCTCATTTTTTTTTTAGATAATTGATATCAAAACTGAAAACTTCAACACCTAGGAATAGGTACAGAACACATATTAACGCTTGTAGTTGAAAGAATTTCTATCAATTATTGCTGAGTCAACTATCAATTTGTTCTACTTAACAATACGGATTATTAAAGCAATTATAGATCCTTTTTCTCCTAGGGATTCAGTGGACGTATAATTTTAAATGGTGCTGTTCCTTGTTTCTCTGCTGTAGTAGTATGTGTGTGTCTATCCAGATAGATTACAGACACATATACTCCTAAGAACCTGCTAGTATAGTGGTTATACTTTGGACAGGGGGGCATTGAGAATATTTTCTATAACCATATGTAGAATACCCCTCTCGGACCCAAACTTTGTTAGACAATGGAATTTACTTTCAACCTTAATTATTTGAATAAAATTAACTTTTTTTGAAGGAAATAATACGGTATAATGATAATTATTAAATAATTTCGCACTGCCATTTTTATTATCATTAAAGACAGAATTAATGGAAAATCTAAATCAAGGTTATCCATTAAATAAATTAGTACGTACTCACTGACTGAATTTTATTATTCTTAACGTTAAAAATATTTTTTTATTTTAATACACAGTTGATTTTATATTAACATAACACATTTCCTTTGAACCGAATATTTACCAAAGTTTTTAAGCTTGCCCTGGTAGAAATATTTTTCCAACTTTTTCCAACTTTCTCCGCCTTTTTTCCAACTTTCTCCACCTTTTGTCCAACTTTCTCTACTTTTTTACGAAAATGACCCATGGTTCGAAAAAAGTTGGAAAAAAATTGGAGTAAATTTTTAGTTGGAAACAAGTTGGAGTAAATTTCAGGTTGGAGAAATGGCGGAAAAAAGTTGGAAAAAAGTTGAAGTAAATTTTTGGTTGGAGAAAGGTTGGAGAAATTTATCCACCATTTCTCCAACCATGGGTCATTTTCGTAAAGAGGTAAAGAAATGGCGGAAAAAAGTTGGAAGAAAGTTGGAGAAATATTTGTACCAGGGTGCATCTTTATTTTGACCTACACTTCTATTAATCTATCGGCTTGATGATTTCTAAGCTAGTTGGTTTAAAAATATTATTGTTAATTTTTTTTCAATTTTTTGATTATGTTAAAACGCAAATAGATAAATCATTTGGGACTATAGGGCGTTATCTCTTTTTTTTCAACTCTGTGATTGTATCTATAAGTGCATAGCAGCCACTACCGAAGCGCCGCTTGTTGACTTGGGTGCATAACGGGCTATAATTAATAACTCGGTTGTTTATTAAGATAGGAAATTGAATAAACGCCTATAACGATCTGCGAGATAAGCTCTTTTATTTAAAAAAAAAATCACGATGATCGGTTGGGCAGTTGCTGAGATTATTTTTAATTTGGCTTTGCTTGGGATTATTTTTACAATTTGAAAGATGTTATCATTTGTTTAAAAGAATTAAAGACTTGCTAGCTCTAAATAATATTCCTATTCCAAACTTGAGGTTGAAAGTTAAATAAATTTCCCGTTATTTAATTTTCGATTTTTTGGTGGCAAATAAAAGTGTATTTTTTTTTAATTTTCCTGCTAGTTTTTTTTTTAGATAATGAATGTCAAAGTTGACAACTTCAACACATAAGAATAGGGGCAGAATACATATTTACGCTTGTCATTAAAAAAATTTTTACTACTACTATTTTTTTAATTATCAGTTCGTTTTTCTTTACAATGCGGATTACATACTATTGGATCCAAACTTTGTTTGACGATGGGGTTTACTTTCAACCTTAATTATTTGAATGAAATTTTCTTTTTCAATATTTTGAATGAATTAATAATGTATGATATGAATAATTAAATAATTTCGCGTTGTCATTTTCATTATCATTCAAAACAGAATAGGAAATCTAAACCAAGGTTATCCAACAAAGAAATTATTATGTACTGACGGACTGAATTTCATTATTTTGAACGTTAACATTTTCATTTTATTACACATTTTCTATTGATAACACATTTCATTTAAACCGAATATTTACCAAAATTTTTAAGCTTGTTTTGACCTACACTTTTTTTTATCTATCGGCCTGATAATTCTTAAGCTAATATTATTGTTAATTTTTTTTCAATTTTTCGATTATGTTTAAATGCAAATAGATAAATCATGTGGGACTATTGGGAAACGCACAATTCACCACGACGTCTGGTGGTAAATTTCTGGAAACTACGTCTTCCAGTCATTCGTATGTGGTATACACAGTATATATGCTAAATTATTAAACAAATAATATTTTTACAAATAGTTTGAAATGTCTGGTACAAAATTTTCACCAAAACTGATTAAAAAAAAAAAAAAACAAGACTTTACGTTTCTGGGTGCAACAGTTATTCCAGGAGAAATAGAGATCTGAGTTTCTATGCATTTTCGAGGTTAGACAAACAACAACCTGTCAAAGTAAAATCACATTTTGATAATATATCAAGTGGCAAACACATGATACTCATCACTTGAATCAATTTTTACACCAATACTCGTAATATGTTCCGCATATATAATACGATTTTCTTCAAGGAAATTTCGTGAGGAATTCGTTTTTCGTGCCCATGAAAGTATATGCTCAATAGTTAATAACATTTTTTTAATAAACAATAAAATTCTATGCTAATAAGATATACTTGACTGGAAGTCATTAGTTTCTTTTTTTGCCAACTGCTTACAGCGATTGGCCACGCCCACAGTGCGTTTCCCAATAGCGCGTTCTCTCTCTTTTTCCACCTCTGTGATTGTATGAGTGTTTTTTTTTTTTTTTATTTAATGAACACTAGGGACAAAGCCCTATGGTTCGTCAACATAGTTACAAGAGATACAAACATGATAAAGTAAAAATAACTAGTTACAAAGGTTACCAGTATAAAAGGTAAAACACACAGCAAAAAAAATACAAACATCTTAAGGTTTAATAGAACATGGCACTATCAAAGCAGCTAGTGTAATACCCAGCCGTTTAGATTAAGAGAATACCAAGTGGTAAACTTCTATCGCAGAGGGCGCTTAGAATATATTAAGTCTTACTTACAACTCTAGTTTACATTGCTTTCTCTGCTTATCACAAATTTAGGTATAAAAGATGTGTATGAGTAATGAAGTAAGAAGTGATCTTTCTTCAGGTGAGCAAATGTACAGTGATTACTAAACTAAGTAATTAACATTAACAATATAATATATGTCTATAAACTCTCTTCTCTCAGTCTTAACCATAAGTAATAAGAAAATATAGAGAGGTGCATTTAGTAGCTCCCCCTTAGTTAACTATTATCTTATAGTCTAATTTGAGGTAGAAATCTAAAAGTCTAAAAGATCCTGCCACCACGCATGCGCATATGCCTGTATACCCATACGGCGTGACAGTAACGATCACATAAAATATTTAGTTGCTTAACTTATTTATATAATGAGCTTTTAAAAAAGTAAAAAAAGTAAATATAGTTTTCTCAAATATAAATGTCAATATTTTTTATGAATCTTGCTAAACAGGAGATAGTATGTATATTTCTTAACATTAATAAATTTTCGACGAGACAAGGAAGGACACCGTGAATATTGCAAATATCCCTAGTTAATTTCTTACGTTGATCTTCAAATCTTTTACATTGCCAAAAAACGTGATTCGAGCTCTCTTCTTCTTCTCCACAATCGCAAATAGGAGAATTGACAATATTAAATCTATTTAAACTCTGTTTTAGTGACGTGTGACCGCTTCTTAATCTATTCAATGAAACAATTACTCTACGATCAAGATTAAGGGAGTGGAACCACCTCTTTCTTTTCTCTTGGAAGTAATTGTTAATGTAAAAAACTCCTTTGCTCTCCCCACTTTCTCTACACCAACTAAAAAATTCATCAAACAATTTCTGTTTCCAAAAACTCTTGAAGTCTTGTCTACTAACTCCAATCTGTGAGTCTCTTCCATTCTTCACTGCATCCTTAGCCAGTTTATCAACTCTCTCATTACCTTCTATCCCTTTGTGACCTGGGATCCAAACTAACTTAACTGCTTTGTCAACCTTCTCGAGTTCTTCTAACTGGTGTTTAATTTTAGCTATGATCCAAGGGCTCTTGCCCGGATAGTAGTGTGATTGCAAGGCCATTAGTAAACTTTTAGAGTCCGAAAAAATAGTAAAGAAATCTCCTTCCTTTTTCTCAATTAACGATAGAGTCTCAGACAGTGCCATAGCTTCCGTGGTAAAAATTGACCCTACGCTTGGGCATCTAAAAGAAAAGGATTCTCCTAGATTATTAATCGTGGCTAAACCATTAAATTTAAGGTCCGGTGACTTGGACCCATCCGTGTACCAGCATTGTGACGAATTTAAATCATAAGAAAAAATATTATTGAACAACCTATTATTTTTCGGCAGGTCATTTGATTGCAAGTCGTGACCTATGTCTAAGGAAATTGATGGTACATAAAAATATGAGCTGTATGGATATTTATAACATAGTGTCTTGTTTGATGATTCTAGCCAGTGACTAATCTTGTATAATTCATTATAGTTTTCTAAAAAAGGAATTTTACCAATTTTATTGACATAAGTAGGAGAGTCTTGTTTCTCTGCCAGATTCTCTAGAATGCCTATTACTTCATGAGATTCATTAGTGAAAGTACGTGTTAGAAAATTTCTGCATAAATAATTAAACCGAAGAAATAGGGGTGGTTCTTTTGATTCTGCTAATAGTATATTGGTTGGAGTTGAGGAACGAAACCCCAATGCCGCCCTAATTGCTCTAAATTGTATCCTGTCTAACTTACCAAAACATTTCTTGTCTAAATTATGAAAAAAAATACTACCATATTCTATTCTTGACCTTATAAGAGCAATATACAAATTCATAAGCAAATCCGGGTCAGCACCCCACCAAGTGTGGCGTAGACAGCTAATTGTTTTTAGAGGACTTTGACAATTTTTCCAAACATTATTTATATGTGGTACCCAAGTTAAAGCCGAGCCTAATATTAATCCCAAAAATTTGACCATTTTACAATTTTTAATAATTACATCCCCTATTTCAATTTCCCACCATTGAGATGTATTCTTCCCGAGGCCTACGTTGTACAAATATTTATTTTTATGACTGAATATGCAAAAATTAGTTTTTTCCCGAGCCAAACTCAAACCTAAGCTATTTAAAGTTCTTTCAACACTAACCAAAACATTTTCTATTTCATTGAATCCTCTAGGAGGCACTAGGTTAGAGTATAAGGCAACGTCATCTGCATACTGTATCATTTTAACTTTTCCAGAACAGGAGTTGTCGAGGTCACTTACGTATATCGCATAGAGTAACGGGCTAAGGACACTGCCTTGTGGTAGACCTTTATAGGCCCATAGACATTTATCAATGTCTCCAAATTTAAAATTGATTTTACGAAAAGAGACTAGATTATGTATGAAATTAAGGGTTAATGCAGGAAAATTAAGGGCTCGTAATTTTTCAATGAGAATGTCTGATAGTACGTTATCATAAGCTGATTTAACATCAAGGAACACTGCTGCTAAAGCACTGTCTGATTGGAAAGCTTGGATAATTTCTCCATAAATAATGGATAAATTGTCTATACAAGATTTTTCTTTTCTGAAGCCAAATTGAGAAGACGGTAGTTTTTTATTGTATTCCAGCCACCAATTAATTCTATTGTACAGCATTTTTTCAAAGATTTTGTTTAGACATGGAGCTAAAGATATTGGACGATATTTGTGTTTGTCGTTTTTAGGGATAAAAAAAACTAGATAATCTTTCCATTCTTCTGGAAATTTTTGTGAAAGAAAAAATTCATTAAATAACTCTAATAAAATGGTCGAGGCTTCCTCTGGTAACTCTGAAATGATTTTATAATCGATTCCATCAAGTCCAGGGCTTGACTTTAAATTGAGCTTGGAGATGGCAAAGGAATACTCCAGTTTAGTGAAAGGTAAATCAAGAAAAGGGTCACCGTCAGCATTGTCAAAGTTAGGAGGAGGTTTAGGAGCCCAAGGTGGGCATAAGTTTTCAATAAGTCCATTTACATTTTTTATTTTTTCATCTGAGTATTCGTTTTGATTGTCTTTGAACGACCATCGATTATTAAGGAGGTTATACACAAATTCATTGCGGGTGTTGCGGGGAGCTTCTGACGTCACAGTCTCAAGTGAAACTTGGCTACACTGTAAAATAATAAAATGTAAAGCGCCTGCGCCCCGTATACAATATATGGGATTGCGGGTATGTGTGTGTGTTTGAACATGCCATACGTTGCCACATCTAATTTTTGTAAAGTTTATAATTAATTTCTCATTAATTGACCGATCAACATATGAAAATTTTTCGCGCAATTAATAAAACTCGGTTTCTAGTATATGTGTGATTTTTTTCAAGACTTTTTCATCATTTTTTCTATCCGAAAAAAATGGTTGAAATCTCCATAAGAGCCAATGTTAAATATTATTTTCAATAATTAATTACAAAAAATTTAACCGATCAACATAAGAAAATAATTATACCGTTGTATTCAGAATGAAAAGATCTACTTGTATACAAAATTTCAGAACATTCTCATTATATTTTTTAAAAAAAGAGTAATTTGTGTATAACCTCCTTAAAGCCTTTAACTACCCTCCAGATACGTGAGGGGTCACTATTTTTACTCAAACTATCTACAAACTTTACAAAGTTCTCTTTTTTAATTTTTTTAAGGCCATTTGTGGCTTTACAGGCTGCTCTGCGATACTCAAGAAAGTTATCACGAGTAGAAGATAATCGAAATTTACATAATGCTGCTTTTCTTAACCTTACTAACTTGTCACATTCATCATTCCACCAAGGAGCAGGTGGAGCTGAACGATTATTTTTCTGTTGGACCCTGGGAATCCCATGAGGTCTAGGATTTTGTTTACCACGAGGAGTGGCTTCTGCCACCGCAGAGGAAATTAAGGCAACAAGGTCTGAGTACCTGGTTAAAGCATTTATAGAATTGTCAAACCGAGATCTATTGAGAGTAATTTTAGAAAGAATTTTATCGTAAAATAAATTCCAGTCTGTTTTAGTAGTGTGTAGCCGGCGAGATTTTCCTTTCATGAAAGAATTCGGTACGTAAGAAGCGTTAATATCAATATGAATGGGATAATGATCACTACCCCACGAATCTGTATCTACTGACCAGTCCACAGAGAGGCTTAAAGACTCGTTGACAAAGCATAGATCTATAGATGATTCCCTACCCAATGAGGAGTGAAAAGTGGAAGAGCCTTTGTTCCCAAGGCAAATGTCCAAGTTTTCAATGCAATCCCACAATACATTCCCAACCTCACAGATCCGTTTATCCCCCCAAACAGTATGGTGGGCATTAAAGTCACCAGCAATCAAAAAATTTCCCAAGAATTGATCAAAAAATTGGTTCCACTGAAGTCTATTAATTTTAGGAGAGGTTGGTGGTCTGTAAACAGAGACCAGAGACACAGGCCTCTCATCGCCGTCAAAGATTTCCACCCCACATACCTCCAGGCTCCCATTGCAATCGAATAGAGCTCGAATCACTTTATATTTTATGCTATTTCTAATAAGGATAGCTACTCCTCCCCCTCTCTTGTCAGTTCTGTCCTTCCTTATGTCGTCAAATCCTTTCAAGTATAAATTGTCTTTGGGTGATAACCATGTTTCTGAAAGTAAAAAAATATCAATATTGGCACATTTATTATTAATCTCTGGTAATCTACGTAAAATACTCTTAGCGTTCCATTGTACAACCCGTATATGACGATTATTTTGTAGATTGGACATTGTTGTTGCTCTTCAACTTCTGATTCAGTTCAATAGCCTTCCAGATGTTACTGAGAAGACTACCAACATCATCAGTTTCTTGTAGTACCCCTTGAATACGTTGTAAAGCTTCCCTGGCTTCTTTTGACAGTTCTTTTGATGCTCCTTGGTTCATTAGAGATGTAGTACCAGGTCCCCTTGAGAACCATCTGTTGACTGGTTGCACTTGTTTGTTGCCCAAATAGGGAAATTGGTTAAGACCTAACCCTGGCATTTGAGCACGTTGATTATTCCCTCCATTTAAAACAATTCTTTTAGCTGATAAGTATGGTAGATTTTCAAAGGCCATTACTCTTTTAATTGCTGCTTCTTTTTGGTATTCAGTACAACTTCTATCAAGTGTTGAGTGAGCTTCAGGACAGTTCAAGCACTTTGGAGTATTTTGACATTTCTCACCTTTAGATGTATGCTTTGCTTCTGCACATGTGAGGCATTTTTCTTCTTTCCTACAAAACTTACTAAAGTGACCCAGTGATCCACACTTATAACATAAACGTACACTTCCAATGAATGGCTTAACAAACACCCAAGTACGCCAGATCCGAATATTATCTGGCAGATAGTCGCCTTTAAAGGTGATGACCACTGATTCTGAGGGTTCCCTTTCTCTTGTTGCTCTATTTCTGGTTCCTAATCTATAGCACGACTCAACTCTAATATTGGCATTACTCTTTTGAATTTCTTCAACCAATTCCTCATCAGGGATATCACGAGGAATGTCCCGAATTACCCCTTTACGAGCTGTTTTGTAATTAGGAATGTGCAGTTTAAATTCTAGTTCTGCCATTACACTATTATTCAAAGAGCCATTAGCATCAGACCACTTGTTAAATATTACTTCCCATGAATTGAACGCATATTTTCTGACTTCTTCAAAGTTAATCTTAGCATTTTCCAGTTGTCTGGAAATGCCAATTTCATTTCAGGGTTTTTTACTGTTTGCCTCGTTTTTTGGTTTAAATTCAAGCATTACTATAAATGGACCTTTTGAGTGTCTGTCATATTTTACCGTGACAGGAGTACTCGTTTGGGCCATTGCTTGTTTGTTGTTGTTGATGTTATTATTGAGATTTACACTGTTTGTTTTGCCTTGGCCTGATAAATGAGTGTAAAGCACCCACTACCAAAGCGCCGCCTGTTGCCTCTGCCGCGTAACAGGCTATTATTTATAATAAATAATAACTTGGTTGTTTATTAAGATATGAAATCGAATGAACGCCGATCACGATCTCCGTGATAAGCTCTTTGATTTAAAGAAAAAATCACAATGATCGGTTCGGTAGTTGCTGAGAACATTAGCAACGAAGTTTTTCATTTTCACATGTGAAAATGCATTTATATATATAGATTATAATATTCTGTGTTAAGTTTTTGAATTAGAATTATATTTACATAGACCCTTAATATTATAACTAATCAATAAATTTAAAAATTTCTATCATAATTGTTGATGACTGAATGAACATAATAGTTCACTATCGGAAGGAGAGCGAAAAAGACAACTAGTCAAAAATATATTAATGCAACGAGAGATCTTTCAATTACTATTCATTAGAATTACTAAAGAAGTTTCACTTCCCTGTGCGTACAATCACACACATCTTTTTTTTTTAAATTAATTTTAATTAATTTTTTTTTAATTAATAATCAATCAATCAATTATTGTGAAAAATCAACAAAGTTAGTAGACAGTTAAATATATATAATTGTAAAAAAGTGAAACAGAAGTTACTCAAAAAATATAATTGTTTTTTTTTTTTTTAATATAAAAATAAAATAATCAAATACAATTTTTTATCTCTCTACATAATATGTTTTTTTGGCTTCAGTAGGCTTTTGCCTGGCGCATACTATGAATAAATAAATTTAAAAAATGAAAATTATCCACACTGCAGAAAAATTTTCAACACATGTGATGTCTGAAAAAGCTTTTTGAAGCAAAAGAGCCATCAGATTTTTTCTTTTTTTTTTCTTTTTCTCTTAATTTTAATTGATTTACATGAGTGAGTACTCGTAAATGAATATATCGATTCACGAGTAAATCAATAGAATTACAAGATTTACATTTTTGAAAAGGATAAGGAGCATATTGATGAACGATGTACTTTGAATGATGTTCTAGAAGAGAATGTCTCAAACAAGTATGCAAATGATATTGCAGCTGTGACTCTACTGAAAAAATATATTCAACAATTTTTGCTTTTGCTTGATGCAATGAACCTTGATTTAAAAGTTTTGTGTACAACATAAAATTAATTCCATCATCATTACTATCAGATTATCAATGCAATTTCTATACAAATGTTCTTTTCGAAAAATATCAAACATTGCACAACCAATCAAATTATTAATAACATTTTGCTCAATTGGATCCGATATTGGTTCAAGTTCACTTGCATTTTTTTCTCCTCTGTCAACACATTGTTTAATATTATCAGAACTCTCATCTATTTCAACTATTTTTGTAGTTCTTTTTTTATTAAAAAATGAAACATAATGCTGAGCCTTGTCAGGATCATAATTTCTTTTGTTTTTAGAAAAATCAACAAACTGACAAACTGTTATCAATCGAAGACAATGTTTTAACTGCAAAACTGTTGGATTAGTATTGCCATGACGTCTTATTGTTGAAAATAAATTTTCAAGATAGCATCTTGGTTGAATCTTGAAGTTAAAACATATTTATATCCAGATGAAATTAAATCATGTGTCAAACAAATAGCATTTTGAGTCGAAAGTTTTATCCCAGTTTGTACTGGCTTCCAGGTTCCACCAATATTGATAAACTGCATTACAAATAAAACCAAAAAGCACCATGAAATTGCAATAAAATAAAATATTTTTATTTATATACCTGAATTTTCCTGTTTATTTTTTTTAAATCTCCTAACATTGTTGATGAGCTACATAAACTGAAGATTGATTTGTCTTCAGTTTATAATAATCTAGTTTTTTTTTTTTTTTTTCGGGTAAGATTTCCCAGTGGTATGTCATGAAACACTTCACAAGTAATATTAATAAATTAGTATTGTCATTTATTTTGTTGTAAACAAATTATAACTAAAAATTTTAAATTCAATGCTTACTAGCTCCTTGTTCAAACTCCAATTGTTTTTGCAGCTCAAATTCGTCAAGCAACAAAATGCAGTCATCTTGGGTTGACGATGTATGTGATTGCATTTTTTTTTCTAACAAAGGTACAAGATCCGATAAAAAGCCAGGATCAAAATTGAAATTACTTACTGCCCTACAAACAGTAGAGTAACTAGGTAAAGGAATTTTAAGCTGGTTCTGGATAAATTGATAACCTTTCCAACCAACTAAAAATAAGGAAAAATTTAATATGTTTTATTTTTAAATAATTTGCTAAGTTCTTACTTGCAAAACGCAACTGGACTGCTGACTTGACTAACTGTGGGCTCCAGTACCGTTCATTGTCGTTGGATAACTCAATTAAAAGATTTTTCAAAAAAGAACTGTTATCAAAAACATTAAAAAGCCTGTTTAATTTATTTTCAATTTTTTCTCGTTGTTGTTCTGACTTTACTCTTTTTTCTTGTTCAACTCGCAATTCACCTTCCAATCCAATATTCATTTTCTTCAAGCTTTCTACTTCCTTGCTTAAACTCGAAATTTCATGTCGATGAAGACGATGTTGATCTTGAAGCATTAAATTCAATTTAATAACTTCTTGATTATATTTGTTGATTAATTCTGCTTGTAATTCATCAGCAGGAATTGATGAAACACTATTTAAAGTATCAGGATAAACATTATGAGTAAAAATTGATACTGAATGTTCCTTATCCAAGTTTATAAGTGGCAATTCAATCTGCTGCTCATCACTTGGTACAGATTTGGTATTATCAGACTTTGGTAACTCAGATAAACTCATTGGGTTGTCAGTGGTACATTCATCTATGATTTCATCACTCACATTAGGCAATGAACTGGATAAAGATTCATCTAAGTCCATTGTTGACAACTGGTTAAGTGATTCACATGAAGTCCAACTAGCATCATGTACTAAAAAAAAATAATTATTAAAGTTTTTTAATCAAGACAACTTCACTAAAGATAAAAATTAATGTTTATTCTTACTGGTGTTACTTTTATCTTGGTGGTCTTTACTCAAATAATCTGTCAAAACATCACCAAATAAAGTTGGCACTGCATTTGGTTTTAATTTTTTTAAGCCATCCTGACGGTGTTGTTCATATTGAGATTCATCAAAATGGAGCTTGATAAATATTTTTGTAAATATTAATATTTTAACTTGTAAACTGATAATTTTAATCAGAAAAAAAAAATTATCTGAAGAAATAAACTTACCTCACATAACCTTGAGCTTGGTTTTATTTGGCTCACACCAGCAGCAGTAGCCCATATTTGACGGCGATCTGGATCTCTAGGGAAAGCCTTGAGTATTGTGGTTCCTTTTGATTGTTTTTTACCACAGCCAATTGCACAACATTGAGTTACCATATTTATTTTGTAAATTAATAATTAAATTTTCAATTGGAAATTTTTTTGACATGCCATACACTGTTTGTAATGTTTGTCCCAGGTCAACTTTTTTTAAAATTAATTAAATAAAAATTTAAAATTAATTGCCTAATTAAAGTCCTACGGCGCATGCGCGTAGATTTTTTTTTCTATAGTAGGTGCTTTCTTTTGTGTATTTATTTTTTTTCACTTTAATGCGCATGATCATGCACATGCGTATGTCATGCAAAATTGAGGAAAGAGTAGTGGCGTCGAAACAAATAATCCTTAAAAAATAAGAATTAAAACATGGCTGATCCAGCTCCTTATGTCCTACGCTGTTGCAATCTGACTTTCTGCCGACTGCGCATTTAAATGCGCATGCGTGAAAATAAACAGGAAAAAAAAATAAACACCCAAAAGAAAGCACCTAATGTATCATTAGGTGCTTTCTTTTGTGTATTTATTTTTGTACACTCTAATGCGCATGATCATGCACATGCGCCTGTCATGCAAACTTGATGGAAGAACAGTGGCGTCAAACAAATAATTCTTGAAAAATAAAAATTGAAACATCAGCAGTCCAATTCACAGGGCAAATTTTTTACAATTTAGGGCTTTTTTTTGCCGCTAATGGCGCTTGTCAAATTTTTTTTATATAGATTTCACATACAAAAGCTCTACAAGCGCCGCCAGTAGAGGAAAAAAGCCCTAAATTGTAATGCCCTGTGAATTGGACTATAGGTGCTTTCTTTTGTGTATTAATTTTTTTTCACGTTAATGCGCATGATCATGCACATGCGTATGTCATGCAAACTTGAAGAGAGAACAGTGGCGTCGAACAAATAATTTTTAAAAAATAAGAATTAAAACATGGCTGATCCAGCCCCTCATGCCCTACGCTGTTGTAAACTGACTTTTTGCTGACTGCGCATTTAACTGCGCATGCGTAAAAATAAACAGGAAAAAAAATAAATACACAAAAGAAAGCACCTATTAGTAGTGGGGAATAGCATCAAACATGGCTGACCACGCATGCGCACTGAGTCATGCGACGACCTTATCTCAGCCGTCTATTAATAGGTGCTTTCTTTTGGGTGTTTATTTTTTTTCACTTCAATGCGCATGATCATGCACATGCGTATGTCATGCAAAATTGAAGAGAGAGCAGTGGCGTCAAAACAAATAATTCTTAAAAAATAAGAATTAAAACATGGCTGAAGAATTAAATCCAGCTCCTTATGTCCTTCGCTGTTGCAATCTGATTTTTTGCCGACTGCGCATTCAACTGCGCATGCGCGAAAATAAACAGGAAAAAAAATAAACACCCAAAAGAAAGCACCTAATCTACAGCAGTCCAATTCACAGGGCATTACAATTTAGGGCTTTTTTCCTCTACTGACGGCGCTTGTGAAGCTTTTGTATATAAAATCTATATAAAAAAACTTTTACAAGCGCCATCAGCGGCAAAAAATAGCCCTAAATTGTAAAAAATTTGCCCTGTGAATTGGACTGCGGACCTTGAGGTGTGTTCGTTCACTATTACGCACGGAGCGTATGCAAGGAAGCGCTAGAGTCGTGCGGTCATTTGAAGAAACTTTAGTAACTAAAATTTACTATTTATTTATTGTTATTTATTTTTTCTAGCTCTTTCGTTCTCTTTATTCATCAATAATTGGTAATTTGTTCTTGCGTGTTAGAAAAAATTATTAAATTAACAAAATAAACACAATGACTGAAAATAACGAATGCGTCGGTAAATTTTAGTTGCTAAAGATTCATTAAATGACCGCACGACTCTAGCGCTTCCTTGCATAACGCTCCGTGCGTACGCTCGATGTGAAAAGTGAACGAACACACCTTTGTTTCGCACTCTTTCGGCTTACTAGTAGGTGCTTTCTTTTGTGTTTTTATTTTTTTTCCTGTTTATTTTAACGCATGCGCAATTGATTGCGTTAATTTTTATTTTTTAAGAATTATTTGTTCGACGTCACTGTTCTCTCATCAAGTTTGCATGACAGGCGCATGTGCATGATCATGCACATGAAAGTGAAAAAAAATAAATACCATAAATACACAAAAGGAAGCACCTAATCGCTTTCTTTCACGAAAATTATCTTCTGGAGCTTCAGATAAACGCCATCTATTGAATCAGAAAGCGTCATCTGTGAGCAAATTTACAAATGTGATTTCCAAAATAGAAAATGAATAAGCATTGGCGTCAACTCTGTTATCCCGGTTATCTTCTGGTCAACCGACAACAATAACAAATAAATAACAGAGTTGACGCCAATGCTCAGCCATTTTCTACTTTGGAAATCACATTTGTAAATTAGCTCCCAGATGACCTAGCAACTACTAGGTGTGTTCATTTACTACACTCACACTGAGCGTACGCACGGAGCGTCGGCAAGAAAGCGCTAGAGTCGTACGGTCATTTGAAGAAACTTAAGTAGCTGAGAGTTACTATTTATTTATTGTTATTTGTTTTTTCTATCTCTTTCGCTCTCTTTAATCATAAATAATTGGGACTTTGTTCTTGCGTCTTAGAAAAAATTATTAAATTAACAAAATAAACACAATGACTGAAAATAACGATTGCGTTGGTAAATTTTAGTTACTAAAGTTTCATTAAATGACCGTACGACAAAAGCGCTACAAGTGAGACGGAACTGCAGTCCAATTCACAGAGCAAATTTTTTTTACAATTTAGGGCTTTTTTTTGCCGCTGATGGCGCTTATAAAAATTTTTTTTATATAGATTTTACATACAAAAGCCGATTCACAGTGGTGAAAAAAAGCCCTAAATTGTAATACCCTGTGAATTGGACTGCTGCGCCGAGACGACCTAACACACCTTGGGTTTATTCCTTTAAGGAGGTTATGCAGAAATTACTCTTTTTTTTTAAATATAATGAGAATGTTCTGAAATTTTGTACACAAGTAGATCTTTTCATTCTGAATACAACGGTATAATTATTTTCTTATGTTGATCGGTTAAGTTTTTTGTAATTAATTATTGAAAATAATATTTAACATTGGCTCTTATGGAGATTTCAGCCATTTTTTTCGGATAGAAAAAATGATGAAAAAGTCTTGAAAAAAATCACACATATACTAGAAACCGAGTTTTATTAATTGCGCGAAAAATTTTCATATGTTGATCGATCAATTAATGAGAAATTAATTATAAACTTTACAAAAATTAAATGTGGCAACGTATGGCATGTTCAAACACGCACACATGCCTGCATTACCATATATTGTATATGGGGCGCAGGCGCTTTTCACTTTATTTGTTTACATTAAGTGCTTTCTTTTGGATGTTTATTTTTTTTCACTTTCATACGCATGATCGTGCTGAAATCCGCCATCTTGATATACCGAACCGAACGAAGGTTTTGGAACGTACCCCTGGAGACAAAAAAAAAAATGTCATGTGCCAGTACTGCCACAACAAGAAACAGCTTTTTCTTATGAAATTTTGGTCGGTATTACTGTATAATTCTGTAATTCTGCGTATCTGCGCCATATATGTAATACTCCTATATTGCTAACGTCTTATCTCTACACATGGTAGAAATACTACAGGTATGGCAGTGCGCAGCCCGGTTTGGCCGCTGTGAATCGACCAATCAAAAGGTCGCCTTCTCGCCACAAAAATGGAAGACTTTATGCGCGCGCGATACAAATTTGTTAAGAAAATTTTCAAGTTTTTTTTAAATTTTTCAAAAGTTATCATATTTATTCAACTAGATTTGGTATATTTTATATTGATTCACATACATCAATAATAAAAATTAATTATTTATATTAAATAAATGAATCCAAGTATAATAAATACAACACAACCTCTATTGTTTGTGGCATCAGAAAAAAAAAACCACAACAATGAAAATATTATAATTTATTTGTTAAACTGTCTTGGTTTTTTTATTTTTTTGATTTTTTATAAACATGCTCCACATATATTTATTAGTATTTACAACAATATAAAAAATAGTTGTCAAAACAGTATGTTAGAGAGAGAGGATCTTTGTGTGCTTCCATATTCACGCATGTGCATATGGTTTCTCATGATCTTCTTCTGCCGGTTTCACTCTATGTGCATGATCATGCGCATTAAAGTGAAAATAAAAAAAAATACACAAAAGAAAGCAACCATTAAAATTATAGTCAGCTGTCAACGTATAAAGGAATGCGTGGCCACTAGCATAGTTTTTCGACCAAGTTCTATGCCATAGCACTTATGTCACTATATCTCACTAAAAATTTACTAAAAAATGGCCGCTGAGGACTATGTTGAAAAAATGCTGCACGAAGCATTTTCAGCATAGAACCGCTAACTTCACACTAGTTTTTTTGGATACAGCCAACATTAAAAAAATACAACAACAATGGTTAGCGTTATTAATAAATTTGTTTGTTTATTTACACATGTATAGTACATATGTATAATGATTGACTGTCAAAATATCAAATTGTCAACAAATAAGAAAGGTTATATTTTTATTTATTTTTTATGTGTTTCTAAGCAAGTTGGTACAGCTGAAACAATTTCAAAAAACGATTATAACGCCACCCTATAGCCGTCATATGTGAACTATTTCTGCCATATCGCTATGGCATAGGGTGCATTCCTTTAATAAAAAATTTTTTTTCGTTTTGCAATTTCGCCCTGTAATACCGGCCAAAATTTTATAGGAAAAAGCTGTTTCTTGTAGTGGCAGCACTGGCACATGACATTATTTTTTTTGGTTAATTATTAATGGATAACTGTTCAATGTTTATATCAAACTGAAATAAATAGAAAATTGTTCTTGTTGTGATTGTTTGTTATTGTCACATAGGTCGTACCACACATTATCGTAAACTGTAAAGCCTGGAATATTGCATAGAGAAATTTATCACTTTTGTCGTTGTTTCTGTTTCTAGTTTTTAGTCGGTATTACAGGGCGAAATTGCAAAACGAAAAAAAATTTTTTATTAAAGGAATGCACCCATAGAACTTGGTCGAAAAACTGGAAAAACTATCTATGCTATAGTGGCTACAAGCCTTAAAACACACACACATGCAGACAGAAACAAGATCGGTAGAGAAGAAAAGTCATTTATCATTTGAGTAAGTATTTTAGAAAAGGAAGAAACTGCTCCTTTCCGTTTTGATTGGTACCCGTCCACAGGTAAGCCAGGTAAAAAATCGTTTATTTAGACAGTTCATAATTACACGGAAAAAAATTTATAGTTTTTATTACTATGTTTTATGATTAAATTTACTATACTTATAGTAAAGTTGGACAACGGCAAAAGTATAATTAGATTTACTAGAAAGTATAGTTAAGGTTACTATACTGGTATGGTAATTAAAACTATACCGGTATAGTAAAACAAAAAGAAAATTTTATACAGATTTACTATACTGGTATAGTAAATTTAACTGTACTTATAGTATCTTTTACCATACAGTATAGTAAATTTATGCTTTTTTTAAAAAAAAATTAATTAAAAAATAAAAAAATATTTTAACAAAGTAAAACATTATAGTTTATCGAAAAGAAAAAATTTATATTCAATATTAGTTAAATAACAATGAAGATAAAATTCAATAAATATTAATATTCAGAAAAAACAATGTTAATTAACATTATTAATAATATATGGGATTTGATAAATTTTTAAATCAAATATAAAAAATATATATTTTTTATTTACTTTTTAAAATAAAAAAAAATATTCATTAAAAAACTATACATATTATACAAGTATAACTACAGCTTAGGTATAAAATTTTTCTGATTGTTTAAGGTTATTACGTACGTAATAACTGCATTACCTGACAAAATCTCATTTAATTTCATCTCATTCAATATCAATTGATTTTTTTTCACTACAATACAAATTTTATTTTCAATTTTTAATATGATATACAATGTATACCAAATAAAAACATGGTCCTTTTTCTGATGGAATAATTTAAACGAAATCATTACGAGGAAAATACTTATATATTATTTTGTTTACGAAATTCAAAAGCACGTTGTTCAGTTTCAAATTTGTCCAGTGGTGAATAAACCAATTGTCATGAATATTGTTAATAAATTCAGAAGTTATTGCCTCCAGCACGGAAATGATTTATTTTATTTTTTTGTAATTGAGTAATTCAGATATATGTCAAAAAATATATTAATTTTAAATTTTTTTTTCCATAGAGAATCAGTTTTTGATATTTCATTAGTTAACTGATTTCAAATATTAGTAGCTTCCAGTTTTAATAATTTTTTCACTTCAATAATAATTTCAGTAATTTTGACTCGTGGTAATTCATAAAGATTATATAATTTAGAAACGAATAAGGTTGCTTGTTTATCTAAATCTAAATAGAAAATTTTTTAATGATTCAGCACAGTGTTTTTATATGAAATAATATTGTTGAATTTTTGAGACACGGAATTCTAAATTCACTTGTAATTTTTTACGTAATCAAATAATAAATTGAGATAATTTATAAATAAAACTAAGAAAATTAAAGAAAAAAAAAAAAAAAAAACTACAAATTCGAGTAATTATCCGTTATAGTTATTTTTTATTATAAATAAATTCAAATTTTATTAAATATTTTTGAATGTCTTGCCTTAAATTTATTTTTTGTTTTCTTTAAGCAACTTATTCAAATGATTTATTTGGTAAAAATTTTCTTTTTTATTAAATAAATTTATTTATATAAATAAAGAACTGTACCAGTATAATAATGATTACAATACAGTACAATAATATTTACCATACAGTATGGTAATATTTACGATACAGTATAGTAATAGTAACTATACTTTTAACGTTTTTTCATGTATATACTATACTAGTATAGTAATACTTACTATACTGGTATGGTAACCAAAATTGTATTTATAGTTTTTATTACTATACTGTATAGTAAATTCAACCATACTTTTGTCGCTGTCCGAATTTACTATAAGTATAGTAATAAAAACTATAAATTTTTTTCCGTGTACTTAATTTCTTGTTTAATACTTTTAATTTTATTATTAGGAATTTTTAAATTTCTCCGACTCTTTTTTCATTCAAAGTTAGACAAATTGAATTTTTCCTCGACATTAAATAATCATATAATAAAAATTAAACAATATGAATAAATGTGTTTTTTTATTATACTGTTGCAATCGGTAGCTTATAATGAAACTACAGTCAAAATTTCGAGTCGATTTATTACTTTTTAAAGAAGTTATCTCAAGTTATATGATTAAAAAAAAGCATTTTTTTCAAAAAAAAAAATTTCGTTTTTATTTTTTATCCCGTAAACTAATTATCATATAAAAAAGTTTATTTGAAGAAAAACATGTATTTTTTAATTTTATCGACGACTGTATTTTTTTTTTTTTCAATTTTTCAATTTTAATTTTTCTTATTTTCCACCCACAGCAACATAGCATTTTCTTGACTTCGAGCGCTCGACGTGTTATTGCATCCAGACCCTCAATTATGAGGCACCCCTGGTAGAAATATTTCTCCAGCTTTTTCCAACTTTCGCCGCCTTTATTCCAACTTTCACCACCTTTTTACGAAAATGACCCATGGTTGGAGAAAAGTTGGAGTAAATTTCAGGTTGGAGAAATGTAGTGATGCCGCGATACGATACGATACGATATGGGGTCTCATATCGTATCGTATCGTAATTTTTAAAGGCCATATCGTATCGTATCGTCAAGTGGTTATATCGCCTCCATATCATATCGAAAATACGTCATATCGTATCGTATCGTATTGTCTCCATATCGTATCGTATCGTCATATCGACGATATTGTAAAAAAAAAATTCAGTTTCTGGGGTATTTTTTCGAAATTTTCTATATTTCTTTTCTCAGTACAGAAATTCATGTATATGTATTTTATTTTTATTGATTCTACCATGTGTACTTCAGCATCTGGATTTTTTAAAATGTTTTCAATGATGACCAATATATTTTCGAGCAAATACAAAGTTCTCAAAGGGATAGAATTGAGAAACTTTATTGGAATCTCAGGGTCAAGCGTAGCAAATTGATTTTCCGGCAAGAAGACCCATTAAAATATTTCCAAACAATGCTGTCTTATCTTTTTTCATATATTTTTGTATACTGTGGTTGTGAATACCTTGCTGTTTAAACACGGTTCCTGTTTTTTTTTTTTCCTTGAAAAATTATTTTGTCAACAAATAAACTCTGAAATGTTGCAGATACAGATGATTTTTATTTTTTTTCTAACGGTTTTTTGGAGGTCATTTTCTTGAATAAACTCTTCTGTCAATGTCTCATTTTTTTTTTTTCTTCAACTTTTCGACAGTTATTGGGTTGTTTTACATTTAAGACCTCTTGGTATTAATTTTTAAAACAATCTAGATTCATAAATTTTTTTTAAATAGGCGAAGTGTTGTTTTTTTTAATGAAATGGTTTTTTTTTTTCTTCAAATAAAGTGAAAAAAGAACCCTCCGCTTAGTTCTTTGAATTTATTTTACTTTATAATTTTAATTTATAATTTTTAATAAAATTTGTTGAATATTATGAAAAAATTAATGTCATATCGTCGATATGGACGATATATCAGATATATCGTCTTGACCATATCGTATCGTATCGAGTTTGACGATACGATATGAACGCCCATATCGTATCGGATATCGTCACCTCCATATCGTATCGTATCGTCATATCGTCATATCGCGGCATCACTAGAGAAATGGCGGAAAAAAGTTGGAGAAAAGTCGGAAAAAAGTTGAAGTAAATTTTTGGTTGGAGAAAGGTTGGAGAAATTTGTCCTCCATTTCTCCAACCATGGGTCATCTGCGTAAAGAGGTGGAGAAATGGCGGAGAAAAGTTGGAAAAAAGTTGGAGAAAAGTCGGAGAAATATTTCTACCAGGGACGTGATAAAATAATAATAATAATTCGTATTATTTTTGCAATATTCAAAAATTAATATCTTGGTCGGTTACCAATTAATTTAGTAGGGATTTTAAAATTAAATTAATATAATAAAAATATAAAATTAAAAGTATGAAACAAAAAATTAAGTAATTATGAGCTGTCTAAATTATTAGTTTTTCACCTGGCTTACCTGTGGACCGGTGCTCATTAGAACGGTCGGGAGTAGGTGCAACGTGTTCTGGATCTCAAGGACTACCATTGAACGAATATTTGGCCAATTAGGTTTTGTCTTTTTTTTTTTTCCTCGCCCCACCGTCTATAATGGAGTCAGGCTGACATCGGTCAAAGGATATAACGCTCTTTTTTCGCTTTTTACATTTAACTCCAATTGCTATTCGCACCTGAAGATGTTTACACATCAAAAATAAATAATTAAAATAATAAAGGTCCTGATATATGTAAATAACAAAAAATTTGTTGGATTTTTTTTAATTGACCAGTAACTGGTAATAAATTATTATCTGTAAAATGAATCATTATAAATTATTTTCAATGATTGTTGTAATTATTGTTTATATTTCATTTATTTCTCATTTTTTATATTTTGGTTATTTCTTATTGTTTATTATTATTATTTATTCTCGAAATATACCTGAAATTCTGTTAAAAAAATGCTCCTAGATGTCCTGGCCAATCGAAAATTCTCTATGGCATTTTAACTATTACAAGAGACCTTACTGTTCATGGACCAGAAGAAGGATTGTTAGACAGCTACATTGCAAAAGATCATGATTAACATGTAACACGTCACAGTCCAACCAATGAGGGCTGTCTACGATGAACTATCAGGAACAGACGTGTGTCAAGCTGCTTTCGCGTGTCGATATTGGACATCTATGAAGATAAAGTCAATTATAAAGAATACAAGCAAATCTGTGACGTATCTAAACATCCATGATTCTTTGTGTGAATGGCACGACGTTTTACATTCACCACAGTGGAGCTCTCTTCTATCCTACACTGGTGGCCAGTTAACATCTAACTTATATGCATGTGATGGAAAATACTTCATGGTCATCTTTAGTCGAAGATTGAATGATAACTTTTGAATTGCAATAATATAACAACTCAATCGAGCAGTTAGAAAGTACCAAACCGAATAAGTAAAGTCATAACAATGTCAGTTGTCCATGACTTACGCTTATTTAAATGCTTGTGTTCCTAGTTGAAGATAAGAATGCAGCTGTTTAGGCGAAATCACTGATGTCATCGACATATTTACTAATTGGGATTTGAATTAATTTCAGTCTTGTGTACGATACTGGCCAAACTGTACGGACAGAACCGGGTATTCCTTTGCCAAGGTCATTCACAACGAAACAGCAAGGGTTAACCCTGGTGAAAATATTTCTCCTGAATATCTCCCAAATTGACCCATACGGAGATATGAGTGGAGAAAGATATCAAAACTTTTTTCCGAATTTTCTCCGGATTGACTTGGATGAAAGAACGTTCGGAAATATTTCTCCGCGATGAAAATACGTAGAGAAACGTGTGAAAAAAAATTTTACCTTAGAGAAATTCCCCCGAAATCAACGACGAGGAGAAATTTTTTCACTCATTTCCCCATATCAATCAATTTGATGAAACGATCACGGGAGTTTTGTAGAAAAAGCACCTCAGATATATCAACTTTTTTGAAAAGAAGTGTCTTCGAATTTCCATTTTTTCTAAAATGAATGAACATCATCATGCTTTGCGTTATGTAACAATTAATAATTAGTCATTTTTGTTTTGCAAAAATTGAAAAAGACGGAAAAAAGTTGAACAAATGGAGAAAAAAATCTGGAGAAAAGGTGGATAAATTTGTCTGCCATTTCTCCAACCGTGTGAAAAAATAATTTTACTGTCAAGAAATTTTATCTCAACTACGAGGAGAAATTTTTCCGTCGTTTCTCCGAATCAACTTGGGTGAGGGAACGTTCGGAAATATTTCTCCGCGAAAAAAACAGACGTGGAAAAACGTGTGAATAAAATAATTTTACCGAGGAGAAATTCTTCCGAAATCAACGACGAAGAGAAAATTTTTCCCCTCACTTCTCCGCATGGGTGAGTTTGGGAAAAATTTGGGTGAATCACGGAAAAATTAGGAAAAATTCGGAAAAGTATTTTCACCAGAGAATTACCCTGGTGGAAATTATTTTCCGCCTTTTGTCCACTTTTTTTCACCTTTTTCCGAAAATGACTCATGGTTGGAGAAATGGAGGACAAATTTCCCCAACCTTTCTCCACCTAAAATTTATTCCGACTTTTCTCCAACTTTTCTCCACCGTTTGTCCAACTTTTTCAATTTTCAGTTTTTCCAAAAAAAATGACTAATTACTAATTGTTACATAACGCGAAGCATTTCGATTACCATCATTGTTTGAATTTGTAATTACTCCGCCATTTCTCCAACTTTTCTCCACCATTTGTCCGACTTTTTTTCTACTTTTTCTATTTCCAATTCTCCCGAAAAAAAATTACTAATTATTAATTGTTACATAACGCAAAGCATGATGATGTTTATTTCTTTTGCTTCAAAGACACTTTTTTTCAAAAAAATTGATAAACCTAAAGGTCTACAAAACTCCTGGGATCGTTTCATGATGGAAAAAGATTCATATAAATTTTAGGTGGAAAAAAGTCAGAATAAATTTTAGATAGAGAAAGGTTAGTAATTGTAAAAAAATAGAGGAATTATTTTCAGGTGTAGAAATGGCGGAAAAAGGTTGGAGAAAAGTTAGGGAAAAGATAAAGAAACGTCGGAGTTTTCTAGAAGTCAAGGCGTTCGCCGGGTAAGCAAAAAACCCGGGTTCGATTCCCGACAGGGGAACTTCTTTTTTTTTCTAAGTTTCTGGTTTTTATTTTTTTTTCAAAAAAAAAAAGAATCGGAATAAGTCGGAATAAATTTCAGGTGGAGAAAGGTTGGTAAAAAAGTGGAGAAATAGTGGAGAAACGTTGGAGAAAAGCCGGGATAAATTTGAGGTTGAAAAAGTTTGGAGAAATGATGGAGAAAGGTTAAAGAAAAGGTCGAGAAAAGGTTGGAGAAGAGTCGGATTAAATTTTAGGTAAAAAAAAAGGTTGGAGAAAGGTTGGAGGAAAGTCGGAATAAATTTTAGGTGGAGAAAAATTGGAATCCATGGGTCATTTTTGGAAAAAGGTTGAGAAAAGGTGAAATGGCGTAGAAATGGCGGAGAAATATTTCCAACAGGGTATCATTAACATAATCAACGAACATAATCAAATTATTATTCGCAAATTGATATGCTCGGCATTATTGCCGAGTGTTGCAATTGAACTTGAATTTTTTATTTGAAGAATTTTCAAATATCATTGGTGGTTTAGACCGTGAAATAATAACTTTCAAACCATTATTTGATTTTATTCACATTTGCCATGGCATAATTGGTCTTGAAACAATGAGCTGTTTAACGAATGGTGAACAACAAAAATTAAAACTTGGTTTCTATGTTATATCTGATAAAAAATTGCCTGATACCACATCAGGCATAAACATGATTGATCCACCTGTATATCAGTACCTTGGTAAGAGTCGTAAAAAAACTTTTTTTTTCTAGGATACATTGTTGAAATAACAGAAAATAAAATAAAAAATATAAATAAAGCTGACGGAGACAAATATTTGATTGGTAGCCCAAACATCATTGAAATTAATGGATACAAACAATTACAAGTGATCTCGCGAGGTCTTGCTGGTACAATAATGGAAGTCAGAACATTGGCAAAGCTCAGTAAACTTTTGGAAAGTCCATTAGATAATTTGTTGAAACGACCTCAGCCACTTGCATTAGGCTTCAGGCTCATCGATCCTAAAGACAATGCTAAAGGTATTTTTTTGTTTTTTATTTACCAATAAAATTTGAATAAAATTCTTTTGTTCTATTTTAAATATATAGTTGAATGGCGATATATATTTATTTTTTTCCTTTCTTCACCTAAAGCTTATTCCGATATTTTCCCACCGTTTCTCCACCTCAAATTTATTTCGACATTTCTCCAACCTTCTCTACCATTTCTCCGCTACTTCTCCACCTTAAAATTTTTTTTTCTACAATTACTAACCTTTCTCTACCTCAAATTTATTCTGCATGACTTTTTTCCACCTAAATCTTATACGAACCTTTTTCCATCATGAAACAATTACGGGAGATTTGTAGACCAAGTACTTTAGGTACATCAACTTTTTGGAAAAAAGTGTCTTTGAATTTTTATTTTTTTCAAAAGAAAAAAACGTCATCATGCTTTGCATGTGACAATTAATAATTAGTTTTTTTTTAGAAGAATTGCAAATATTGATGAATAAACGTAATTAATAAAAATGAATTCGGTCAGACTATTGTTTATTTATACACAGCTAATCTCACGTATGAGGAAACCTGTATATGTGTTGTGCTATTCCGAGTTCTGTCGAATCCCCACTCTTGTCATTGCTTAAATCTTCCAAGGACTGCGACAGAGAGATTGTCTGCACCGTTTGAGGAACCAGCAAAATCGAACCCCATGCGCAATATAGTAGTATTAAATATATGGTAGCCACCATGAAGAATAGAGAACAGGAGGATGAATTTAAGGAGGTTATACACAAATTCATTGCGGGTGTTGCGGGGAGCTTCTGACGTCACAGTCTCAAGTGAAACTTGGCTACACTGTAAAATAATAAAGTGTAAAGCGCCTGCGCCCCGTATACAATATATGGGATTGCGGGTATGTGTGTGTTTGAACATGCCATACGTTGCCACATCTAATTTTTGTAAAGTTTATAATTAATTTCTCATTAATTGACCGATCAACATATGAAAATTTTTCGCGCAATTAATAAAACTCGGTTTCTAGTATATGTGTGATTTTTTTCAAGACTTTTTCATCATTTTTTCTATCCGAAAAAAATGGTTGAAATCTCCATAAGAGCCAATGTTAAATATTATTTTCAATAATTAATTACAAAAAATTTAACCGATCAACATAAGAAAATAATTATACCGTTGTATTCAGAATGAAAAGATCTACTTGTATACAAAATTTCAGAACATTCTCATTATATTTTTTAAAAAAAGAGTAATTTGTGTATAACCTCCTTAAATGGGGCTATCGAGCCAAAAACGCTACAAAAACCAACAAGGTGAATTAGTTCTATTTCGGCCTGTAGATAGCTCTGCTGCGAGGCTTTGACTAGAGTGGGTATAAGCAGAGTGACGCCAATAGCAAAAAGGTGCCCAGAAGTGACGTCACTGTGCCTATACCAACTCCATACAAAAAGCACGATATGGCGGACCTGAACCCGCTGTTGGCGTCACTCTGCTTATACCCACTCTAGCTTGGACCACTTTTAGTTGCGGTAGTTACGTACGTGTGATAATATATGAAACGGTATCTTTACATGTGTAGGTGCAATGTTTATGTTTATTTATCATTGTTAATCATATCAATGTGTGAAGTTAATGTTTTTTTTATTAAACAATATATTTGATAACTTTTAACAATTATATAGAATAGATTGAAGAAAAAAATTACAATTTTACGGAAAAAGTATCCGCAAAAGTATACATGATTATAAAAAAAATTTTAAAAATCAAGGTTGATCATGATTCAATAATATATAGTCCCTGAACATACGCCCTTTATCCTTTGTAGAAGGTTGTTACGCCCTTCTTCCTTCTTTTTTAACCTTAAAATTAGATGAAAAACCCGAAAATTTATGAATTTGCATTTATGCCCTTTTTCCCTTTAAAACTATAATGTTTTACTTTGTTAAAATATTTTTTTATTTTTTAATTAATTTTTTTAAAAAAAAAGCATAAATTTACTATACTGTATGGTAAAAGATACTATAAGTACAGTTAAATTTACTATACCAGTATAGTAAATCTGTATAAAATTTTTTTTTTGTTTTACTATACCGGTATAGTTTTAATTACCATACCAGTATAGTAACCTTAACTGTACTTTCTAGTAAATCTAATTATACTTTTGCCGCTGTCCAACTTTACTATAAGTATAGTAAATTTAATCATAAAACATAGTAATAAAGACTATAAATTTTTTTCCGTGTATGAGATTTTTTTAACTGGGAAATATTAATAATAGATCGTAAGTTCCGGAATTTTAGTTTAGTTTAGGTTGAATTTTCTGAGATATAAATATTGTTAATAATGATTGTTGAAAAAAATAATTGAAAAAAGCACATATTTTTTTTTTTTTTTTGAATCAAAATTCAGATCCGATTTAAGTATAAATTCGGATCCGATTTAAGTATAAATTCGGATCCGGTTTGAGTATAAATTCGGATTCGGTTTAAGTATCGATTCGGATCCGGTTTAAGTATAAATTCGGATATGGTTTAAATATAAATTCGGATCTGGTTTAAGTATAAATTCGGACCTATGCTGGATATGCATTTTGCAATCCGATTTTGCTAAGGGGTCCTTATTACAACCGGATCCGCATTTCCTGATCCGATCCTGATCTTTACCGGCATACATTTGGATCCGAATCAGATCTGGTAAACCGGGTCCGAATCGAATCTGAATCGGACCAAAATTTCCACTCCGGTTGGCAGTCAGTAATGTCTATTTTTTCGGATAATCAATAAAGTTAGAACTAAACTATCCTATATATGTATACTGAAAAAAATTAATTCTATACTTTTTACACTTTTGAATTTTCGCTTACTTATCAAAAATTTTTCTAAATAAAATGATTTTAAGCTTTTATATCTACTATTTATTAAGTGATCTCCATGAAAATTAATCTTGTAAATTTTAATTTGATTATTTCTAAATTCTAAATAAAGTTTTATCATGAACAAATACGATTTTATACATAAAAATCATTTGAAATTAATCATTAACGTGCCTTATGGCAACCATTTTCAAATATTTTATATATACATATTATTTATGAAGTCATAAATAATATACATATAAAATATTTAAAAAATTATAGAATGATAATTGTATGACTGCAACTTTATTTTTTGTACAAAATAAACTTGCAACCATACAAACATCATTCTATAATTTACGAATTATTTATCGCATTGTTTAGCAGAACGACAATATAAATTTTCAACATATTTTGTATTCCATTGGGAAATATATTAGGACTTGTGCGGTTCACCCGTTGTGTTCTCAGTGCGATTGGTACACGTAATTATTTCGACTTGAATAAAAACTTCAAGGTAATCTAAAATAAAAGTTTCAGATAACTTGAATAAATATTAGTCTTGTGATTGTTCTAAAAAGTGAAGTAACGATTAGCTTCTCAAATAGTATATAGCACTCATAATGTTTACATGAGTATCTTATGGATTATGTGCTTTCATATTACAATTTGGTAAAATTTAGAAAAAAAGTCTGGTTTTATTGTGAATTAATTTTGAAAATATTATGCATTATAAATATTTTTTTATTGTATTAATATTACTGACTATTTCCGGGATTCATCATGCATCATACGTTCAACTTGCAATTGAGACAATTAACTCTGTTGGAAGTATAGTAGCAATTTATCTGGCTGTAGAACAACAAGTAGCACCGTATGACACAATCGATCAAATAAATAAAAACATTTCTGACCCAATATCAACTCTTGAAAAATTCAATTCGGAACGTTACAATATCGAAGCTTATTTCGAAAATTACATATCGCCAAAAGTATACTCAGAACAATGGGATCAAATATATGACCACATTGATAGAATTTATTTTTTATACGTGGAAAGTGAAAAATGGGGAAAATACTTGAAGGAAAATAAAGCATGGGATTTTGAAAGCAAAACTGAGCGAATGATATCTTATGATCGTGATTATCCGCAATCAGTTCTGTTTGAGTTGAGCAAAAAATTTTTCAAACTAAGGAAAAAGAGTAAGCCTAATTTCTTAGACAAGCTGCATGGTGTAATATTGCAGGTAAAATATTTAACAAAAAATATTATTTATATTTTATTAGATTATTTGATAATTTACTGAATATAAAAATAACATTCAATTTTAAATTATGTATATGCAGTCAACTAACAACACACTCTGTGACGAGGATCTGACACTACACTATCAATTATTTTCATTTTATAAACTTATTATTTGTACAGAAGTTAAAGGATTTGCTGCAATAGCATTTTCATACTTATATATGTGGAAAAATAAAAAAGTCAGTTTTCTTCATGAATTTCAAGAAATAAAAAACCAAAGGATAAAAAACATTATTCAATATACCAAGTTGTTTCAAAATAAAATGAAAACTACTGAAAATGTCATTCGACGGTGTGATGCAAAAGACAAGAAAAAACGTAAGTTTGAATAATTCAGCAATAAAATTTCATATTCAAAAATAAAAAAAATTTTTGGACACAATTCAAGCCTGTCCACACGGAGAGAAAAAAATATTATGTTTTACTATGCTACTGTAGTACCGGTGGATGTTTTCGGATTTTTGATAAGATATTAGTATATTTCGTTACAAGTGCCCACTCAGAGAGTGTGCTCTCAACGAATTTGGAGGGGCAAGCACGAGCCTTGGCGAGTGTTTCCCCTCCAAATGAGTTGTGAGTAGGGATGTGCGATAGTCACCGATATATTTAATGGCCGATATTATATCGATATATATCGATATATTATCGCCGATATTTTTTGACCCCGATATATTGATATCCGATATTTTTTTCAGAAAATACTGTTGTTACCGACATAAATTTTTTTTTATTGATTATTAAAAATCGTTTAAAACAAACAAAATAACATTCGTTAAATGAATAAATGTCTAAAAAATTATTAATGTGTATTAATGACGTTATTTCGGGAAAAAATTAATGTTGCTTACCACCTAATTTCTTTGCTCACATAAATTCCTTAGCTGCTGCTTTTCCTTGGTTTTTATTTATTTATTTCACAAATAAAATTATTCCTATAATTTATTTAAATAAATTAGAAAACCAAGGACAAGTAGTAGCTAAGAAAAAGATGAAGCTAAGGAATTAATGTAGCCTAAAAAATTTTGTGGAAATTAATTCATTAAAAATTATTATTTGGCAGAATAATAATTTTTAATAAATTTATTTCTCCAGAGAAGCTGACATTTGGTATAACATCCATTCCTTAGCCCTGCAATTGCCATGAGTTAATATTTTTTTTTTAAACAAATAAAAGCTATCAACAAATGGGCTAATGTTGTGAAATGTTAATTTTTTAAGAATATTAATTTCTCCAAAGAAATTAACATTTGACAACATCCATTCCTTGGCCCATTTGTTGATAGCTTTATCTGTTAAAAAAAAAAATATTAACTCATAACAGGGCTATAAAAATAGATGTTACCAAATGTCAATTTCTCTGGAGAAATTAATTTATTAAAAATTATTATTTTGCCAAATAATAATTTTTAATGAATTAATTTCCACATAATTTTTTGGGCTACATTAATTCCTTAGCTTCATCTTTTTCTTAGCTACTGCTTGTCCTTGGTTTTCTAAATTAATAAAAATAAATGACATGTATTTTATTTTTTAAATAAATGAATGACTAAGGACAAGCAGAGCTAAGGAAAAGATAAAAATATTTAAACAGCATCAACTGTGAATTTGTAGTTTTGACATCAAATTTCAATTCTATTAATATAATATAATAAATTAATAATAATAAGATATTAATTAAAAAAAAAAAGAAATTGTTATTTTTATTTCAACGATATATTATATGATAAATACCGATAATATTTTTTAGGCGATATATCGATATGTCGATAGTTTAAAAAAATATATATCGGCCGATATATAATATTTTTTTAATATCGCCGATATATTATTATCGGTCTCTTTTCAACTACCCAGGTAGGAATCGCCCAGCCGTAACGATTGTAACAGGCTTGGCACAAGCTTGATTTCCAAACCTTGTGTCCCAAGTTTGTGTCGAGCCTGTTACGATGGTCTGACTCTAGGCTCACACAAAGCCTTGGAAATCAGTCTTGTGTCAAGATTGGATTTTAAGTTTGACACAAGCTTGGATTACAAGTTTGTGTCAAGATTGGATTTTAAGTTTGACACAAGATTGGATTTTAAGTTTGACACAAGCTTGGTATACCAAGCGTAAACATGACATTTATTTAGATTCATCAGGCATTATAATTGTGTCAAGCCTGTACTTTTTTGTTTTACCCGGCTTCACACGAGCCTTGTGTCAAGCTCGTTTTATCAAGCATGACAAGAGACTTGACGTGTGCATATATTCAATTAAAAAAAAAAAAAATTATAATATTTAAATCTACATATATGTAGAGTGTAAATAGAAATTTCAAATAGCAATTATTAGGTTTTGAGTATCGTGCCAATCTGTTACAAGGACTGTATATTAAGTCTCGAATATATCTTTGATTCATATCAAAATTTTTTGTGAGTCTGTTATGAATACCCCGGTGGTTGACGTGATAGAGCATCGGAATTCCACGTGAGAGACCTAGGATCGATCCCCCAGTACGCCGTTTATTTTCGCTCAAATTATTATCGTTAATTCAACTTGGATCGTGTAAATAATAATAATGTCAAAAATAATAAATTAATAATAATAGTTATTTATATTTATTTATAATTTTTTTTGCAAGACTGTGTCAAGCTTGGATTCAAAGCTTGTGTCAAGCTTGGATTCGAAGCTTGTGTCAAGCTTGGATTCGAAGCTTGACACAAGCAAATACATGGTTATCATTCCAGGCTCTTACCAAGCTTGACACACGCTTGGAATCCAAGCTTGACACAAGCTTGTCCCAATCGTCGATTCCTACCTGGGTATCGCACATCCCTAGTTGTAAGCGGGCTCTCTGATTGGGCACATGTAACGAACCATATTTTATGTTACTAGGGACAGTGGTAATAATGTGTGAATTTCTAAAAAGCGCACTACCCCTCTTACGCTTTGGAAATTCACACATTATTCCCACTGCCCTTGTAACATAAAATATTTTTTTTATATTTTTTATTATTTATTTTATATATTTTAATAAAGGCACATAGTAAATTAAATCATTTGTAATCAAACTATGGAACAAGATTTTTTTTACTGAAGACATAATCGAAAGTACTAACGAAATCTTTTTTTTTTAATAAACTGTAGATACAAAGTGCTATGTGTAAATTAATGTTTATTATGTTAGCATAGTAGAATTGACAATTGACGCTCGTTAAAATAATCATTCGGTACCATTCGGTATTAAAAAATACGATTCCCGATTTAATTTTTATTGTGTGTTTTATATTAACTAGACCAATTAGCGCGCTTCGCGCGCTATTATATGTAATGTTTTGTCAATGATGTAAGAAGGTTGTAGTAAGAAATTTTTTGATCTTGATGACGTTTGACACGCATATCGAAGGTTCTAATATGAGTGATGGCAACCCGCCGTTTTGTTGCGCGCGTAATAGTTAATGTGACCGCGCTCTATTGTTGTTAACTCAATAACTTTTTTAATTATTAATTTAAATTTTTGAAGTTTTAGAAATATATTCTACATATATATAAATAAACATTTTTTATGCTGGAAGTTATTAAAATTTTCAAATTTCTTCGCTAAACGGGTGAGTCAAAGATAAGAAGATTCAATTTTCTATTAACACAAATTAAATAAATAATATAAATAAATAATATCATTACTTTCTAAAAATTTTCATGTTTCATTATTCTTTGTTAATAAATATATATATAGGTAAAATTTCAAGAGTTTTTTATATCGATAAACAAAAGAGATATACTCGTATTATTATTGAAAAATGAAAAAAATCAGAGATGGAATAATTTTCTTAATTAATTTTTTTCAATTTAAATAATTAAAAAAAAAAAAAACTATATAAGCAATATATTTTTCTTTTAACTTTTCCTACATGCCTATATTTTTTAATTTTTTTTTGACAACTTTGAAAATTAAGAATTGTCCAAGCCATTCGCCAATACTTTTACCGTTTTTCGAGCGTGCAGGTCGTTATTGCATCCGGACCCTCAATTCTAATTTAAGGCGGTATGTCAAAATATTGAAAAAAAATTCCCTCTCACAGATTTTGATCAAAGAAGGCTTATTTTTTAATTGAAATAAAGATCTATTTTATCAAATTTTTTTTGTAATTTTCTACCACGATTTAAGTGAGATAATTAGGGTCAAAGTTGACAACAATTAGCACTTTTTACACACGCATAGGAAGCATTGTCACGTTTTCCCTTCTATTGAAAAAACGCTCTCACAGAAAACCTTCATTTTACTACAGCTTATACTTCATTAAATTACGAAAATAATAAAAAAAAAATCATTGATTTCTACCACGGATTTTGAAAGTTATTAATTATTTAAGACAAAAGTTTAGAGTCAAAAAGTACCGGGCGAAGCATTGAAAATCTGCTGAAGTAGATTAGTGTGTGTAAATACGGGCCGCCCACACTCATATTTCTAAAGACGCGGCAGTCAAGTATAAAAATTTTAGACATTAGGGAGCGCTTATTATTTTTTTGAACTATGGTTATTAGGGTGCCCTTTGCACCCAAAGAGTCGTCCTACTTTGGGATTTACATACTGCCTTAATATAAAAAATATTGCTGTTAACGTACAACGCTAATAAACTTGATGGAATGAGGATGTTATGAAGTTTTGAGATTAGATAAATGAAATATTAATGCATCTTAATGTGCCCTTAGAATTAGAGGTACTGGTATTCGTTTTTTTTATATATTAATTATTAAAGTCTGCCTGTTTTAGAGAGGCTATACGTGGCTCTTATGGGAGCAAATGTAACAAAATAATTTCGAACATAAACAAATGTGGTCAAATGGAGTTACAGATTTCCCAAAAACTACTGAATTATAAAAAAAAATATCAAGTTTCTTTTGATACCAATATTATTGTGGTAACCCGTATTAGATTTTCTGTATATTATATGAACTATCCACAAAAAAATGGAATTTCATCAGGTTTTTCACTGTTTATCACCATCAGTCTGACAACATAATGAACACAATTCAGTGTTTTTTTTTTAAATACGATTATAAAATTTTTTTTTATGGAAAAATGATTCTTTATGCTATAAAATAATTATACTGATTAAAATATATATAAATAATGATTGATTTCATACAAAAAAAACTAATTGAAAATATTTTTTATTATTTTTTTGGGGTTGTCAAGCATGAATATTTCCTGTGTTAAAGGATAGGAGCTGGATTTAGGCCCCGCCCCACAAATTTTGCTAGCGTTGTACGTTAAATTAATCTAGATTATAAATTAATTTTTTTGGTTATCTCCTTCCTTTAGCAACATTTGCCAATAGCTATTTAACTAATTAAATATGGCAAACGTTGATAGCCAAATAAATTGATTTGTTATCTAAATTATTTTTTCAGCAATGTTTTCCATAACCATATCAATTTTTTATGGCAAATATTGCTGAAGAATTAATGAAAATTGTTAATTTATTTATTACATACCGGAGCGGAAAATGAGATCCGGGCAGCCAGAACCTGATCCAAATCGAATCCAGTATGGCTTAGGTAATCCGGATCCGGTTTTCCTGACCCTTTTCGGATCTGTTATGGGTAAGGCTAACCGGGTCCGGCTTTCCTTACTCTTTCCTGATCCGAATGGGACTCGGATAGCCGGACTTAAATCTAAGTGTGATTTTTTTTTCAAAGTCAACATCCGGGTTCTGTCAGGTTTGGCTAAGATAAGCATATATTTAATACTACTAGTAGTATTAAATATATGAAGATAAGCCGGATCTGGGTTCCTTGCCTCTTTTTGGATCGGAATCGGATCTGGGTAACCGGACTTGAATTGGATCCGGCTTTCCTCACTCTGTCTTGATCTGAATCGGATCCGGAACGCCGGACTTTAATCGGAGTTTATTTTTTTTTTCAAAGTTATCTCCGGGTTCAGTCAGGTTCGACTAAGGTAAGCCGGATCCGATTTCGTTACTTTTTCTTGATCCGAATCGGATCCGGTATTGCCCAGGTAAACTGGATCCAGTTTTCCTCACTCTATCCTGATCCAAATCCGATCAGGACGCCAGACTTCAATCGGAGTTCGTTTTTTTTTCAAAGTTAACCTCCGGATTCAGTAAGGCTTGGCTAAGGTAATTCCCTGATTTGAATATAAATTCGGATCCAGTTTAAGTATAAATTCGGATACAGTTTAAGTATATATTCAGATCCGGTTTGAATATAAATTCGGATCCGGTTTAAGTATAAATTCGGATTCGGTTCAAGTATAAATTCGGATCTATACTGGATATGCATTTTGCAATCCGATTTTGCTAAGGGGTCCTTATTATAACCGGATCCGGACCTCCACCAGCGTTACATTGGGATCCGAATCGGACCAACATTTCCACTCAGGATCTTCGGAAGGTTTCTCCGTACTCTTGATCATTTGTCTGAACTTCAAGAGATATTTTAAGGTTTTTTGCCAAATAATTCATAGCGGAAATATTTCTACGAATTTCAACGAACTTTCTACGAATAGTTACGAGATCTTATGTGATTGATACGTGTGGAAAAAAAGTTCTAAAATATCTTCGGGAGGTTTCTCCGTACTCTTAACCATTTTTCTGAACTTCAAAAGACGTATATTTAGGATTCTTGTCGAATTATGCCATCCGATAAAGAATATTTGTTGGCTAGATTGATTCAGAGGAATTCCTTCGAAACTCTCCTGGTGGAAATGTTTCTACGAGCTTTCGACGATTTTCTGCGATTTTCTACAACTTTTTTACGAATCCCAACGTACTTTCTCCGAACTTCAACGAACTTGCTACGAATTTCAACGAACCTTTTACAAATTTCTGATAATAGTTCTTCTAAAGTCCGCAAACAATTGAAGAAGCTTCTCTGAAGAGCTAAATGAATTCAGAAAAATGTTCAAAGAAAATCTATAAATTATTTGTACTATCATAGTCCAACTTCTCTAAAGCTTAAAAAAACGCGGAGAAACATTTACAGAAAATTTTGGAACTATTTTAACACACAGTTGGCTTTTAAAGAAATTCCCGAGCAATCGGATAAGTTTCTCCGAAAGCCGAAAAACTCGAAGAAAAATTGAGAAATAACTCCGTAACTATTTTCTCGAATGGGTCAATTTCATAAAAATTCGAATAGATTCGTAGAAATTCGTGAAAATTCGTAGAAAATTCGATGGAATATTTCCACCAGAGAGCTTTTGTGTGATTGACATTTTAAAAATAAATTAATTAATGCCAGGTTTTAATAACATTTTAATAATTAAATTATAGACTATAAAATATTTGTGAGCAACTAGATAAATTAAAAAAACTTGATATATAACAAATCAAATCAACAATAAAATATGATTCATGAAAATGACAAACATAACCTGAATCTGTCATTTTAATACAGAGATTTTTTATTTTAATCTTTGGTAATAAATATGAAAAATATATCGAAGAATCGTAATTTGAATTAATTTCTCTTGCCTCAATTATTTTTCTTCTTATTTTTAATTATCATAATGAAAATTTATTCCGTAATATTGAAAAAAAAAAATTTAATATGGTTTTAGAATTTTTGTTATGTGGAATAATAAAAATTATTAAACTATATTTAGTTTGTTCTCGTTTGTCTTGTATGTTCAACAATTTTTGTTTGGAGCATAACAAATTTTGCTGTATGTTTATCATTTTTTGTTTGAAGCATGACAAATTTTGTTAAACAGCCCCGAGTGGAAATTCAGTTAAGGTTCTGATCAGAACCGGATCAGGGAACCTGATTTCAAATCAGAACCGGATCAGGAATCCTGTTCAGGAACGGATCAGAATGTTACCCTAAAATAAATGCATATTTTTCGTTAAATGTCCAAAATTTAATATTGTTTTTATTTTTCTATATTAATTGCAAATTTATTAAATTGATATTTAATTGTTGAATGCTATTCAATTATTAAATGGTTAAATTTAATATTTTATGTTAAATGTCTAGCATTTATTATTGTTTTTTTTTTTTTTTATATCAAATATAAATTTATTCAATTGAACAATAAATATTTGTTACCAATATGGTGATTATTGGTTAGACTGCTGTGTGTGATAAATAATTAGATATTCAGTTAATAATATTAAATATTTATAAATTTTTATTGATAATTATCAAATACAGATAATTGTTTATCAATAATTTATAAGATTTTCAACTCTGTCTGTGTGTGTGCGTCTGTCTCTTTTTTTGATAAAAAAAAAAAAATACGAAAAAATTCAATAGATGGCATACTAGATGTAAAACTGACGGTCAGCCGATAAGTCGTCATAAATTTGGTCACAAAAGTTGGGTCATAAAAATGGTCACGATTTTTGCCCGCGTCACAGACGGCGTCACAAAACGGTCATGTGACTGTCACAAAATTTTTTCACATCCCTAGTCCCACGTGTACAGTATTCAAGAAACATCGGTCAACTAATATATTTTTTACATTAAATATTACGAAAAAAAACAATGTGATGATTAAAAAATTGCAATGGACCATAGCAATGTTTAAGATTTCGATTTTTTACTTTGTATAAAATAAAAACTGCAACGTAACATGAAATCTTTACAAATTTAAGTTGAAAAAATTATTATGCATCTTTTCAAATACTACAATGTACCATAGTAATTTTTATAAGTTTCTAATTTTTGCTTGATCACATCATTCAACTTGCTGTGCATAATGTATTTTTTACAATAGTTATGTTGAAAAAATTCAAATGTCTTTATTTAAAAATTACAATGCACCATAGCAATTTTTTATCTGCTACTTGTCGCGATGATCGTTGTTATCGACTGCAGTATTCAAAAGTCAATATTCCAATGTGTTCAGTGAAAATTGAAATGGGCCATAGTAAAAAAAAAAATCAAATAACTGCGCGTCAGTTAATCTGCGCATCGGAAGATCCAGATGTTTTTTTGTTGTCTGCCTTTGTCGATAATCGACACTTTCTGTCAGACGTGCACAGACGTGGTATAATAAATTTCAATGGCGAAATGTTTAATGTGTTTTATTCAAAGTCAGTAGTGTTATACTTCCATTGAAGTTTTCATGGGATTTAAAAAGTAAATTTATTTTAATTTATAAGTGAAATTTTGATAAAAAAAAAAAAAACTTAATGATATATGTAACTTTTTTAACTTACAGTTTTTTTTTTTTTAATCTATTCTTTGCAAATTTTGAGGTCAAGTTTTGTCAAAATAAGTTCATGTAAAAATATGATTATTATTATTATTGCTGTTGCTGTTATTAAATTATTGCCTAAAAGTTATCTGTGCATTCATTTGATTTCTATTCCATTATAATTACTATCTATTTACCCTGCACTGTGCCCCCCCCCCCCGTGAAGGGGGGAGAAAGCACGGTGCAGGGTAAAAAAATTTATAACTATTGCAAAATTTACTGTTTGCCTTATTAAATAATAATATTCACTTTTTCAAAATTTACATCGTCAATTTCCAATATTTAGTATTGCCTTTATAAATTTTTCATATGGCCATTTCAAAAATTACTATGGTACAAGGCTAAAAATTCAAATTGCCGTTAGGCGGCGCTCATCGAGAAAAATTTGTGGGGTTAAACCCAAATAATTTCACCAGAATATAATTTAATACTAGGAAGTTAAATTTATTTTTTTATTTTACAAAATAATGTTGCTCGTTATACGAGCGAAGCAAGACTGAATATTTCTATTTTAAATTTTCTTTTTTTTTATTTTATTTTAATTTTCTTTTCTTTTGTGAAAATTAAAATATTGATTTATTTTTATTTGAAATATTTTATTTAGAATTTTATATTTATTATGTTGAGTAAATGTAAACAAAAAGATTTTATACAAAGAAAAGGTAGATAGTAAATTTTGTAATAGAAAAATATGATAGAAAAAATATTATAGAAAAATAATGAAAAAAATAAATAGAGAGAAAAAATTAAATTTTAAATTTTAAATTTTAAATAAATGCTTTATGACACTGTAAGTGCCTTGTGCAATTTAAGTGTGTTTTACATACTCAAAAAAATAGATTATTTTAATTGCGCATGCGTCGCTATCATGGACCGCCATAAATTGCTATGGCCCATATTGAATTTCAATACGATTCCCCCACGTTTCCGAGTTGCTGTGGGCCATAGTAAAAATCGCGGTGTTCTTTCAGTAAAAAAAAAGAAAAAATCTATCCGTGTATAGACTTTAATTGTTCAATAGATAGTCTTAACTATACCAATGTTACGAACAACCATAGATGTAATACTTTTCACTATGTTGTGTGTTAAAATTAACCATGACCGTACATTTGGAGAAATAAACTGTATACTATGGAAACCTTTAAAATATGTTATGCAATTCTTAGTTGTTATTATATATATCAAATGGTGAACTTTATTAGGTCTGTATAGTTAGTTTTACTATGTTAGCATGAAAGAAGAAGGGAATAAATATATATAGACATTTTCGATTCCATTACTGTTTTATACCTGAATGGCTATTTCGGTAAACCGTCGGAGTTCAACTCCACTCTCCAGAAACCCGCGTTTGAACCCCGTAGTCCAAGCCTCCATCGCGCAAAAAGTCATGTCATCGCAGAAAGGTTGACTTTTTGGGCTGCCACGTCAATGGTCAAGTTTGGGGGTGGTATTCGGCTAAAAGGGGTGATAAAATAAGTTAACTTATGTCATCGCAGAAAGGCAGCCATTACGCGTAAAATATTCTTTCATAACTATAGAATACGAAATAAGTATTGGGTGACAAATAAATAGTCAAAAAAAATTGCTAAGCAAAAAATTACTAGTCCCGTAAAAATTTAAGGTTGCTTATAAATAATTAAATCGTCACTCAATTTTTTTTTTTTTTGGCTTATTTTTCAAATGAAATAAATATCTATACTCTCAATTTTTTTCAATTTTTTCTGACGTCGTTTTTTTGAAATAATTAATGTCAAAGTTGACAACTTTTATACGCGAGAATAGGACTATAAGTTGATATACCGTACATTTTTATTTTTAACGAGTTCGTTTTTCACTAAAAAATTTTCAAATTACTATCAAATTGTAGTGCTCGACAAGACGAATACGATAAAAAAATTTGAATTTTTTCTGACGTTGATTTTTAAAGATATTTAATGTTAAATTTAGAAATTTTCGTCTTTCTCGCAACGAGAGGACATGAGAGAATTGCGATCCGGCAACACTGCTCTCTTCTCCTTGTTTACTTTTCACTGTTTGTTATACACCAACGTGACATACACAATGATGCACTGTAGTAGTAGTAGTATATAAAAAAATACAGTGTCTCACGATTTCCATTTTGCTTGCTGGAATAGTGTTGGTGCCTATCTGTTTACACACACACTACGATTTTTAAGGCAAAAGCGTAACAAAATTTTTAAAGAGGGGCCACAAAATAAACGTAGTGGTATACGAGTCCTCCAAGCCTAAATAATAGTACGACTATGTCCCTTGTAAGCAACCTTAATTTACATGACATAAGTTAAGTTATGTTATTGCAGACAGGAAGCGACTAGGTAAAATTGGTTGGAAATCATGTGTCATATATATGAAAATAATGCTGGCTGACAGTGATCTGGTCATATGTCCAATTGTTGCCCGGAAAAGCGCCTTAAAAAAAAATTTAATTTTTATGACATAATTAGAGTTATGTCATCGCTACGGAAGCCGGGTAGGGACATTGAGTAAATCAATTGACATGACATAAGTTAAGTCATGTTCCGTGAAGGAGAAAACAACATGGCCAAGCAATGGCCTAAGCCTGGCAAAATGTTGCCAAGTCTTGGCTACCAGTATCGGTCAATGCTTGACCCAGGCCTGGGGAGTGACACCAATTTAAACTTGGCTACCAATACTTAGCCAAGCATTGACTAAGACTTCCAAAAATTTAATAATTTAAAAAAAAAATACTTTACAATTGTTCGAACAATTTAATTTTTTTTATTTATATAATTAATGATTTATTTGACCGAAAAAATTACGCTATAAATACTTGACATCACCGAGACTTGTTCAAGGTATTTTTCTAGTTAACAGTGCATAGTACATGTTATTCTTTCTTCGAAAACCTCCCCGAGTACCAAAAAAAATAGTAAAAATAATTCTTTTTTTATAGTGAATCTAATTATTTTTTTTTTACAGTGAACCGAATTAGAATTTTGTGAGTATTTTTTTTTTTTTATGTTCCAAAAAAATTTAAAACGTAAAAAATACGAATTCAAAACGATACACTGAGAGAAATATTAACTAAGAATTACAAACGTAAAAGAAAAAATTACAAAATAAATAGTAAAAACTGCGTTCCCCCGTCATTTATAAGAATTATTCGTATATTGATACATAATTTTTACAATAAAATTATGTAAAAAATCTGGCCATTGACTATATACACTACTAAGCCATAAAATTTACACAATTTTATTGTAATTTCTGTTTAAAAAAATGACTAAATTCACGACACTCACAAGTAAATTTTAGAAGGCTGAGAATTTACCCACTACCGGTTTTAGAATTTACTAAATTTTATTATAAATTTTATTTAAAAGTTGGACATTTTTTGTGTTAAGTTGGGCAGTTTGTGCTAGATTCACGGAGAATAGCAATCCATTCCCGGCAACATTTTTTCTTTTCTGTTTACACGCTCAAAACTCGAAAACTAATTGTTAAATAGAAAAAAGTTACTCTTGATAAATTGTTTACAAATAAATAACCAATAATAAACCTCGCTTAACCCCATACCTAGCTTCAACAGATAAGGCTGTAGAAATGCTTGAAATTACATGACAGTTCAATCATTTGTTCAATCGGTCGGCCATCTTTGTGTTATTTCGCCCCACAAACAGAATTTTTACAAAGCTATATAGTAAAAAATATTTAAGTCTATGCTAACTTTTATATGTGTACATGATAATTTTTATTATATATTTAAGGTATAACTTGCCAAAATGAAAAATAGTCTGAGGCTCATGAAATTAATAATTTAGATAAATGAAATAATAATGCATCTTTTTGTCGATTCAGTTTTTATGTTATAATACTTTTTTTTTTTAATAATTATTCAAAGTTGACATAATTTAGAGAGGTTAAACATGGGCTCTTATGGGAGGAGGTGTTAGAAAATATCTACGAACTTAACAAAACAATACTTGTTTTGGTCTCACCTATCCCAAAAACTAATAGATAATAAAAGAAAAAATATAGTCAAGTCCCCCAAGGTGCACCCTAAGTGTTCCGTAGGATTTTTTATTTTTTTTTTTGTTGTTTGTTTTTTCATTTTGTTGTAAAATAAATGACTATTTTTTTAGTTTTGTTTTATTTTCTAGAGTTGTTTATTTCTGTTATTTAATAAAAAAAAAAAATAAACGACTGAAAAATTTCAAAAAAATAACGTAAAGTCTACAGATGAAGCGTCATCGAATGAAACATTGCCGGAATCGATCTGTCAATATTTGAAATTGAGCCCTATCGAAAAATGGAAATATTAAATCTATTAAGGCCCAAAAATTGAAAATAAATATGATAATTGCTTTTGGGAAAAAAAAAAACATAAATTTCATTTAACATCAACTAATTCGGTTCGGCGGTTCAAAAAATATCTTGCAAAAACAAATTCTGACACTACATTTTGTGTAATAAAAAAAAAATAAACGACCGAAAAATTTCAAAAAAATATCGTAAAGTCTACAGATGAAGCGTCGTCGATTGAATCATTGCCGGATCCGATCCGTCAATATTTGAAATTGGGCCCTGTCGAAAAATGGCACTATCACATCTGATAAGGCCCAAAAATTGAAAATAAATATGATGATTGCTTTTGGGAAAAAAAAAAACATAAATTTCATTTAACATCAACTATTTCGGTTCAGCGGTTCAAAAAATATCTTGCAAAAACAAATTCTGACACTACATTTTGTTTAATAAAAAAAAAAATAAACGACCAAAAAATTTCAAAAAAATATCGGAGAGTCTACAGATGAAGCGTCGTCGATTGAATAATTGCCGGATCCGATCCGTCAATTTTTGAAATTGGGCCCTGTAGAAAAATGGCACTATCACAACTGATAAGGGCCGAAAATTGAAAATAAATATGATGATTGCTTTTGGGAAAAAAAAAAAACATAAATATTATTTAACATCAACTAATTCGGTTCGGTGGTTCAAAAAATATCTTGCAAAAACAAATTCTGACACTACATTTTGTTTAATAAAAAAAAAAATAAACGACCAAAAAATTTCAAAAAAATATCGGAGAGTCTACAGATGAAGCGTCGTCGATTGAATAATTGCCGGATCCGATCCGTCAATTTTTGAAATTGGGCCCTGTAGAAAAATGGCGCTATCACAACTGACAAGGGCTGAAAATTGAAAATAAATATGATGATTGCTTTTGGGAAAAAAAAAAAACATAAATTTTATTTAACATCAACTAATTTGGTTCGGCGGTTCGAAAAATATCTTGCAAAAACAAATTCTGACACTACATTTTGTTTAATAAAAAAAAAAATAAACGACCAAAAATATTCAAAAAAATATCGGAGAGTCTACCCATGAAGCGTCGTCGATTGAATCATTGCCGGATCCGATCCGTCAATATTTGAAATTGGACCCTGTAGAAAAATGGCACTATCACAACTGATAAGGGCCAAAAATTGAAAATAAATACGATGATTGCTTTTGGGAAAAAAAATGGAACCTAATGGCCTTCATAGAAGCCAATTCGATTCATAACTTTTATTTTTATCGCGAAATAACAAAAAGTCACACGAAAAGTGAAAACATAAGTGTCCTACGGAACACTAAAAATAAGGAATTTTTTGATATCAGGATGAAATGGGCTTATAAGACTAAATCTCACGTAATTAATAAAAATATAAGCTAAAAACACGATTTTTAGCAATTTTATGAGAACAAGTATCGAGGCTCTGGCAACAGCGCATTGAAGCGGGAAAATTTAAACAACAAATTTAGCAAAATTTAGCATCCATGTTTAGCTTTTACACAGCATACACACACATACATTCATGAAATAGATATTAAGATGGCGTCAAGATCAGTGTTGCAAACTGACAAAAAAAGCACTATTGCCGGGGTCATTACGAGAAAATAAAAACTAATTAAAATTGTTTAAATTACAAGAATATGATTTATTATGCAATAAAATAGACGAAATGATAAGATTCTCTAGTAAAAAGTATTATTAATAAGCCACAAACGACCGAGAAAGATCCATTTTTTTAGTTATTTGCAGTATTTTTCATTCAAACATATAATAATTTTTATTGTTTTCACTAAACATGTATGTTCTTTATTTAATTAACTCATAACTCATGATCTAAGAGATTAATCAAAAAAAGTAATTCTTCATAAATTGTTTAGAATTGAATTTTCAATAATAAACTTCACTCAACCCCATGTCTATCTGCAATGGATAACGATGTATAGAGGCTTGAAATAACCTAGCAATTTTTTGACATTTTACACATTTTACATAATTTTATTGTAGAATTCCGACTCTCGCGGCCAGTCCCAGAATTAAAACAAAAATTACAAAGTACTATAGTAATTTCTATTCAACCATGATTTTAATTTTTAGTTAAAATTTCTCCCAGTGTATTTTTTTTATTTTTGGGCCTTATTAGATCCAATAGTTTTGTATAGTTTATTTTTTTTTTTCATGTTTAAAAAAATTTAAAACTTAAAAAATAAAAAAAAAATCGAACGTTAGAAAAAAATTTAAAAAAAAAAAATCCTACGGAACACTTAGGGTGCAACTTGGAGGACTTGACTATATTTTTTTTTTTTTTAAAGAAGTTTTACTTGAAAAAAATAAAAACGTTGTTGTTTTTTTAAGGTAATAAAACATATGCATCTTTTAACAATATGTTATACACTACTGTACTCGATAAAGAGAATTTTATGCTTTATAATAAAATCAAAGATACAATACCATATACTTTCCAATTATGTCGATTACATAACAACTGCATAGACCATAATGTTAACGATGATAAAATTTGTCCTGGTTGGATTTCGAATTGTAAAACAGCACGGAGTATCGAGTATTGTCAACGAGTAAGTTGAAAATATGATTGGAATCTTAAAAATAATGATTGTGGAAATATAATTTTAATAAAACTTATTTAGAATGAAGAAGATCAAACGAGTACTAAAAATTATTATTGGATAAAAATCGAAAATCTTGTGACGTTTAATAAAATTATATTTGGTGATACAAGTCATCCATGTCAGTCGACTCAATTGTCACGTGTTGTGATAGGGACTCATCCATATTATACGATCAATGAATTTTATCCGGTTTATTGCGATTGCCTAGATGGTAGTATTCACACTAGGAACGATACGATCCGAGCTATAAGTTTGTTTTGGTCTGAAACAAGTGATAACATGTTGAGTATACGCCTCAAGTATTAAACAGTATATATTTTTATTTCAAACATAATTTAATGCATGATTATTTGGTTGTAGGGTAGCAACTGGTGCACGTCTTGTTGCAAAAGATCGAATGATTCACATTCAGCTTCGAGAAGGTAATCTTTTGCCCTATGGAGGAGTTGATAAAAAAACTGAAAGATGGATTCCACTTCCAACATTTGAATATAATGGAAATTTTCCTAATGTGGCATCTTTTACGAATGGAACAACAAGTTTATTAAAAGAATATTTAGATTTTATCTTGATAGATCAACTTAATTCAAGAAAGATATGTTTACAAAAACTAACTTTTGATGAAGAACATTTGTTGACTGGTATATAAAAATTGTAAAATACAAGAAAGAAAGAATATATAATAACTTAAGTAATTATGGAAAATTGTTTATTTTTAGGAGTGAGATTCAAATATGAGAATTTCAACTCTTTGAAACTTGAAACCAAATATGATGGTTTTAATTATCAACATGGAAACGTTACTACTGAAAGAAAATATAAAGAACAATCATGTGAACAGCTGTAATAAAAATTCAAATTAAACTTATTATTATCAAAATGTTTGGATTATGTATATTAGGGTGGTCCTTAAAAAGGCTATGGTGGAATTTAATCACTCTCACCCCCTCATTTGGTTAGAAATATATAAAAAAAAATTCTCTCAAATTTTCAGAATTTTTACTCAACATTAACCCGTGCCGCAAAAGCTTTTTCTATTTTCGATTTCGGGATTTTTAGCAAGATTACGATATTCATAGAGACAAGATTTTATGAATAATATTAGAACGTCATTGCAAGCAAAAAATATTGGTCGCAACAGAACTTCGATATCTCGAATACTTTTCGAGGTATCGAAGAAACATGATATTAAATTTTTCTTTTCGTCATTTTTTTAGTAGATAAATAGTTTAGTAAAGAAAAAAATTTTGGAATCGATTTTACTAGTATTTTTTACGAGGAATATTGTGGTGCAAACAGAAATATCGTACCTTTCACAGTTTTCGAGATACTGAGCTTTGAAGGTAAAATATATCGAAATATATTACTAACTTTTCATTGATTTAATATTTTTAAATAATTATAAATTTAAAAAAAATCAATATTAATAATGATTCTAGTAAGATTTCTTGCGGAGAAAAACAATAGTGATGATAAAAATTTAATATCTCTATCCATTTTCGAGACATCGTTTATTGAAAATTAAAAATATCGATATATTAATAAGATGACGAGTTGTAACTAGAAAAAACTAGATTCCAAAGTCATATTCCAACTTGGATAAAGAAAAATGTTTTCCTTATAGCCGCTAGATCTTTTCTCAGCTATATCTTGACCTTTGTTATATCATTTATTTAGCCTTAAGGTGTTACCCGCGCATATCTAGAGACCTCTTGCGGATGGCATTCAGAAACATAATATTTCTATGAGTGCGAACGAGATAAAAAAAAAAGGAGAAAATCTTGTTTCTCACTTCCACTTAAGTATTTAGACAAGGACAAAAATTTATTTTTATTTATTGTAAAATAAAAAGGTCTCAAAGCCCTATTAATTTTTATATCAAAAGTTTCCTTATTGTTTCCTCTATCTATACTTAGTTTTTGATAAAGCTAGCCGTATTTTTCGTGAAATGGCTAACCAGGTTTCTAAAAACTCAACCGGGCTCTCCATAAGAACCTATGTATAACCTCCAAAAAAGTAGCCTACTTTATTAATCAATTTCTTAGTAATTAGCTACAAGAAAATTATCATAAAATTTGAGCGTGTGTATTACTATTTCATTAAGCTACTTAAAAAATTTCAAGACTCTATCCGTATTTTTGATTTGTGCTGGATATCCCTTAATTATAGCTAAACATACAATATCTACATTATTTTACCCGCTACGTTCTTCTCTTTAGCTACATCTTTTCCTCACCTGGATTTTTCACTTAGCCGCTAGATCTTTTACTTAGTCTTAATTATAACCAAACACACCCCTGGTAGAAATAATCTCTCCGGATTTTCTACGCGATTGAGACTTCCGGAGATATTATTCCAGAGTTTTTCCACATTTTCTCCGGATTTTTTCAGACAAAATTTCTTTTTTATTTTTCGTAGGTAAACTCTTATTTCTAGTTTCTTTATTGATTTTTCCGATTTTTTGTGTTTGTTTTTAAAGCGAAAATTCCGGAAAAAATGCGGAGATATTATAGAAATAGTCTGGAGATTACTCCATAAATATCTCTGAAAGTCTCAATTACGTAGAAAACCCGGAGTAAGTCCGGAGAAATCATGAGAAATCCGGAGTAAATCTGGAGAGATTATTTTCACCAGGGACAAAATCTACGTTATTTTACCGGCATAATTGCTTCCTTAGCTTCATCTTTTCATCAGCTAAAGGCCGACTGGCAAGAATTTATGGTGGGGAAGCATAGCTCTCACTCACTCAATCTGGTGGGCTCTTATGAAAAGAAATGTGGAAGGGGCAGCTTCACCATCATGAACTCTTGCAAGTTGGCTTTTACATTATTTCATTAAAAACGAAAGTTATATCCTTTTATTCAAGTTGTAATATAACTATGGAATCTAGTTTTTTCTAGTTACAACTCGTCATCTTATAAATATATCGATATTTTTAATTTTCAATAATCGATGTCTCGAAAATGGATAGAGATATTAAATTTTTATCATCACTATTGTTTTTCTCCGTAAAAAATCTTACTAGAATCATTATTAATATTGATTTTTTTTAAATTTATAATTATTTAAAAATATTAAATCAATGAAAAGTTAGTAATATATTTCGATATATTTTACCTTCAAAGCTCAGTATCTCGAAAACAGTTGAAGGTACGATATTTCTGTTTGAACCACAATATTCCTCGTAAAAAATACTAATAAAATCGATTCCAAAATTTTTTTCTTTACTAAACTATTTATCTACTAAAAAAATGACGAAAAGAAAAATTCAATATCATGTTTCTTCGATACCTCGAACAGTATTCGAGATATCGAAGTTCTGTTGCGACCAATATTTTTTGCTTGCAATGACGTTCTAATATTATTCATAAAATCTTGTCTCTATGAATATCGTAATCTTGCTAAAAATCCCGAAATCGAAAATAGAAAATAAGCTTTTGCGGCACGGGTTAATGTTGAGTAAAAATTCTGAAAATTTGAGAGAATTTTTTTTTATATATTTCTAACTAAATGAGGGGGTGAGAGTGATCAAATTCCACCATAGCCTTTTTAAGGACCACCCTAATGTATATATAATAATAATGATTAATTTACACATTTCAGACCTGAATTGATTTTAAATCATCCTGATGATCCACTTAAATTTGAAAAAAATTTGCATGATTCTAAAGAAAATCAATTTATTTCTATTAGAGCATCAGACTTGTTTAAAGACGCATCACAAACAACTATTCCATTTTTTGATCTTTTAGAAGTCGCACCTGAAACGAGCGTGCCAATTACGGGAATTGAACTATTTCACAAGGGACAACTTGATGGTACATCTGGTGGATATATTTCTTTAAAATTATATCCGTTAAATTTAACCATGTACATGAATCCACTATCAGTTTATTACGATTTGAATACTGAGAATATCACGATACCTGAAGTTGAAAAGTCCGTTTGAAAAACTCATCTTGAAAATAACCTTTGGAATGTCATTGTCATCAATATTTATTTGAAATATTTTCCTATTATCTGAGAATTAATTGAGATGAAGAATCCTTGTTCTAAAAAGATTTCTAATGACCGTCTGCACGGAGAAGAAAATAAGTATATTATCTTTTTTTAAAAAAAGAAGTTAATTCTTACTATGTTTCATATGTTATATACATTATATATATTGTAACTTTTACTATATGTTCACCAGTAAAAAGTAGGGTTTTCTTTCTCAGCAATAATGAAAAAAAAGTAAATATTTTATGATTTTATTTCAATTTATTTATTTTTAAGTTCTTGACTGCCTAGCTATTTTTTATTTTTAAATTTATTATTAATCAAGGCTTCGAACCAGTGACTTGATGAATTACCTGGAATATCCGAATTCAGTGCCGTGGCCCCCACGATGAGGGACGTGACTTATCGTCTATTCTGGCCTTTCTACCATTCACGGTTCTCTTTACATTCTATCTAGTTTTGCCAAGTTTCAAAATAAGGGACGTTATTTTTTTTCGTAAAAAGCTAGATTTTTTTATTAGCCGCGAGATATTTTACTTTGCCGCCAGATTTTTTACTTAGCCTTAATTATAGCCAAACAAATAATATCTACATTATTTTACCAGCCAAATTTTTTACTTAGCCGCAAGATTTTTTACTTAGAAAAAAAAATGGACTTAGAAAAAAAAATAAAAAAGGAATGTAGATATTGATCGTTTGGCTATAACTAAAGCTAAGCCCATATTTCCTAACTCAAAAGAAAAATCGTCAGATCAAATCAGATCAAATTAGATCTAATTTGATCTGAGCCAGATCTAATTTGATCTAATTTGATGTGGCTCAGATAAGATTTGATCTGATCAGATCTAGGTACAGATCAAACTTGATCTGCGTCCAGATTGAATCTTATTTGACCAGCGGTTCGAGTGATGTCAATTATTTATCGTAAAAATATAGAATTCTTAATTGTATTTCATTAAAACTATAAGAAGAAAAACCAAATTCTTCAATCGAGCATTGACTAATTTGAAATTATTTTTATTAAATTAATAAATTTTTATCCAGATCAAGTCAGATCTGAAATTGTCCAATAATCATTACTGGCTTGATCTAGCATATTCCAGATCTGATTCTTCCCAGATCCAGTTTTATCAGATTAGATCTAGTCAGATCACGTTTGATCTAAACAGATCAAGTTTAATCTGGTTAGATATAGTATGATCTGAGTCCAGATCAAGTTTGATCTAGTCACATCTGGTCCGATAAGATTTGATCTATGCGCACATCAAGTTTGATCTGATTTGATCTGCCGATTTTTCCCTGGGTACCCACACAAATACTACTTCAGCAGTAAAAAACTTCGATCGTGAAGTAAATTTCGGAGTTAATTAATCATTCGCGATTGAATATTGTGACGAACTCGCTTTTGCAATCACGATTTTCGTCATCAGCCAAACTTCACCGACTGTAATCCGATAATTTGTATTCAATTCAATAATATTTATCGGCATTTTGACAAACTGTAAATTAGTAAATTTTTTTTTTTTTTTTTGCTTTCGCATAAGACATACACTGAAAAAACAAACTTTCAAAATGCAGAAGTTTTGTGGTTCCAAAAAAGTTCCAAAAAAGTTCTTGGATTATGGAAAAATTGTCTTATATTAAATAAAAAACTTCTTAATTAGAGAACGAAAAATTTCTTGAATTATAAAAATATTGTCTTTGATTATAACAAATACGTCTTATAAACTAAATAAAAAAGTTCTCAAATATAATGACAAAAATTTCTTGATTCATAACAAAATGTTCTAATTTTTATTTTTTAGAAGTAAGTTCTTGGTTTATGACCAAATAGGTCTTGGATTATAACAAAATGTTCTAGATTTTAGAAGTAAGCTGGTTCAAGACGTATTTTTTATAATCCAAGAAAATTACTGATCAAACGAAGAAAAAAAATTCAAGTACATAAATGAATTTAAGAAAAAAAAATAATAATTTTATTTATTAATTTTTATGATTTTTTTTTGCTCTTGATTTGCAATTGAAACGTTCGCTGGATTCGTTCTTGATTAGCTCTTGATTTGCTATGGAATGGTTACTGCGCAGACTGGATGTACTTTTTTTTTTTTCTATATATATTTTTTTTTAAGTTAAAATGACTAAAAAATAATAATGAAAATAATAAAATGGCATAAAATAATTAACATTAATATTCATTTATTAATTTTTATGAATTTTTTTTGTTCCTGATTTGCAGCTATTGGTTTGCTATTGATTTGCTTTTGATTTTAATGGTAATAAGTTTTCATAAACTAACGCTAGCGGTGGTCTTGTGTTTTGTGTGCCTGTATGACAGCTCGCTCCCTAACCTATCATAACCTTATGCTTTTAAATCATATAAATTATTAATAATAAAAGATAATTTACGTAAAAGTAATGTGTCTAAACTGTTAATAAATTATTTTAATATTTTATTATCTTATTTATAGGTTCATATTATAATTAGGGGTTCTGTAATATTACTCTGGTAGAAATATTACTCCGGCATTACTCCGTTTTTGGCCAATTGTCGGAGAAAGTTTTCCGGCATGAGATTCATGCCGGAATAATTTCGTTGGCATGAAATTAGTACCGGCAAAATTATTTCGGCATGAAGAAAATTATTTCAGACAATGAAGAAGACAAAAATCCAGCATTGATCTCATGTTGGAGTAATTTATCCGTCATTGAAGTCATGCTGGAGTAATTTCTCAGGAAATGGGCCAAAAACGGAGTTACCAGGGTAATTTTAATTTGCTCTGTAATAGCTAGTGATTCGTTCTCGTAAAAGCGCCGAATGAAATCATTTTCACCAGGGATCCTACATGTTTTAATTTAAATGTTCTGAATTTAAAGAGAAAAAAATTCACTTTTTTTAAAAATAATATTTTCTCGACGACACATCTACTGTATCGTCAAGAAAAAAAATTTTGATAATTATAATGTGGGCTTTTGAATGAATTGGTGCTTCAAATTATTCCTTCATCCCACCCTGCATATTTTAATTATTTTTTTTTTTTGTTAACAGGGGTTATCTTTTAGAGTTATATCATGTTTTTAAAAAACAGTACATCATGACATGGTAAAAAAAAGAAGTAATAAATAAAATTTATTCAAAAACTATCGATATTTCCATTATTTTGCCAAAAATAGTCATTATTGTTAGTGTGTTTATGACTGGGTTACTGAAGTGCACCATATTTTTTATATGATTGAATCTCAATAATTGGTTAATATTTGTAAAAAAAGTAATTTGAAATAATCATATTTTTTCTATTATATGCTTTGTATAAAAAAAATTTCGAAAAATCCCGCTTCAAACAATCCTTTAGTTAATCACTAGATAGATTTTTAACTAGTCAAAATCAAAATGTAACCAGTTGCGGCTGTAGGGACTTTCATATTTATATGTGAATCTGTCAACTATTGTTATTATATTTATATATATTGGAATTTATATAAGTGATTTGCTAAATTTTCAAACAATATAAAAATAATTAATAAAATGTTAAAATTATCAGAAAAAATTGATTTAACTGGTTATACACTAGTTTTACCAGCGGTTGCAGTTGGTAATGTTGGACAATTGGCAATTGATATATTAATATCAAGTACACAAATGAAAAAAATTGGTTATGTATTGAGTTCTGGTTTTATTCCGATAATTGGTGCTGATCCTTATTCAACAGAATCAAATGATGTTTGTACATCAGGTGATATTTATTATGATCCTGATAGTAAAATTGTTTCAATACAAATCAGATCACCACCAGTTAAAAGATTAAATAAATTTTTCAATGATGTCAAGCAATTTGTTCAAATGGAAAAAATTGAAAAAGTAAGTCATCTAAAATTATTTTAAAAAGTTAATAAATTTTCATATGAATTTATTTTAAATAAATTATCAACAGGTTATAATATTAACAAGTGCATGGGCACATACAAGAAATGATGCTCAAATTCATACGATGCCAATGCGTTATATTGTATCTCCAATTATTGAAAAAAATCATGGTAAAAAATTCAAAGAACTCAATTGGCTTCCATTGGAAACTGAAAAAAATCCATTTACAAATACTGAAGAATTGTCAATACCAGGTGGTGGATTTGCTAAAAAACTTTATGATTTTTTTATCACAAATGAAATACCATCAGCAATATTATTGGTATTTTGTTCAGAAGGTGATAATGTACCAGATGCTACTGGGTTAATAAAATATTTATCAGGCTGGATAAATATTGTTGTTAAACAAACTAAATATCCATCATCATGGGAATTTCTCTTTGGCAATCCAGCACCATCAGACATTTATTAAATTAATAAACAACACTATTGTCAAATTATTCTTTATATACCTATATATATATTTTTTTTTTGAAATAAAAAACAAAAAAAGTTAATTATTTACACTTTAATTCAAACACAATGTGTCTTTTTTCTTGATGAGTTATAATTTTTGTTTTTTCACATTTTATAAATACGTATGATGAAATTAAACTAGATAATAACTATTTAAGCAAGGAGTTTTGATTTTGTTGTAAATGCAACGTATGATACACCAATTGCAAGAAAAACAGCAAGAAGTTCTGAGTTGATCCAAGGTCCTTGATAGACTCCTGGGTTGTTAAGTACGACAACAGCAAGTGATTTAATTGTTGCTGGATCTTCGCCATTACGAATGGCTTTTCTGATTGCTGCATAACTGTCTTGATCGTACAACTTAACAATGTAATCTCCAGATCTTGCTTTTTTGACATCATCAGTCCAAGAAACCTGGAAAAAAAATAAATAAACAAATAATTTTTTAAACAATACTTTGTTGTACATCAAATTGTCACACAAGAATAACATTTTTTTTACAGTTAAAAAATTAGTAAGTTATTTATACATCTGTTGACGGATAAATATTAAAAATAATAACCTGATATTTATTGTCAGCACTGAGTCTTACAGCCGGCAGCGATTTTCCCTCACATTCAGCATAAAGTGAAATATCATTAACACCATTGCTGCATTTTAGTGTAAATTGAGTTGTAAATGCAACATTTGTTAATATTGTTGCATCTTCAGTGACATATGATGTGGATGTCACCTGGGGATTCAGACAAGTTTCAGCAGCAATACCGTAAACAAACACGAGAAGTGCACACAAAACTGAGAATGACTTCATTATTTTATTAGAATTTTGTTAACTAAATATAATTTAATTCAATATTTAAAGTTTTTTTTTTTTTTTTTGGAGCAAAGAACTTCTGATTAATCTTGCCTGGTTGAAGACAAATTTTATACAATGTTGTTGGATGAACAGAAAAATATATAATCTGTACTTTTGATGTGTGTGTATTTGCACGTATTTGAAGCCACGTCACGAAATTTTTAAAATGCGTGGAGCCACAGTGGCAAACAACAGCAACGCTACACATTTTCAATTTTGGAAGTAGTAACTATGATCCTGTCTGCGCATTGCGCACTGTCATGCACTAAAAACAAAATTTTTAAGTGCAGGGAAAAATTGTTCAGAAGGTCATGGTCAAAGTATTGTTATTATTTTGTATTATTTACATATCTATCATAATTCATAAGTCATAATAAATATGTATTATGGAATATGCCATTGAGTAAGCATGGCTGTCATAATTACGTTTATGCTCATTTTTAAAAGCACAAAGTTAATAAATAACACAATTTATTGACTAATATCATTTTTAAATCATTAAAAGTAATATCAGTATTGAGTATATAAGTAAATAAATAAATACTACTCTGTAAATAACTTCCAAAAATTGTTTTCTAATTTATAATAATAAATTTATAATATAACTTTTATTAAATTATTATTAGTTAAGAATTTAAAAATTAAAAATAAATGAGTAATTCAAAAAGTAAATAAAAATGCCTATGAACACGCACACGCGCAGCAACTGAGGGATTCATTCATTATTACTCATGGTCAAAACTTGTCAAAACTCATCAAATTATCATGTGATCTGATAAACAAGCTAAATATCAACATAACAATAATATAATAACAACAACAATGACAATGTGTCCAAAAAATTCATACTAAAAGAATCACATTTGATTTCTAGTTTCATAATCAAAGTAGTCATAAAAAACTAACAAATGTTTGGTAGAAAAAATTTTTGTAAACATTATTTATTTCAAGCATTTGTTGCTTCAATTTTTTTACTATTTTTTTGTGAATATGTTGTCTACTACATTGCACTTGCTCAGGTAATTTTAGAAAATTTATTAATATATAGATATTTATAAATGTTTGATTATATAATTGATATATTATTTTATGCAAATAAATTTTAAAATATCCAGTGTGGATGGCCAGCTTTAGATCCAGACAAAACAGATCCAAATATTGCTCCTCCAGAATCTGATGAACAACCTGTAAAAGCATTGTTTCTTGCTGATACCCATTTATTGGGTCCTAGAAAAGGACACTGGTTTGATAAACTCAGAAGGTTGGTAAAAAAAAAATTAATTAAAAAATAGTATTGAATCAATTTATCTTACAAATAATGAAAATATTTCCTTTCATTTAGAGAATGGCAAATGTACAGATCATTTCAAACTGCAATAACTCTTCATCAGCCAGATGTAATATTTATTCTTGGTGATGTATTTGATGAGGGTTCGTGGGTCAATGCTGCTGAATACAATGAATACGTTCGAAGATTCAATTCAATATTTAAAGTACCACATAAAAAAAAAATTTATGTTGTTGCTGGTAATCATGATATGGGATTTCATTATGTTATAACACCATATTTGAATAAAAGATTTATGGAATCAATGAAAGCACAAAACGGTAAAAGACTTACAATACGAGGTAATCATTTTGTTTTGGTAAATAGTATGGCACTTGAGGGTGATGGATGTTTTCTTTGTAAACCAACTGAAATTGCAATTAATAAAATTTCAAGTAAGTTATTATTTTTAATATTATGAAACTTTTATAAATAATAACTAATACATAATTTTTCAACAGAACAATTAAAATGTTCAAAAGGCATTGGAAATGATTGCTCAAATAATAATATAATAAAACGTTATAGTCGTCCAATATTACTTCAACATTATCCAATGTATCGTGAATCTGATGCACTATGTTCTGAGTCAGACCAAGCACCTGATAATATAAAAGATATTAAATTTCGTGAACGATGGGAATGTCTATCGAGAGAAGCAACTGAGCAACTTTTAGACATTTTAAATCCTAGACTTATTATTGATGGTCATACACACTATGGATGTCGAACGATGCATGGACAAGATATTCTTGAAGTTACAATTCCATCATTCAGCTGGAGAAATATCAATAATCCATCTTATTTAATGGGTATATTTACTCCAAATAATTATGCATTATCAAAGTGTTACATGCCACTTGAAACAACAGTCATTAAAATTTATATATTTGGAGGTATTTTTATATTATTTTATGTTGTTTTAAAAATTAAACAACGTATCAATCATTATCATTTGCTAAAACTTCAGTGATACAGGGTTAAATAAAATATTTAATAATAAATAAAATAGTTTTTTTTTATGTTTTTATATGAATTTTTACAATTAATTTTATTTATTTTTATTTTAGTAACAATTTTATTATTCATATCCATTTGGTAATTATTTATGATAATTTAATTATCAAATTTTATATTATAATTATTGAATACAACAGCAATGATATTCAATTGGAATCTTGATGTTTTTTCATCACTTCATGTACCATAATAATAATAATAATAATAATAATAATTAAAAGCTGTACATAAAATAAATATTTACAGTAGTTCTAGCGTTAGTAACAAATAAAGAGATTTTTATGTAGCTAAGAAAAAACATTGATTTTATTAAAATATGATTTTTAAGATTTATTGTTTAAATTAATATGATTATTGAACACAACATAATAACATTGTTTAAAAATACTAACTAGCTTTTTTTTATATTTTATATTCAAAATGCTACGAAATTCAATTTTTTTAATAATTATAAATATTGCTTAAAATAAATTATTTATAGTTCGGGCGAAATAGGGCAGTATTATTGTCAAATTAATAATTGAAAAATGTCCTAATTGTTATAAAATTCGTGATATTCTAAAAAATTTAATTAAACGCTAGAACTACTTTTAGAAATAATTTATTTTTTATAATCTTATATTAGAATATGATTTTATGATTTGTTGTATTCCAATTAATTTTTTCTTTTTTGAATTTTACTCGTGACATTTTTTATTTTTTATTTTTTTTGAGTTTTTGATATTGATAACTAAATCAGTAAGTACCAATAGCTAATTTTTTTTTTTTTTTATACGAAATTATTCAATGAATTTTATTTATTAATAAATACAAATTATTATATTTCTTGATTTTTTTCTAATTCATTAATATTAATAATATTAAAGAAAAAAAAAAAAAATTATATTGAAAAATATAATTTTATTAACATACATGCTATGGAGATTGAATGAATTTTTATTTCTGTTGAAACTAATTTTTTTGTTTCTTCAGAATATGACAATAATTTTTTAAACAAATAAAAATAATTTTTTTTTTTCTTTTTTGAGACACATACATTGACTAGTCAATTTTGACAGCTGCATAAATTTTCCTGATAAATGCATAAGCTGCAAAAAATCCAATAGTACCAGTTAATAACCAGAATGTGAGTACCATTAATGCAGTATAGCCGAAATAGAGAAGTGTTGGTACAAGCTCAGTTATTTCAAGTTTAGTCATAAAGTAAAATACTGAATATGCTAATACGTAAACTGCTGATCCACCACTTGCAATAAAACTTCTCCACCACCATCTGTAATCCTATAAATTAAAATTATTTTAAGTTGTTTTAATGATAAATTAAATATTTAAAATAAAATAAATATAAACTTACTTCACCACATAATTGAAAGTACACCATGACAATTGATATTTGTGAGCATGAAATGACGAGAATACAAAAAACAAGAAATAGAAAACCAAAAAGATAGTAAAATTGATTTTCCCATAAAGCAGTTAAAATGAATAATAATTCAATAAATACTGCACCAAATGGAAGAATTCCAGCCATCAATGTACTGTAAAACGAAAAAAAGTTGTTTAATCATTTCAACTGTGTATAGATATTTCAATTTAAAAATTAACAAAAACAACAAAATGTTAAATAAACTCACCATAATACTGGATTCATGTACCACAATTGATCAGGAATTTGTCTTGGTATTTGATTTGTTCTAACTGGATGTGTAAATGGCTGTTTACGATAACCAAAAAAGTAACCAAGATAAACTAATGGTAATGATATACCAAACCATAAAAATAATAATGCAACCATTGTTACAAATGGTACAGCACCAGAACTATGTTTACCCCATATAAAAAAATTCAAAAAAAAACATGTTACAAAAACAATACCAGGATAAAGTGTTGCTGTTAAGAAAGCAGCACGTTTCCATTCTCTTCCTTTCATTGTTTTGTATAATCTTGCTGAAAAATAACCAGCGATTAAACCAGAAAATACATAAAGAAATATTGCACATGTGGCAAGTGCACCACGACTTGCTGGGGATAACATTCCCAACATTGCGAAAAATATTGTTATTAATGCCATAAAAAAAATTTGTATTCCACTTCCAATAACAGCTGCAAAAAAACGTGAATTTGTTGGTGGGCGAAAAACATCACCATGTACTAATTTCCATCCAGTTTCTTCAATTGATTCATCAAGTCCAGTTAAACTATCACAGTCACCAGCATTATATCTTGCAATATCACGTCTCAATGTTCTTACCATAATCATTGTAAGAATTCCTATAAATTATACATTTTAAATACTATTAATTATATTCATACATTTGTATTATTTATAATAATTACCTGAGAGAAAAAATACAACAACCAAAGAATTGACAATTGAAAACCAATGAATTTCAACATCACTCATACCAAGATAAATATCCCATCTACTTGCCCAACTTATGTCTGATTTAGTCCATTCAACAGAATATAAAAATAATAATTTTGTTCCTTTTTCATTAACATATTGAAAATTTGTCTTATCAGGTACATGACATGTATTATCTTCAAAAACGATTTGTGTATAATCAACTGATCTTGGCTCAACTTCAAAGCCAACAACACGAAATTCATTTTCACCATGTTTATGATATTTTAATTTAAGTTTTAAATAATTATTAATATATGGTAGACCATTTAATATACCACCAAGTCTATAACCATGATAAACAATGAGATTATCATCTTTATGTAATTGTCTTGTTGCAATCGGTAAATTATCAATTAATAAATGTACAGTATATTCATGCTGTATTCTTTCAATAACAAGTTTTGAATCTTCTTCACTCCATGTCATTGGACTTGATCGTGAATGACACAATAAACGACATGATACATCCTCTTTCATAGCAACATCATATGGTGTATTTACAATTCTATCACCACGTAATACTTCACCAAGATTTTCAGATTTATATTGAAATGAACCATTTTTTGGTAAACAAAAACGTAATGAATAATATTCATATGGTAATTGTGTATGTGTACTTGTCATTTTAACAGCTTTTATTTCAATTTTTTGACCATTTTTAAATTCAACTGGAGCAACACCAGGCACATAAAAACAATTTATTTGTTGTATTAACAATGACGATATCACTGTTACTGTTAGTAATTTTAATCGTTCCTAAAAAAAATACCTACATATAAATTTTATGATTTTTAACGAATCAACAAGTGAAATGGGATTAGTGAACGATAAATTTTTTTTTTTTCTTGAAATAATGATAATTTAAAGAGAGTAATTGTTTGGTTAATTGTCATCAAGGATATGTCATTATAATTTAATATTTTAAATGATTAATATCAATTGCAGTATTGTGAATATTAAGGAAACAAAAATCAACAAAAGGAAAATAAAATCAATATAATTTTCATAAGAAATTTTTTGTGGTATTTACTGTGATGACTGACAGATTATTGTTTTTAACTTACCATTTTTGTGACGTTGTTCTTGACGAATTAACGCCACGCCGACTAGTTTTTTTTATACGTTGTTTTGTTAACTTTCTATTATGCACCATTAACAGTAATAACTGTTATCACAAGACAAAGATTTACTTTGCTTTACAGTACTTTTAAGAGTTCTAAGTGCTGATGAGTAATGCCGCTAAGAAATAAGAATTTACATAAGTTTTACATACATTGTTGTGTATTTTATCTACATGTGTGTAAAACATGTTTCACATGACAATATTTCGGTAACTTACCGGTATAATACTGTAAAAGCGTATAGGTAGTCAGTACGTAGGGTACGTAGTACGTACTAGTAATTAATTAAAGTACGTACAGTGTTGGGCTCTTTTGGATTTTTGCAATATTATACGCAATATATATTTGTAATGTTTGTCCGAGGTCAACTTTTTTTTAAATTAATTAAATAAAAATTTAAAATTAAGTGCCTAATTAAAGTCCTACGGCGCATGCGCGTAGATTTTTTTTTTCTATAGTGGCTATAGTGTATCAGCAGTCCAATTCACAGGGCATTACAATTTAGGGCTTTTTTCCTCCACTGGCGGCGCTTGTAGAGCTTTTGTATGTGAAATCTATGTAAAAAAAAGTTTACAAGCGCCATCACCGGCAAAAAAAAGCCCTAAATTGTAAAAAATTTGCCCTGTGAATTGGACTGCCGTTGAGATGTAGAGCCGGCTATTTATTTTTTTGACGGTTAATAACCGGTTTAAAACCAAACGGGGGCGGGGCATCGACACGCACGCGCAAAATTTAAAGCTTCACGATAGGTCCAAAATCAGAGACTTATTTCAATGTTTAATATAATTAATTATTAATAATAAAAACAATAAATTATTATAAATAAATAAATTGTTATAAACAAACAAAATATAATATTTGAGTTATTTATATTAAATTCGGGTTAAAAAAAAAAAATTTTAATGATACATACTGAAAATAAAAATAAATATAAAAAACAATGATGATTGGTAATAATAATATTAGCAATAAGACCTATAACCATATAATATTTATTAGTAACAATGAATGGAAGAAAAATTGAGACTAATAATATTTTCAATATTATACAATAATATTGTAACAAGTAGAATAATACAAATTTAAAAATATACCATATTATGTTAACGTTTTTTATATTTTTTTATACCATGAACTTGTTGAAAACTAATAAAGCTTTTTATTTTCATTGTGACATTAGTTTGTCAATATTTTGCACTTGCAATATGTCCTTAAAAAAAATAAATTAAAAGGAAAAAACAAAAAAATAAGCAATTTTTTCATGAGAAAACAAAGAAAAAAAAAAAACGACAAACTCAACTAAAAACTAGATATGTTTTTAAAATTCATATGATTAATTTTTGGTGTACTTTGCACTTTAAAATTTAACACTTGTAACCCTTTTTTAAGTACAATAATGTTAATTTAAGCTCTGGCATATATTGCTCGTGCAAAAGAAGCATTCAATTTATCATGATTTTCTTTGGACTTTTTAGTACCAATAAACTTGTCAATTGAGCCTTTGTTTTAAGTTGTTTTGTTCTTTGTAATTAGTGCTACAACTTGCTCAGATGATTGTCTGACATCAAGTTTATTTTTTGGCACAATCATTGCATAAAATTTGTTTAAATTTCATCATCACAATTTTGACATTCTTGAGCAAGATGCTTCTTCATTCTACCAGCATTTGAAACATATTTTTTTCCACAATATTTAAAACTTCCTGTCTTGTATTTGCAGTCAGGATTTGCAACAACATTAAAATGTTTTCAAACCTCAGATTCAGAACGACTCATTGTTAAAATTGGTATCTATAAAATATATGGATTGTTATTAAATCTCTTTGGACTAAATTTAATTACTTTTTTTACTTACATATATGACATATCAACAACGAAAATGTAGACTGTCAACTCTGGGTTTAACCTTACTTTTTCTTATTACAATAATCAAGTCTCTCTGGACTGAATCTGACATACCCATCAACTGCAAATTATAATATTGATTGTCATATAATTATTTGAAATTTATCACTGATAATACTTATTTTTTAGAAAAATGTTTAACAAAATATTAATAACAATAAAAATAAAAGTTGTTATGATGTTTACCTTTTTCACTGTCTTTTTTTATTCATAAATTTTTCAGTTGACACTACGATTGAATTTTTGTTAATATAATTTAATTATTCATATTTTTTTGACATCAAATAAATAATATTTAATGTTAATATTATTTATAATAAACTAATATTTTTGTTGTTGAAAATTAATAAATAATACATACGCAGTATGAAGTACGCGCAGCTTTTTGTGCGTTAAAAACCAAAAAATTTTTAACCGCCTGTTATTAACCAGTTGATGACCGCGGTTATTAACCGACTCACAGCTCTACTGTCAGCACCCGTATTCAGAGGATGTTCTCATTAGGGCGTTTTTTTTCCGATGGTGGCGCTTGTGAAGCTTTTTTATGTAAAATCTATATAAAAAGTTCACAAGCGCCGCCATCGGAAAACCCTACAAACAATCTATCGAAAATTAGGTGCTTTCTTTTTGTGTATTTATTTTTTTTCCTGTTTATTTACACGCATGCGCAATCGAATGCGCAGTCAGCAAAAAGTCAGTTTGCAACAGCGTAGGACATGAGGGGCTGGATCAGCCATAGGTGCTTTCTTTTGTGTATTTATTTTTTTTCCTGTTTATTTTGACGCATACGCAATTGAATGCGCAGTCAGCAAAAAGTCAGTTTGCAACAGCGTAGGACATGAGGGGCTGGATCAGCCATGTTTTAATTCTTATTTTTTAAGAATTATTTGTTCGACGCTACTGCTCTCTCATCAAGTTTGCATGACAGGCGCATGTGCATGATCATGCGCATGAAAGTGAAAAAAAATAAATACACAAAAGAAAGCACCTCATGTTTCAATTTTTATTTTTCAAGAATTATTTGTTTGACGCCACTGTTCTTTCATCAAGTTTGCATGACAGGCGCATGTGCATGATCATGCGCATTAGAGTGTACAAAAATAAATACACAAAAGAAAGCACCTAATGATACATTAGGTGCTTTCTTTTAGGTGTTTATTTTTTTTTCCTGTTTATTTTCACGCATGCGCATTTAAATGCGCAGTCGGCAGAAAGTCAGATTGCAACAGCGTAGGACATAAGGAGCTGGATCAGCCATGTTTTAATTCTTATTTTTTAAGGATTATTTGTTTCGACGCCACTACTCTTTCCTCAATTTTGCATGACATACGCATGTGCATGATCATGCGCATTAAAGTGAAAAAAAATAAATACACAAAAGAAAGCACCTACCATAGAAAAAAAAATCTACGCGCATGCGCCGTAGGACTTTAATTAGGCAATTAATTTTAAATTTTTATTTAATTAATTTTTAAAAAAGTTGACCTGGGACAAACATTACAAATATATATTTGGAATGTACAAATGATTTCCTATAAAATACAATCATAAATTAATTTTTTCAGCTGGTCCTTATAATTTGTCGGCTAAGTGCAATATTAATTAATTACAATTAATGAGGGGGGTTACAAATAATTAAAAGTACAATCGATTACAATCATTAATTTTATGTCAGCCCGTCAATTGTCGGCTAACTGATTACAACCAATAAATAAATTACATGTATTTTATTTGTACATTTTTACCAATTTCTTTTTTATCGATTTCCGGATAAAACGTATAATACGTATACGACGCCGAAAATAAGAGCCGTATAATACGGAATATTATATGGTGTATAATACGGCCGGATAAAATGAGCCTAACTGAGCCCTTGAGAATGTGAATACGGGTGCAGGATAGCCACGGAACGCACCCCAACACTGGCCGCGACAGTTGCAGACAGTTGTTGGCTTCATGGCTTGTTGCTGTTGAATGCTGCAAATATTAAAACGACTAAATTGGACTAGATAACTAGATAGAGAGTAGATACATAAGCATACATAAGTAATAAGTATACACCATCTATTGAAACCATCAAGAATCATTGGAGATTTGGAGAATGGAGAGAGATGTGCAGGCTGGTGCAGGCTTTATATACTCAAGCATTTTTCTTGATTGTAATTAATTTTTTTCATCAAAAATATATATCGATAAAAAATATTTAGTTAAAAAAAAAACAAAGGGTTGAATCGCCTAAGGGGTGAAATTTGAAGACATTATATATTTAGGTTATTATAAAATAGTTTTGGTTAATAAAGGTCCAATATTGTTGTAATTGAAATAGGGTCAGAAAAAAAAGCACAAAAAAAAGACATTAAAAATTAACTACATAGGATAGATACACATACAACATGACTATAATTGTGTTTTTAATTGACACGTCGGCTTCTATGAATCAGAGGGCTTATTCTGGAGGACGACCGACCCTCCTTGATGTAGCCAAAAGTGCTGTTGAAACTTTTGTCAAGGTAAGCAACCCAAAACAATTCCAATGATTAATTACTTATCCTTTGGATTTTTCCATTACTTGACTACTTATTGAAATACACAATAATTTATTTATCAGATGAGACAGAGATCACCCGAGAGCCGGGGTGACAGATACATGCTGCTGACTTATGAGGATCCTCCAAACAACATAAAAGTAAATATATTTATTCAATCAAAGTAAAAAAAAAGATTTAGAGACATATAAAAACAGTCCAATTTTATTTATAAAAAACTTAAATTAACATTTGTTATTTAAAAAAAAATTATTTCAGGCAGGGTGGAAAGAAAATTTAGCAACATTTATGAATGAATTAAAAAATTTACAAGGGGTTGGTCTAACAACATTGGGAGCAGCATTAAAACATGCATTAGATGTTTTAAATATAAATCGTATGCAAACTGGTATTGATACATATGGACAAGGTAGATCACCATTTTACTTGGAACCATCAGTTATTGTATTAATAACAGATGGTGGAAAATATACAACATCAAGTGGTGTACAACAAGAATTTACACTACCAATGCATTCACCAATACTTGGTTCTGAATTAACAAAAGAACCATTCAGATGGGATCAAAGATTATTTTCATTGGTATTACGGTTATCTGGTACACCAGCTATTGACAGAGATATTGGTTTAGTTGCAAGTGATACATCACCAATTGATGCAATGTGTGAAATAACTGGTGGTCGTTCATACTGTGTAACATCAAATCGTATGATGTTACAGTGTATTGATTCACTTGTACAAAAAGTACAATCAGGTGTTGTTATTAATTTTGAAAAAATTGGTCCAGATCCACCACCACTTAGTACTGATTTACCACAAACACTTCAAGAACAACAAGAACAACAACAACAACAACAACAGCAATTACAACAGCAACAATTACAGTTACAATTACAAAGTAATAATGAAATATGTGATAATGACGATGATAATTCCTCAAATACAATAATAAATGGTATAAGAACATCACAATATTTACCTACTCCTACAAATGTTGGTAATACAGCATGGCATTCATGTCGTCGTTTAATTTATGTACCACGTTCAGCACAAAAAGGTTTTGCTGTTGGTTTTTGGCCAATACCAGAAAGTTTTTGGCCTGATTTAAGTGCAAGTTCATTACCACCACGTTCAGCTCATCCAAATGTTAAATTTACTTGTACAAGTCAAGAGCCAATGGTAATTGAAAATTTACCATTTGATAAATATGAATTAGAACCAAGTCCATTAACACAATTTATATTAGCACGTAAACAACCAACAACATGCTGGCAAGTATTTGTTGCAAATTCATATAAATCAAGTGAAGTTGGTCATCCATTTGGTTATTTAAAAGCAAGTACAAATTTAACATGTGTTAATTTATTTGTAATGCCATATAATTATCCTGTTTTATTACCATTACTTGAAGAATTATTTAAAGTACATAGATTAAAACCAACAAATGAATGGCGTACACAATTTGCAAATTATATGAGAACAATGCCAACGTATTATGCAATATCACTTAGAAGGGCATTATTAAGAATGGGTGCTGCAGCACCATTAGCACAAACATTAGTACCAGATACTCTTGATAATTCATTATCCTACAGTGTTATGAATTATCTTAAAAGACTTAAAAATCAAGCAAAACTTGAATTTGAAAGATTATGCAACGAAGTTATATCAAAACAAGTTGCAACAGCAAATGCAAATGTTAATGGTTCAACAACAACAATAACCGAGGGTGTACGTGTTATACCAAAAGTACCATTAAAAAAAGATCTTATATCACATCCATTATTACAAGATAAATTTACGGGTTTACGTGATCAATTAAATGAATTTGGTGGTTTTGTTGTTGGTCTTGTTAAAAATCAACAACAACAAAAAGGTGCCCATAGTTATAGAAATGCATTTGATGTACCAAGAAAAAGTTTACTTGATCAAGTTGTTAGAATGCGAGCAAATTTTTTACAACCAGGTTTATTACATACAAAATTATTGGATGATGATTATGTACATTCAATGCCTGTTGCACAAATGGGTAATTACCAAGAATATTTAAAAAAAATGACTCCACCATTGAGAGAAATTGAAAGTGTACCAGTACGCCAGCATATGTTTGGTAATCCATTTAAAATTGATAAAAGAATGATGGTTGATGAGGCTGATATGGATATTGTTGGTTCACCATCATCATCAAATTCAAATAATAATAATAACAATAACAATAACTTAAATATAAATAATACAAATGCTGGTTCAACATCAGTTATTAACAGTAATAATCAAATGGTTAATAATTTAGGACAAAATTCAATACCAATATCAAGTGTTCTTACATCAAACATACCAAATAAAAATAGTTTGAAGAGACCATTGGATAATATTGGTAATAATAGTCCATTATTAACAAGATCAATACCAAATAAAAGAAAACCTGGACCAATACCAAAAGAAGTTGTTATACGTAGACCATTATATAATAATAATGTTAAACCATTGACACTGTTGAATTTATCAACATCACCAGTACCATGGAATCAAGCTGATACTCCAGCACCAAAAAGTCCAACTTTACCTCCACCAGAAATTAATGCATTTACAATATCTTCATCACCACCAATGTCATCAGTAACTATACCATCACCAGAACCAATAACAATACCAGTGGCATCATCATTAGCACCATTATCATCATCAACAACATCTTCACCACTATTACCAGCACCTATTTCACCATTACCATTATCAACATTACCATCATCACTATTGCCATCATTAACACCACCACCGTTATCACTACCAGTTGCAACAACAACAGCAATAACAACAACAATAACAATTACAACAACTACAGCAACGACATCAAGACCAGTATCACCAGCTATTCTTATTGATACAGATAACATCTCAACAAATTCATTCACAAATTCATCAATAACCATTGATAAATTAACAAATGGTTTATCAGATACTGGCATGTCGAGTACAACAGCATATGAACCACTACCTGTTGAAATCAATGATAACCATAATGATTTACCAATTATACCACGTGTTGCAGTAAATAATATATCATCATCATTACCAAAAAATGATTGTCAAATTAATGATAATATTAATAATATTGTTCAAGATGTTTGTATGAAAAATCAAAACAATGTTAATGTGGAGGAAAAAAATGATAATAAGATGAGTAATCATGTAGAACATAAAAAAGTTGATCAAGTTTTTAGTAAAAAAGAACTTGAAGAAGTTAGAAAACATAATTTATCAATAAGAGAACTTGTACACAAAGAAGTACGACGAAAAGGAACAAGTAAATATTTATTAATTAATAATTTTTATTTTTATTAATTAGTTTTGATGAAATAAATATTAATATTACTTTTTTTTCAGATCATACAACTCTATTTTCACATATTCATCAAGTAAAAGGAACTCTTGATATTCGAATTGCTTTTGTTCGTGAAATTGTCAAAGAAAGTCTTCGTTTTAAACGAAGAAATTTAGCAAAATTGTTGGAAGAATATTTAAGCTCTGTTCAAGAAAACGAAATTGTCATGAACATGAAAGAATTATCCTAATATTAACTTCAATAAATTTATTTTATTTTTCATTTTTAAATAGTATAAAATAAATCATCGATTTCAAATAGTAATACATTCGACAATGAAATTATAAATATCAGTTTTTTTTTTTTTTTTTTTTTTTGTTTGTTACTAATTAATCAATTAAACAAATATACAATTTAAATTTTTATTTTAGATAAAAAAAAAAAAATTATTACATTATTATTAGTGTTAGTGTTACATTGAATTGTTGAGCAGACATATTTATGAAAATATTGATTTTCAAATTGTAATTATTATTTTTAATCTATTATAAATATTATTATTATTATTAAACTATACATTATTTAAAAAATATCTTCATTCTTTCCTTCTTTTTCATTTTTTTTCTTTTATATAAAAATAAGTATTGATAGCTTTATACGCTTGTAATTAAATGAAATCTCATACATTAAAAAAATGAGACAACAATTTTTTTTTTATTGTTAATAGTTTATAATAAATACTACAAATATATCCACCAAGTGCGATTTTTACCGAATAACATATACCTATAAAAGAAAACATGTTAAAAGTAAATAATAATTAGTTATATTAAATTTCAGTATAATATTTTTAAAAGATTGTATATAATTTATACAAAGATTGTTTTTTTTTTTAAATCTAGTGAGATGTTTTTTATTTAAAAAAAAAATAAAATAATAAATCTAATAATTTTATATTTTGTTTTTGGAATTACTTATTGATTCATTTGTACAAAAATAAAAAAACAAAAACTATTTTGATGCTCAAGTGTTGATATTTTATTTTTTAATATAATGAAATTTAAAATATTTAATTAGATAAGCAACTTATGCGCCTAAATTTTTAAGCCAATCATTGACGTTAATTGAACACATTTTTTCATGTAAATTCAGCATAAGGATTACAGTAATATTTAATAATCAAAATGGCCGCATGTGATTGTAACGGTGATGCCTACTTCTCTCTCTTCTGTTTGACACAAGATAATTTTTAATAAAACTTAAATAAACATAAAATTTAATTTATTATTGTGAGTGGCATTGTGTGAATTAAATTTATTATATTTAAATAAGTTATACACATTAATAATCAAATTAAAATTGTAAGTTTAAGTTATATAAAAAAATTAAATAAACTCAATACAGTATGCAGTTGTAATCATAACGGTTGTGGCATATTCCATCTTTTATTTTTTACAAAATTTTTATTATCTTATTTCTGATGATAAAATATACTATTATTAACCAATTAAAGTATTTACTTTTATGATTATTTATAATTTAAAATTAATTATAAATCATTTTTAATCAATGGTCTATGACAATTTATATTAATTTAATTTTTTTTTTTTTCTTTACGATTGACATTGTTCTGTTTTTGTCTCTTTCTTGTGGTGTGTGTAGTTGCAATTCCCGGTTTTTTTTTTTATTCATCATTTATTAAAAATAGTGTATGTTTACAGGTTTATAACAGATAATTCCGTAATCCGTATGATGTTGCGGCATCAGCATCACACTATTCAAAATCAACTACGAGATCAAAACAGGTTCGTCTAATTTTTGTCAATAAATTTTTTGGTTATTAATACTTAAAATTTATATTTTAATAAATTAATAAATTTTTATTTCTTAGATGTATTTTTTTTTTAAATATAATCCTAATTACATATTTATTTTTTAATAATAAAAATTTATTTAGAGCAGAATAACGAATTCGATAATAATTGTTATCAAATTTACTTGACATACTTACAATGTTCATAAAATTTTTATGACTAGAATTGCCAACTCGACACGACAAATGTCACAGTCAAACATGATACCAGCTCACCAGGCACATATGCATCTTCATCGTGGTATACATGGACCACAGCAAATAATATCAATGAGCCATCAACCAATGCATCATATGCAAAATTCTGGTCCTCGTCAGCCTATGATGATCACTCAAAATCCACAAAATCCAAATGGTTCGTTACATACACTCATGCATGTTATTGATTTTTGATATCAAACCAAACAAAAAATGAAAAAAAAAAAAAAAAAAAAACAAACTCATGTTACCATAATATCATGTAATGCAACAATTATTTTCATCGCATCACACTTTTGCATCTTAATATTGTTATCCTCAAGTATAGGCACCTGTATTTATTGACATTCCAGGAAAGGTGTTGTAACAAATAATCTTTAATTGACAAAAATAGGAATTTTTGTTTATTTTTCTGATTGAAGTTTGATTTTTTTTTTTTTAAGTTTAATCATTTATTTATTTTCTTTGATTTCTAATTTGTATGATTTATTTATTTTTCAATTATGATTTTTATTTTCATTTTTTTTTTTTTTTTTTTTTTCTTGGGAATTTATATTATTATTTTCAACCTGGATTCTGTTTAATTTTGTTGGGAAAATTTGGATCAGTTGTTTGGACCAACCGGTTGTATCGAAGGTCGGTTCATTAACTCTTTAGAAAAAAAACAATCAATCAATCAAACAAAGAACGAAAAAAAAGACTCGTTTTAACATTTTAAAAAAAAACTCTTCTATTTTTTCTGGGAAAATTTGATCAAAGCTTGGTTTATTCTATCTTTAATTTTTGTTTTATGATTTTTTTTTATTTTTGATTTTATTTTTATTTATTTATTTATTTATTCTTCAAAATTTATCGAATTAAGTTGAAATTTTTGAAACAATATATCATCACATCATTTCATTTTCATCTCCTTGCTATCAGCATTATTTAGTATTGCATTTTTGCTTTGTATTGTTGACTTTTTTTTTTTTAACAAAAACAAATATCGCTCCTTTAATGCCAATAATAATTTTGTCATGTTAGACTGTTAATTTAAAAAAATTCTAGTTTAAAAATCCATATTTTTGGCATTAGAGACGTGACTGTTTTTTGTATACTGTAGATGTAATTTCACGCTTTTCTACAATTAATAAGTGCTTTAACAGTAAAAATTTACTAGGGTAAAGTAATAACAAATAATTTAAAATTAACAGCTGAAAAATGAATGTATATTTGATCTAGGCACAATGTTAAACGTTGGTTTGAATCGACAAGGAGATGGCAGTCAGACTGTTATTCAATATCAACAGCAAGTACCACCTCAACAACACCAACAACAACAACAAATTCAAAATCAAAATCACCAACCAAGCAAAACATTAAATGAATCTCCTATTAATCTTAATAAACGTCAATTAAGGGATCAAAGTCCGTCCAATAAAAATCATGGAAATTCAACAAATATAAATAATATTGATTTAACAAATATGAAAGAAAAAACACCAATGTGTTTAGTTAATGAATTGGCACGTTTTAATAAAATTCAACATCAATATAGGTTAACAAACGAACAAGGACCAGCTCATAAAAAACGTTTTACTGTAACGTTAAAACTTGGTGAAGAAGAATATGTTGCTGATGGTGCAAGTATAAAAAAAGCACAACACAGTGCAGCAACAGAAGCACTTAGTAAAACATGGTACAGACAACCACCGCCAAAACCACGTGGTATGCGTATTAATTCATCAGGTAAATCATCAACAACATCTGGTAATTATACTAGTCATTTACCACCAACTGTTGAATTGAATGCTCTTGCAATGAAACGTGGTGAATCAACAATTTATACATTTAAACAAGCACCATCAAATCAACAATTATTTATACCACAAAATTTCGGTAATTTACCAAATCATCAAAGATCATTTACACCAAATTATCAACAAGTTAGATCAATGAATAGTTATCCAAAAAATGATGGATTATATTTAGTTACATTGACTGTTGGTGAACGTGAATTTATTGGTAAAGGTGTTACAGCACAAGCAGCAAGACACGATGCAGCAAGTCGGGCCCTTGAACAGCTACGTCAACTACCATTACCTGAAGATACAACAACAACAACGTCAACAACAACAACAACGACAACAACAGCAACAACATGTGTATCAGCTGAAAATGGCTCATCAACATGTAGTTCTGGTATTGATGAACAAAATTCAGAACTCAAAAGTCCAGTATCACTTGTACATGAAACAGCATTAAAACGTGGTTTATCAGTGAGTTTTGAAGTTGTATCAGAAACTGGAAAACCTCATATTCGTACATTTTCAACAAAATGTATTGTCGGTGATACTATTACAATTGGTGAGGGTTCATCAAAAAAAGTATCAAAAAAAAAATCAGCTGAATTAATGCTTGAAAAAGTTAAAAAATTACCACCAGTTACAATAACAGTACAAAATAAAACAATACGTTTGAAACGTAAACCACCAGCAACTAAAAAAAAATCAAGAAATTTAATAAAAGATTATCAAGAACCAAAGTCTATAGCTGATACATCAGATAGTGTTAATCCAATATCACGGTTAGTTCAAATACAACAATCTAAAAGAGAAAAAGAACCAATTTATACATTACTTGAAGAAAAAGGTGCACCACGTAAACGTGAATTTTTAATGGAAGTATCAATTGGACAGTATTCAGCAACTGGAATTGGACCAAATAAAAAAATGGGTAAAAGGGCAGCTGCTGAAGCATTATTAACACAACTTGGATATAGTAAACCTCAAATACAACCAACTAAACCAGCAATTAAAACAAAAACAACAGATAATGATAATTCAACGAATACAAGTGGGGAAAGTAAACCAAGAAAAGTTACATTTTTGAACGATGAGAAAACGAGTGAAGAGTCACAATCTCAATCACATGGAGGTAACATAAATAAATTACATTTTTAATAATTTCAAAAAAGATATAAATTAAAAATAGTCTTTAGAAGATATTTTTGAGGACGAAAAAAAAAACCATATATTTTAGATTTTTTTTCTTTTTTCGTCTTAAAAATTTAGAATCAAAACAAAATGTTTAATTATTTTATTATTTATTTTTTTTATTTATTATTTTTAATACTTGTTGATTAATCGAATTTTAAATTTTCTCATTAGTTTCTCCAATTGATAAATATTTAAAAACAATTTATTTTCAATTGCAATAAGATTTTTATTTTGTAAATAATTTCATCTAAACTCTCATAAATATTAATATTAATTTTCGGATTTTTTTCTATAATTAAGGATCATTAGGACGTCAATTAGTTCCTGGTCTTCTTCTCGTTGATGGAGGTCAAGATAGTAAAATTAGCAGTGGACCAAGTGTTCAAGCAGTAGCCGAGGAACTCAGAGAACAACAACAGACTAGTCCACCGGGTATATCACCAAAAGAACAATTAACATATCTTGCTCAACTATTGAATTTTCAAGTTGAATTTAGCGATTTTCCAAAGGTAAATATACTGACTTAAAAAAATTAATTATTTAAATATTAATAGTTTAAATTTATTAATAAAATTTTTAAGGGTGTGCACAAGGAATTTTTATCATTGGTTTCACTCAATACTCATCCACCTCAAGTTTGTCATGGACATGGACCAACAACCAGTGCAAGTCGTGATCAAGCAGCACGAACAGCACTTCGTACACTGAGCAAACTTGGCCTTGATAGTGTTACAAGTACACAAAATAATAAACAAGAAAAAAATGATGCGTCTGATGCCATTCACATCAATACTCAAACAAAGACAAATATGCTTAATCAAGCAATTGATAAATAATTTTAATATAATGAAAAAAAAGTCAGTTTCCAGAATAATCTTCAAAACCGTACACTTCCTTTTTCATATATACATGATATCGTTTTATGATTTTTGTTTTTTTTTATTTAAATTTTGCCACAATCGTATAAATGGCAAATTATTATTATCTTTTCTTTGGCATCAATGTTCCTGGTTTTATTTTTATTCTGTTGAATTTACTCGCAGTATTATTGCCCTCGCGGAGAAGAAAAGAAGCTGATTTTTTTTTAAATCAGCAAATTTGTTTTTCTATTGATAGAAAGTAATATATAATTTTTTTTTCTTTAAATTAATTTAAGTTTATTTAATTTTATTATTTGGTTTTATTCCGCCTGGGCGAGATAACACATGAAACATTAAAAAAATAAAAAAAGTTATTTAAAAAAAAACAAGAAATTAATAATATCGTACTTTAGATTATACTTTATAAACAAGATCGTCAACCGATTAATACAGAATAATAACCAAATTAATTTTTATGATAAAAAATGAAAATTAATTTTTAAATGCTTAGATACGCCATTTAATTTTTGCATTTTCTTTTGTTTTACATCGTTAAATGAAATTTTAGTTATAAGAAAAAGATTTAAAAAAGAAAAAAAAAATCATAATTTTGAGGCAAAAAACAAATTTAATTTGTCTCACTCAAAGCCTTATGATCATTCGAAAGGATTCAAAAAAAATTTTCATCTTCGTAATAAAATTATGAAAATTAAATCCTAATTAAACAAAAAAAAAAAAATGAATTATCATTATTCAACGATGTTGCATAATGTTGTTTTCAGTGATTAAATTAATTAAATAAAAAAAATTTAAATAAAGTTGGGAAATGTTACTTGATAAGAATTATGATAATCGTTTTAGATTACAATACATTTTGGATAACGTCGGTTTTTTTTTACGAGTATATAAATCGAAAAAATCAGAGATATTCAATAAGCGTTTAACGCAGTTACCTGTTAATTAGGTTTTATTATTATGTTCATTAATGTTATTATTATTATTATTATTATTATTATCATATGTATTAATTTTCTGTTTTTTTCGATTACTTCTTACAATGCACCTGCCAACTGCAGTATTTTTTTAATTTTTCTGGCAGAAAAAAAGGTGTATTTTTAGAAATTCGTCCCCGACGTTGTCCATATTGAATCTTATCATTCTAAGCCTAATCGAATAAAAAAAAAAATGAGTAATAAATTTTTCAATTATTTATTTCATTTGCCTGTGCCTATAAAACTTATTCAGACAATTATTTTGTTTAATTTTAATCATTTTATATAATATATATATATATATAAAAAGTTCAATCCAGATAAGAGAATAAAAATTTGAGAAATTAAATTAACAACTTTATTTGTTATAAAAAATAAATAAAGTCCACTGAAAAAAATATTGAGTTGTTAGGTCATGTTATTATTGTCAAAATAATCTATAAAAATTTTTAGTTTTGTTTGATTATTATAGTTGTGTCAAACACTGTTTTCGACGATTTGATGAATTTTTTTCATTAGTGTGATTGCCTAATGTGATAAAATTCTTGTTTGTTTCTGTTTTTTAGAATATGAGTCAGAATATTTTTATCTAGTCTTTAAACTTGGCTCCACAGAACGTGGCAAAGTGATACAATATACAAATCATTTGGCTCCGGTGAGTATAAATCAAATTTTAGTTTTAAATTCATAACACTTAAATTCGTGGGTTTTAATAAGAGCATAAATTTCCGTAAAATCATTCAAAAATAAATTAAAGAATCATCAGATATTCCACACAGGTATTTACGAATTAAAAAAATAACATTGAATTTATTTTTTTGCAATAAAAGAAAAAAGTGGAATACTTAAAAACGTTTTTGTTTGAAGTTAGCTTTTTTCAATTTGATATTAATGTCTCAATATAAGGTCACTAACATATGCTTAATTATCATCATAGATATTTGTTCATGTTTTAAATGTTATGTAAATTAGTCAACATTCAAGTAACATTTAAGACCTGAATTAAACATGTTATTATCAAGTATCAAATAAACTATTGTAATAAATAAATAGCGTTTTTATTATTATTAAAAATAATTAACAGGTAACCTTTGGCACGTCATCAAATATGCAATATTTTCAATTCATCATTTTCATATCGCTAATTTGCCGCGGGCTAAGTTTAAGCGATAACGAAATAGATTGTGAGTTATAAATATATATACCTACATAATGTTCGTAGATGAAAGAAAAAACAAACGAAAATTTAAAAAACAATTCTAATTTCTAGATGATTATGATCAGAATGAAATAGACTCTACATTTTATAATTTTTTAAATGTCACGTTGAGAGACGCATTAAAAAAAAAAAATGAAGTTTTGGATTTTCCTATTCTAGATCCTTTTTTGAAAAATAATTTCAAATTGAATGTCAACGTTCAAGACGTAATGTAATTTAAACTAATATTAAAGTTAAATTAATTTTTTTTTTTTTCGTTTCACGAAAGTAAAATAATAATATTGATAATAATTCAGTGCAGATATCAATTTAAAAGATCTAAAAATAAAAGGAGTATCAAGATATATTGTGAAACATTCATCAGTATCAATAATATCTAAACAGTTAAGTTTTAAACTTGATTTTCCGAATATTTATGCCGAAAGCTTCTATAGTCTCAATGGATCAAACAGCATTGATGCTCATATTTTTGGGGATGGAAAAATTAAGAAAGTATTTTTAGTATTAATTTTTAATTTATTTTATTTCATGTAATATGGTGACAATATTCTTCCGAATTTTTTCCATATAATTATTCAGTATTATTTTTACCTATATTCTCAAAAATTGACCAAACTAAAAATCAAACGGAGAGATTACAAAGTAATTTGGAAAAATATTTTCACCAGGATAGCTATTCTCGACATAATTATCCCCTGTACCGGCGACAGGGATAACTATTTTGTGGAAATTCACCTTAATTTATGGCTTAATTTGTATCTTTTTCAATGGTTTCCATCAAACGACTATATCGCTTTCGAGCGTTTTCATGTTATCCCCGGTACAGCAGTCCAATGCACAGGGCAAATTTTTTACAATTTAGGGCTTTTTTTTGCCGGTAATGGCGCTTGTCAAATTTTTTTTATATAGATTTCACATACAAAAGCTCTACAAGCGCCACCAGTAGAGGAAAAAAGCCCTAAATTGTAATGCCCTGTGAATTGGACTGCAGGAGATAATTATGTCGAGAATAGCTATCCAGAGTTGGATGTTTGTTTTGTTTTTTTTTTTAATTGAATAATTAAACCCTTTATTATTAAAATTTTAGTGCTACAATACAAAATTTTTCTATTGATGCTGTTTTCAAAGTTTCTATTACACCTGAAGTATGTATCGATTCTATGGAAACTAACATTTCTATTCATGCACTACCTGTAAGAGTAAGTATTAAGTATTTTATTATCAATTTTTTATTAAAAAAGTATACTAAAAGTTTATATTATTTTTTCTAGTTTAATGCTATTGGACTATATAATGACACATTTGTATCTGAAATGGCGAGTTTACTAATCGAAGAAATAGCACCCCAAATTGTTGATGAATTTGAAAAGGATATAGCCGAAATTATAAATAAATATATTGTACAAATTGGAAACTCTTTGTTGAAGGGTTTAACTATAAAGGATTTTATTCGTGGAGGTTGGAATATTTTACTAAGTCAAATACCTTCGTTTTTAAAATTCGACCACTTAAAAATTACACTTTTTGAGTAAATTTTTATTATTAATTAATATTTAATATTTGATTACAGAAATAATTGATTAATAGTTAATACATTTTTTTTTTTTCTTTTTCGTAAAATAATTTTCAATGTATGTATTGAAATATTAAAAAATTATAAACATAAAATTTTATGATACAATTTAAATCATTTAATGTTATTGGAAAAAATATTGAATATATTATAGTGATTTTATATAATAATAATACATCTTGAATATTACTTGTTTTGTTCAAATAAAAAAAGTTTTAAAAATTATTATTTTATTATGTTACTCTTTTAATTTGAAATATAATGAGAATGTTTTGAAATTTTGTACACAGTTAGATCTTTTTATTCTGAATACATACAACGGTTTTATGTTGATCAGTTGAATTTTTTGTATTTAATTATTGAAAACATTATTTAACATTGGCTCTTATGGAGATTTCGGATAGAAAAAATAATGAAAAAGTCTTGAAAAAAATCACATATATACTAGAAAGCGAGTTTTATTAATTGCGCGAAAAATTTTTATATGCATATGTTGATCGGTCAATTGATGAGTAATTAATTATAAACTTTTCACACTAGGTGCTTTCTTTTGGGTGTTTATTTTTTTTCCTATTTATTTTTGCGCATGCGTAGTTGAATGCGTTGTCAGCAAAAAGTCAGTTTGCAACAGCGTAGTACATGAGGGGCTGGATCAACTATGTTTTAATTCTTATTTTTTAAAAATTGTTTGTTCGACGCCACTGTTCTCTCCTCATGTTTGCATAATATGCGCATGTGTATGATCATGCGCATTGAAGTGAAAAAAATAAACACCCAAAAGAAAGCACCTTTTAATGCGCATGATCATGCACATGCGCATATTATGCAAACATGAGAAGAACAGTGGCGTCGAACAAATAATTCTTAAAAAATAAAAATTGAAACATGGCTGATCCAGCCCCTTATGTCCTACGCTGTTGCAAACTGACTTTTTACTGACTGCGCATTCAACTACGCATGCGTAAAAATAAACAGGAGAAAAAAAAAAAACACCCAAAAGAAAGCACCTATTGTAGACGGAGCGCATCATGACCACGCATTTGCGCAAAGGTGAAAAAGCACGTGAGTTTTCAAATGTTTGTAAGTGTGTGTAACAGTTGTGAAAAGTATTTTTATAATAATTAATAATAATTAAACAATAATATTTTTCTGATTTGCACCTATTAAAATTCATGGAAAAAAAATCATGTCCACCACAACAAAATATCAAAAATTTTCTATGATCACAATCTTGAACTTCCGGGCTTCCGAATGATTTTTGGAACGTACCCTTGATTTCTTTACTTCTGCGCAACTGCGCGGTCAGAATGGGTGAAAAAAACTGGCCAAAGAACGCAGCCTTTAGATGCTTTCCTAGGGGTCCGTTCAGAAACTCCCATTTTTTCGGATCTTCAAGTTGGCAGACGTCAGTGCCCATCTAAATTTCTGGTCTGAATCACCGCCATCTTGAAGATCCGAAAAAATGAGAGTTTCTGAACGGACCCTAGAGAGTTTCCTAGAGTGTTCCGTTCAGCCATATATTTAATACTTCTATATTGCGCATCGCCTATGCTTTCCCATAAGTGGAACGTTGTCACCTCAAACGGTGCAGACAATAGGTGCTTTCTTTTGTGTATTTATTTTTTTTCCTATTTATTTTCGCGCAGGCGCAGTTGAAAGCGCAGTCAGCAAAAAGTCACTTTGCAACAGCGTAGGACATGAAGGGCTGGATTAGCCATATTTTAATTCTTATTTTTTAAGAATTATTTGTTCGACGCCACTGTTCTCTCCTCAAGTATATGAGCATGTGCATGTTCAGAAACTCTCATTTTTTCGGATCTTCAAGATGGCGGCGATTCAATCCAGCAATTTAGATGGGCACTGATGTCCGCAAAGTTGCGCAGAAGTCGAAAAATCTAGTAAAATTTTTGAATTACGTATGTGTGAAAACCCACGGTAGGTGCTTTCTTTTGGATGTTTATTTTTTCCTATTTATTTTTGCGCATGCGTAGTGTAATGCGCAGTCAGCAAAAGGTCAGTTTGCAACAGCGTATAGTACATGAGGAGCTGGTTCAGCTATATTTTAATTCTTATTTTTTATTTATTTGTTCGACGCCATTGTTCACTTCTCATGTTTGCATAATATATAAATTGGAAAAGAAATAAACCATTCGGCGAATTCTTTTGGGTGTTTATTTTTTTCACTTCAATGCGCATGATCATACACATGCGCATATTATGCAAACATGAGGAGAGAACAGGCGCTTTCTTTTGTGTATTTATTTTTTTTCACTTTCATGCGCATGATGTCATGCAAACTTGTTGAGAGAACAGTGGCGCCGAACAAATAATTTTTCAAAAAAAAGAATTAAAACATGGCTGATCCAGTTCCCAATGTCCTACGCTGTTGCAAACTGACGTTTCGCTGACTGCGCATTCAATTGCGCATGCGCGAAAATAAACAGGAAAAAACAAAACACCCAAAAGAAAGCGTTAACAGATAATTCTTCTCGCAGAAGCGCAGAAGTCAAAGAATTAGGGGACGTTCCAAAAATCACTCGGAAGCCCGGAAGTTCAAAATTGCAATCATAGAAAGTTTTTGATATTTTGTTGTGTTAGACATGATTTTTATTCTATGAAATTTTATAGGTACAAATCCAAAAAATATTATTGTTTAATTATTAATAATAATTATAAAAATACTTTTCACAACTGTAATAAGTAACAAAAGCAAGTGGCATATTGCAATATGGATAATTTTGTTGTTTACAATCTACAGTAACCTCCAGTAACATTTTAGTTTGTTTTATTCCTATATTTTTTCGTCTACTGCGCCGTTTCCGGGCTTCCGAGAGATTTTTGGAACGTACCCAGGTAAAATTTTTAAATTACGCATGTGTGCGTAAAAATTTATGTGCAATAAAACAAAACAAAAATAAAATAAAAAAGTAATCAAATAAAAAAAACAAAAACTTTACATCCATTAATAATTTATATAAGATTACACGATGATGAGTGTTAAACAGTTTAACCGGATATAAATATGCAATGACGTAGAGTTGTTAATTTACCGGTGTTTTATTTTTTTAGCATTTTTAACCCGATTTTTTACCGGTAAAAAGTCATTTTCAAGAAGACTAGTCACAATAGCTTTTTAATTAATTATGGCAAATGTTGCTAAGAAAAAGATGTATAGCCAAATCAAGTAATTAGTAATCTTTATAGATTCCTTAGCACTAAACTGAAATAATTTTTATTAATTAATCGCAAAATAAATTAATAAATTAATTGTAGTAAGCAGTAGAAAGTAAAAAAAAAATTAACGAGCATAAGGTGCGTAGTTGAATCGGCGCAAGTTTGGGGCTCCGCATTTTTGGTGTTTAATAAAAGTTTTTTACCGGTGTTTTACTTTTTTAGCATTTTTAACCGGATTTTTTTACCGGTAAAGAATCATTTTTAACTAAAAAAGGCGAAGCTTACCGCAGAGCCAAATAGTTTACTTCATCTTTCATGTGGATATATTAATAAATTGATAATTAATTTATTTATCAATTTATTATTAAATTTATTATTTAATAAACTAATTTTTTATTATTAATTTTATCATTATTAATTTTATTATTAACCAGATTAATAAATGGTTATTCTTTATATTATACTAATTAATGAGTATATTCGCAATTAAATTATTATTGCAAAAGAATTTTATTATTTATTAATTTATTTATATTAATTATTTACCTTGGTATTTTAATTTATTAAAGTAAATTGCATTAATTTTATTTGTTAAATAAATAAAATACCAAGAAAAAGCAGTAGTTAAGGAAAAGATGTAGCTAAAGAATTAATGTTGCTTAAAACATAATTTTGTTAGCAACATTAATTCCTTAGCTCCATCTTTTCCTTAGCTACTGCTTTTCCGTGGTATTTTATTTATTTAACAAATAAAATTAATGCAATTAATATAAGATGCGCAGTATGAATTGGAGCAAGTTTGTGACTCTGTCTTGCTCTGTCTTTCGGTGGTTAAAAACAGTTTAAAAAAAAATTTTTTTTTTTACCGTCAAAAAAATCCAGTTAAAAATCCGATTAATAACCGGTAAAAAATCCAAACTCACAACCCTACTGACAACACTGCTATTTTGCAGGTGTTGCATATATACATACACACATACATACATGTAAAGAGAGCAATCAAGATTACCCAGATAACCACATACTGGTATGATACCGGTATGTTTCCGGTATATAAGTGGTAGAAAAGTAGTATTATACAACCGGCATAAACAGGTATTATACCGGTATACTGTACTGTCACAGCGTACCAGTAAAATACTGGTAAAATCTCAGACTTTTTATGACAAGCTGTCTACGGAATGTTTACTGGTATGATGCCGGTATTTTACTAATATATATAGAGTAAAAATAATACTAGCAATATACTGGTGTTTTACCGGTACTTTGTTAACGATATATTCTTAATTTATAATAAATAATTTGTGATTTATCAAAAAGGAAATTCTATCAATTAAATCAATAAGAAAAAGTCCAAGGGAAAGCAGTAGCTAAGAAAAGGTGTAGCTAAGGAATTACAGTTGTAGGTGTAGGTGTAGGTTATAGGTGTAGCGAAAGAAAAGATGTAGCTAAAGAATGACAGTTGCCAAAAAAATTATGTTTTAAGCAACATTAATTTCTCAGCTGCAACTTTTCCTTAGCTACTGCTTGTCCTTGGTATATTTTATTTATTCAATTAATAAAATACATGTAGTTTCAATTTAAGTGAATAAAAATCCCCGAAAAAGAGCAGTTGCTAAGGAGAAGATGCAGCTAAGAAATTAATGTTTCTTGAAACATAAGTTTTCTGGCCACCGTAATTCCTTAGCTACTGCTTTTCTTTAGACATTATTATTTTTTTTGAATACAATGACATGTATTTTATTTATTGAATAAATAAAAAATACCGAAAATACAATATGACGCTGAAGCTGGTGTCCGAGCTAGCGTCTGTATCAGGGGCGTAGAAGAACCGGTGCCACGAACTGAAACTTTTTTTGTTTTTTTTCTAGACTTTGTTAGGGTTTCACGTAACAATAGGTGCTTTCTTTTGTGTATTTATTTTTTTTCCTGTTTATTTTCGCGCATGCGCGATTGAATGCGCAGTCAGCCAAAAGCCAGTTTGCAACAGCGTAGGACATTAGGGGCTGGATCAGCCATGTTTTGATTCTTATTTTTGAAAAATTATTTGTTCGACGTCACTGTTCTCTCAACAAGTTTGCATGACAGGCGCATGTGCATGATCATGCGCATGAAAGTGAAAAAAAATAAATACACAAAAGAAAGCACCTTATGCAAAATCGATTTCCCTTAAAGTACCCTAATGAGTTTAGGCACTGTAAACCATATTCTGAGTAGTAAAAATAAGATGACGCTAAAGCTGGCCGCCACTCTGGCCGCCAAACGCTGGATAGTCAGGGACGTATAGGGGCCCCGTGCTTACAATACCGAAAATTGCTTCGTTCTCATGTTTCACTACTTCATCTATTATCTAAATCATAAACGAAGTAGATAAAACCTGGAAATACATTATTTACCCTCAGCATAGCGTTTAAGGGGGTAAAAAAAAGGTGAAAACGCGTATACCGGTAAATTAATTTTTAAACTACTTTTGAACGAAAATTGGACTGAACCATTATTTTCTAATTAGTATTGAAACAATACAAAGCTAGATAAAAAAAATCAACCCTTAACATAGCGTTTTAGGGGGCAAAAGGGGGGTAAACACGAGAAATTTTTTGAAAATAATTGTTTAACTACTTTAAAACGAAAATTGGACCAAACGGTTATCATCTAAATTAATATTAGAACAATACAAAGCTAGAAAGAAAAAATTAACCCCCAACATAGCGGGGCCAGGAGGGACGAAAACTTTAATTATTTTTTTTACTAACTTTGAAATAAAAATTGGGGCATGAAAATATTATCTAAATTCAAAGTCCACTAATAAAAAGCTAAAAAAAAAATTACGACCCTTAACATAGCGTTTTAGGGGGTGAAAAAGGCAAAAAACGCGGATTCTAGACAATTTAATTTTTTTTTCTATCTTAAAATCAAAATTGAGACATGAAAATATTATCTAAATTCAAAGTCGACTGATTAAAAGCTAAAAAAAAAATATCAACCCCCAACATAGCGTTTGAGGAGGTGGTAGGGGGGATTAAAACTTTAAGTATTTTTTTTACTTACTTTAAAATGAAAATTGGACCAAACGGTTATCATCTAAATTAATATTAGAACAATAGAAAGCTAGAAAAAGGAAATCAACCCCCAACATAGCGTTTTAGGGGGGCCAGGGGGGACGGAAACTTTAATAATTTTTTTTACTAACTTTAAAATAAAAATTGGGGCATGAAAATATTATCTAAATTCAAAGTCCACTAATAAAAAGCTAAAAAAAAAATTACGACCCTTAACATAGCGTTTTAGGGGGTGAAAAGGGGTGAAAAAGTGGATTCTAGACAATTTAATTTTTTTTTCTATCTTAAACTCAAAATTAATCCATAAAAATATTATGTAGAATGATAGTCGACTAATTAAAAGCTAAAAAAAAAATATCAACCCCCAACATAGCGTTTGAGGGGGTGGCAGGGGGGATTAAAACTTTAAGTATTTTTTTTACTTACTTTAAAATGAAAATTGGGGCATGAAAATATTTTCTAAATTAGAAGTCAATTAATTAAAAGCTAAGAAAAAAACTACGACCCTTAACATGGCGTTGTAGGGGGTGAAAAGGGCTAAAAACGCGGATTCTAGACAATTTAATTTTTTTTTCTATCCTAAAATCAAAATTGGGGCATGAAAATATTTTCTAAATTAAAAGTCAACTAATAAAAAGCTAAAAAAAAAAACTACGACCCTTAACATAGCGTTTTAGTGAGTGAAGAGGGATGAAAACGCGGATTCTAGACAATTTAATTTTTTTTTCTATCCTAAAAACAAAATTGGGACATGAAAATATTATCTAAATTCAGAGTCGACTGATTAAAAGCTAAAAAAGAAATATCAACCCCCAACATAGCGTTTTAGGGGGTGGTAAGGGGGATTAAAACTTTAATTATTTTTTTTACTTACTTTAAAATAAAAATTGGGGCATGAAAATATTTTCTAAATTAAAAGTCAACTAATTAAAAGATAAAAAAAAATATCAACCACTAACATAACGTTTTAGGGGGTAGTAGAGGGGTTGGAACCATTAATTATTTTTTTTACATACTTTAAAATGGAAATTGGGGCAAAAAATTATTATCTGGATTGATATGGGACTAATAAAAAGCTAGGAAAAAAATTTTAACCCTCAACATAGCGTTTTAGGGGGTGGTAGGGGGAACTAAAACTTTAATTATTTTTTTTACTTACTTTAAAAAAAAAATTGGACCAAACAGTTATCATCTAAATTAATATGAGAACAATAGAAAGCTAGGAAAAAAAAATCAACCCCCAACATAGCGTTTTAGGGGGTGGTAAGGGGGATTAAAACTTTAATTATTTTTTTTACTTACTTTGAAATGAAAATTGGGTCATGAAAATATTTTCTAAATTAAAAGTCAACTAATTAAAAGATAAAAAAAAAATATCAACCACTAACATAACGTTTTAGGGGGTAGTAGAGGGGATGGAACCTTTTTTTACATACTTTTAAATGAAAATTGGGGCAAAAAATTATTATCTTAATTGATATGGGACTAAAAAAAAGCTCTTTATTGTTCCTATATTAAAAAATAAATTGTCTGAAATCTGCGTTTTCACTCCTTTTTATCCTCTAAAACGCTATGTTAGGGGTCGAAATTTTTTTTTTACCTTTTTATTACTTCTATATTGATTTTAATAATACTTTTTTGCCCCAATTTCTATTTTAAAGTTAGTAAAAAAATAATTAAAGTTTCCGTCCCCCCTGGCCCCATCTAATACGCTATGTTGGTGGTTGATATTTTTTTTATTGCTTTTAAACAGTCGACTATTAATTTACATAATATTTTTATGCCCGAATTTTGATTTTAAGATAGAAAAAAAAATTAAATTGTCTAGAATCCGCGTTTTCAGCCCTTTTCACCCCCTAAAACGCTATGTTGAGGGTCGTAGTTTTTTTCTTAGCTTTTAATCAATTAACTTCTAATGTAGAAAATATTTTTATGCCCCAATTGTCATTTTAAAGTAAGTAAAAAAAATACTTAAAGTTTTAATCCCCCCTACCACCCCCTCAAACGCTATGTTGGGGGTTGTAATTATTTTTTTAGCTTTTTATTAGTTGACTTTTAATTTAGAAAATATTTTCATGCTCCAATTTTCATTTTAAAGTTAGTAAAAAATAAAAAAGTAAATTGGCCCTCCTAAAACGCTATGTTGGGGATATTTTTATTGCTTTCAATCACTCAACTATTGATTTACATAATATTTTCATGCCCCAATTTTGATTTTAAGATAGAAAAAAATAAATTGTCTAGAATCCGCGGTTTCACTTTCTAAAACGCTATGTTAAGGTCGTAATTTTTTTAGCTTTTATTAGTGGACTTTGAGTTTAGATAATATTTTCATGCCCCAATTTCGATTTTAAGATAGAAAAATTAAATTGTCTAGAATCCGTTTTCACCCCTTTTCACCCCTAAAAAACTATGTTAAGGGTCGTAATTTTTTTTTTTAGCTTTTTATTAGTGGACTTTGAATTTAGATAATATTTTCATGTCTCAATTTTCATTTTAACGTTAGTAAAAAAAATAATTAATGTTTCCGTCCCCCCTGGCTCCCCCTAAAACGCTATGTTGGGGGTTGATATTTTTTTTTTAGCTTTCAATTAGTTGACTCTTAATTCAGATAATATTAAACAGGCCCAATTTTGTTTTCAGGTCCAATTTACGTTTGATGGCCAGAGTGGCGGCCACCTTCAGCGTCATAAAATAAGAAAAAGGATATCTTAGTAAAAATAAAGAAAAATTAATTTATCCGAAAATACTCGTAGCTACCTCGAAATCTTTTTACCGTAGATTTACCGATGTAGGGGGATGAAATTTTGGTAGGGGGTTAGAATTACATCGATAACAATTACGGTAAAAAATTTTTAAGGTAGCTACGAGTAGTTTCGGAGAAATAAATTTTTTTTTGTTTTTATTAAAACGTGTACCTTAATTTCACCCCCTAGAACACGACGTAGAGGGATGAAATTTTTGTAGGGGGTTAAAATTACATCGATAATAATTACGGAAAAAAAATTTCGAGGTAGCTACGAGTACGCTAGCTATAATCACGCTAAAAGAACGCTATCCTTAGCGTCTATACAAAGGACAGGTATTATACCGTTATGATACTGGTATTCAATACCGCTACAGTGTACCGGTATTTTATAGGTAAATTTCTTCTCTTTTATTCTCTGCAACATCTTGGTAATATGTACTGGTATTTCACCGGCAATATAGCTTTACTAGTTCCTAGTATATTATACCAGTATTGTACTAGTATTATACTAGTAGTAAAATCCACTGCCATTTTGTAATATTCTGTACCAGTAAGATACCGGTATATAGCTGATACAAATTCCTAGTGGTACGCAGTGGTTATCTGGGATATAGTTTATGTATTTTTTCATTCATTTTTTTGTGATATTTAATTTACCTTAAAAATAATAAAAATCATAGAGTTAAATAAAAGTTATAAAAAATGTTGAATTGTCATCGAGTTTTAAGCCGATTGTCGAAGATAACGAGACAAGTCAATGCTGGTTACATTGATCAACAGTCAGAAAAATTCATTGGGAGTAAGTGAATAAAAATACTCATCAATAACACAATATATACCTATGCCTTTATTTTTTTTTTGTCATGATGTTTTTGTATCAGTATAAATTTTCAAAAAATATCAATTTTTGTAATTAAATTAGTTATATATTGTTTTATAATTATTTATTATTGTTTATTATTTATTTACACGTGATTCAAAATTATCTAACCTTCAAACAATTGTATATATTATTTATAATTATAATGCGTATCGTATTTGCCGGTTTGCATGTATTTGTTTTCTCAAATTATTTTTATGTTTGAAAATAGGAATCTGTACAAGAAATGCGAGTGATAAAAAAACTGTAAAATCTGATTTAAAACCAGCATCAGGAACAACACTCAAAGCTGAAGATTGTATACCTCCAAAATATGAAAAAATTTCATCAATTGAAGAACCAAGTTCAACAACAGCATGTGATATTCCAACAGCACAATATAATTCTTGTCCACCAGATTGTGAAATAAATTGTGGTAAAATTCCACCAAATGGACCAAAAGATGATACAATATTTGAAAATTATTGGAAACATATACTAGCAGCACTTGCTTTAACTGGTGTTGGTTTTTATGCATTAACACGTGATGATAAAAATAAAAAAACTACTGAATCATCTGATAAATCAGTTAAACAAAAAAGTATAATAAAAAATGAATCATATAAAAAAAAACAAGGTGAAAAAATACGTTATCCAATAACTTCATTATCAATACCACCAGAAATACCATATTTATTAATTGGTGGTGGTACTGCTGCATTTTCAGCATTTAGATCAATTAAATCACATGATCCAAAAGCAAAAGTTCTTGTTATAACCGATGAATCAGATAATCCATATATGAGACCACCATTATCAAAAGAATTATGGTACAATAAAGATATGAAATTAGCAACTGAATTAAATTTTAAACAATGGAATGGTACACAAAGAAGTCTTTATTATGAACCACCAGAATTTTATACAAAAGTTGAAAGTTTAATGAGTTCAGATAAAGGTGGTGTTGCTGTTGCTACTGGATGGAAAATTGAACGTATTGATCCATTAAAAAAAATAGCAATACTGGATGATGGTTATGAAATAAAATATGATAAATGTCTTATTGCAACTGGTGCATCACCTAAAAATCTTGCAATATTTGAAACAGCTGATGATGAGATCAAATCAAAAGTCATAGCATTTAGAACAAAAGATAATTTTTTGGATCTTGAAAATAGATTAAATGATCCAAATATTAATAATATTGTTATTATTGGTGGTGGTTTTTTAGGTTCTGAATTAGCATGTTCAATCGCCAGAAATTTTGAAAATACTAAAAAAAAAATATATCAAATTTATAAAGAAAAATATATTATGTCACAAATATTACCAGAATATTTAAGTAAATGGGCAACTGAAAAAACAACAATGGAAGGTGTAACATGTATTGCTAATTCTGAAATTAAAGATATTGAAATAAATAGTGGTAACATGAATTTAATACTAAATGATGGTAAAAAAATTAATGCTGATCAAGTTATTATTGCTGTTGGTGTTGATGCTAATACTGAACTTGCTAAAACTTCAAATCTTGAAGTTGATAAAAATATTGGTGGATTTTTAGTTAATGCTGAACTTGAAGCAAGATCTAATCTTTGGGTTGCTGGTGATGCTGCATGTTTTTATGATGTTAAACTTGGTAGAAGAAGAGTTGAGCATCATGATCATGCTGTTATTTCTGGTAGACTTGCTGGTGAAAATATGACTGGTGCAGGTAAATTGAACAAAAAAAAAATATATCTATTTTATATTTATATAATTAATTTTTACTATGTAACTAATTTTTCAATAAAGGCAAGCCTTATCTTCATCAATCTATGTTTTGGTCTGATTTGGGACCAGAAGTCGGTTATGAAGCAATTGGAATTGTTGATTCTTTACTTCCAACTGTTGGAGTATTTGCTAAACTTGATGATAAAAATAATAAATCATCAGAAACAAAAAATAAACATTTAAATAATGATAATGAATTGAGTAATAAAAATACCAAAAAAAGTGATAAATCCGAATTATTATCTCATACAATTGATAATAATAATTCAGACAATAATAATGGCCAAAAAAAAAATCGTGATTGTTCAGATAATATTACAAAACCAATTCAAAATAAAGATGATTATGAAAAAGGGGTTATTTTTTATCTCAGAGATGACATTGTTGTTGGAATTGTCTTGTGGAATATTTTCAATCGAATGTCTATTGCTCGACAGGTAAAATTCAACAAACTTTTTTTAATTTTTCTCTATTATTAATTTTTTTATTAAATAATTTATTTTTCATAGGTTCTTGCTAGAGGCACAAAATATGATGAAATCAACGAAGTAGCAAAACTTTTTACCATTCACGAAGATTGATTGATTTTTGTTCTTTTTGTTTAGAACTTGAAAGGTCAATATATTGCAAACGTAAAAAACATGTAAATAATATTTCCATGAAACAAAAGTTATCTGTAGGAATGCAACAATGATAATTCTACTTTTGATTTTTTTCAAGTAAGCATTTAAAATGAGAGAAATCATTGATTTTTAGATAATAAAAACAAACAAAAAAAAAAATATAACGAAGATAAGGTATTATAATTTTTTTATTATTCATTTAGTTGTTGAACATTAATAGTTTTTTATTTTACACAAATTTACATAACGAAAAGAAAATATTATTATTGTTGGGAATTAATAGTTTTTTTTTTTTTTTTTTTTACATAAATTCATCAGTTTCTTTGTCAAGTGAATTTACTTTTCTCCCGGTTAATGAGGGTAAAATATTGTTTTGATATTTTTTTTCCAGACGATCAATAAAGTTCATGTGTTCATGACAATGATAACCACTTAAATCCTGAAAATATAATTAATAATTAAAAAACAAGTTGAATTTATTTATTTTTATAAGAAAAAAAAAACGAAAATTTATTAACTCACTAAATTTTCTGGCCAAGATTTTTTTTCAATAACATCTTGCATGATCAGTGGTTCACAATATTTTAAAAGTGAAACACAATAATATACAATATAATCTGGAGGATTCATTATGCAAATCGAAAAGAAATGCAGTATTTCTGACCATTCTAGAATTCCCCAAAAACATTGTCCTAACAGTTGATTGCAAATGATCCACCATTGAAGACCATAATTACTTTTCAAAACATAACACGCATTTGGTAATTCTTGATTCACAACAGTTTCAATATGTTGACACAATAAAAATTGTGTTATTAATTTTTCATTGTTTAAATTATCAATTGCATTACCAAGTTCACGCCACATGTACATTGCCGATGGATAATGTACAAAATTTCTTACAAACTCTTTGCATCTTTAATTTAAAAAAAAGAAAAACAGTTCATTAATTAGAAAATTGAATTCTGAAATGTGATTAACTCGTATCATCAAATGACAAGTTTATGATGATAAATTGAAATATTGATAATTGATCATAAATGGTAGATCAATTAAAATGAAACCAAGTTTTCAATCTGAAACTTGTCAATGATGATTTTGAGTTAGTTCGAGTCTCCAATAAATATCATATTTGATTATTTTGAGATTGAGATTCACGGCTCACTGAGACGCAATTTTCTTTTTTTTTTTTAAATTCACCAAATTGTAAATAAAAATAATTTTTTAAACCATATTTTATCGTAAAAAAATTTAAAAAATTTCTTACAGAAACTACCACTTGTTGACAATTTTTACAGATATGATTTTTTTTTTTTGCAGACCGTTGAGAGCACATTCCAAAAGTTTCTAAAATTATTAAAACAGTGGGTTTTCTACTCACTGTAGATATTTTTCAAAAATTTATTTTACAATTTTAGAAACTTTTCGATTTGTTTTTGTCAGTTTGGAAAAAAAAAGATTTTTACAAATTACGCAGTGTAAAAGGATGATTAAAAATTTTAAAAATTTATTTTGGATCATGGAAAACGTAAAGAAAAAAATATAATAAATATCTATATAATAAAAAAATTGATTGATAAAATAAAAAAAAATTTTTGAATAAATGTTTAACGTATTTGTCATTTACTTACGTATCAATTTGTCCATTACAAATAACAAATATTGTAGAAACAAACCAATCAAAAGCTTCGTAAGTATCTGGTTTTTCATAATTTATAAAACCATGAAGTGTTTCAAAGACGTGTTTTAAATGTTTTTTAGCAACAAATTGATCACCAGTATTTTTGCATTGATCCTCAAAGTAACGTATAGCCAGATCAAGACCATAATCTTCTTCAGGCAGCCAATAATAAGTGTATGATGAATCTTTCCATATAAATATATCAACCCATTCGACAGTTGATATTGCTTGTTTCATTTGTTCCAATAAATTTATCAAAGTTGTATGCTTGAATATTTAAAAAATAATAATTTTATCATTTAATAAATAATTTATAATTCATTTTTTATTTACCTTCATAGGTTGAGGTGAATTTTCATGAGCTTTTTTCATTTGCACAATCCAACTGCTATCTCTTAAACCTGGTATTATATTACTAAGTTCATCATCAAGTTCTGAATGATCTGTTATTGATCGTGGTCTTTGCCATTCATCGTCCATTTCTGGTGGTGGAAATGATGAAAAAATCATATTTTTTTCAATACTTTTCATAGGCTTATCAAGTTTTTGACGAACATAATATGATTTACATAATATTTTGTGACGTAAAGAGCTGCACTCATCAACAACATAAACAACATGAGTTTCATCAATATCAATTTTTTGCTCTTCTTCATATTCTTCATTATTATCATCATCTTTATTTTTGTCAATGTATTTTGTTACCTCAAGTTGACTGGCTTCTTGAAGATCAAGTAGTTTTGACTGTAATTAAATTTTATTATTAATTATTATTTATATTATGTTGATTTCAATGAAATTTTTTACCTGGAGATCATAAGCATGTAGTAGATAAACTAATATATCAAGATTCCATATCATGACTTCCAAAGATAAGAGACTGAAGTAATGATATGGGGAATCATCAATTAATGAGTATTCTATGAGTTGACAAAAACTTTGAGGATGATCAATACTTTCATCGCTTGAATTTGATTCTTCTTTTTCATTATCAAGCATAAAAACCATAAAACCTAATTAACAAACAAAAATGATTATAGTTTTGTTGTTTTTAATTAAATAATTGATTTTTTTCAATTTATCAAAAATATTTAATTACATTTTGTACTGAGTGATACTAGTGAGAGTACATGAATAAATTTTTCAACATTTTCTGAATTCCAAGGATCAAAAAATAATTGTATATCTTCAATATTACAGCATACTTCATTTAAAAACATTGACAAAGTATGAGGCACAAGATCAGCAATAATTTTAAATGCTTGATCAAAAAATGATGATGAAATAACAAAGCTAACAATGTCATTTGATTTCCATGAATATCGTAATGGATTAATTGATGCTCTAACAAGTTCTTCAAATATTAATTCATGTCCTGATAATAACCATATACCCAATGGCCAAGATGATATTTTCATAAGCATTTTTTTAACAGCTGAATCAATATTTTGAGTTTTATTTTCATGTATAACAGCATATTTATCAATTTTACTATAAAAATAATCAATTGATGGATAAAAATAATCTTCAATTGTTTGGGCAATTAGCTCTAAATTTGGTAATACTTGACATAATTTTCCAATAACATCGAGTACACGTAAAATATGATTCACATTCATGACAACAAGTGGTTGTCTCAATAAATCTGATGCATGTTGAAGAAAACAACAAGCTGGTATTATTTTTTTTTCTTTTATTTGAATATTATTATTTGTTGAATTTTTAAGAATAACGGATTGATTAGTTTCTGGTAAATATGGTGTTGAAAAAAATATAATACCATCTTTTGAATCTAAAATAAAATCAATAATATCAATTGTATGTGATGCTGTTAAATTATTATTTATATTAATTTTTGATGGTTTATTAATAAGTGGTAAAATTGATGCTTGAAATAATTTTAAATCACATTGTATATATTGTTGTTGTAACATTAATTTTAATGCTTCAAATGATTCATTATATATTGATTTTGCTTCAGTTGATACTGCTAATGAATTTAAAAAATTTATCAAATCAATTGCAAAATCATTTGTTGATGGTATTAATAATGCTGATGAATCAATTGTAATATCTGATGTTTTATTATTTGGATAATAAATACAAATTTGTGATGCAATATTTAAACAATGAAGAAATGTTATTGTTTCAACTGTTTCACCAGATATAAAAACAGATGATGTATTACCACAATTACCACTTACATAAATTGTTTCATCGGTTATTGAATATGCAATTTGACTTTGATGACAATCTTTTAAACCAATTTTAACAGTGTTAAATATTATATCAATAATATTTGGTATTTTTGATATTGAAAGCATCAAACTTTTTCTTGTTGTCATACTATGAATTAATTTTTTACACCATATACCACGTGGATCAATAATTGATACTAAATTTAATATACTCATTATTTTATTATTTTGATTTATTATATTTTTCCATGTTAATATATCAATAAACTGTTCAATCATTTCATCAATTGTTCTGTCAGTACTTCTTGTTATTTTTAATATTTCACGTTGATACATTATTATTAAATACAATAATCTTATTAATTTTTCATGTAAATATATTTTAAAATTAACACCTGTATTTAAATTTGGTAAATTGTCATAATTTTTTTTAATATTATATTCATTTTTTAATGATGTTATTAAATTTGTATAAATATCATGTGATCGTGAACTGTCTGAATATTTTGAATGAATTTTCAAACTTGCTTCAAAAATTGGTTTTTTATCATCAGATATACCATCTCTAAGTGATTTTAAAAGTAGCTCAAATGTTTCATTATTACAATTATTGATAAATTCAATTTTTGATAATGTCTCAAAACCTGCAAGTCTAACATGAACTGGTTTATCAATTGATATTTTATCCAAAATTGTTGAAAAATTACGCTCATGTATGTTTTTATTAAAGTGTATATCACTTTTATTCCAATCATCATCACCAACATCATCATCATCATCATCATCGTCATTACTACTTTCAAAATATTCAAAACTATTTTTAACATTTGTATCAATTTCATGATCATCATCATTATCATTCAATAATATTTCATCAATATTATTATCATATAAATCTAAATTAATTTTAAATTAACATTTTTGTTTTTGTCTAAGCATTTCATCAGCTATCAAAACCGGATCATCAACATTATTATCACCTAATTTTTCAACAATTAAATCACTTAAATTATCTTTTAAATATTTTTTCATTAATCTACGAAATGGTAAATTTATTTCTTCAGCCATTATTATTTTTTTAATTTATTGATTATAATTAATTTCTTTTTTTTCTTTTTGTCAATCAAGGTTACTATTTATATACTAGACAACTTTTTACTTATTACTTGTTGGATTATTTTGATTTATTTTGAAAAATGGTTGTCATGGTAATTAATGTTGATTTTTTTTATTTTCATGTTGGTATTGATGATATAAATTTTTTTTTTTTTTTTACAATCATAATTTTTTAATAAGACAATTATGTACACAATAATTTTTTTTTTTTTTTTTACATATATACCGATATTAAAAATAAACAAAGAAATAATATATCTATTATATATTTTATAAATTTGATAATTATATATCTAATTGTTATAAATGTTTTCTCTCATGGGAATCAATAAATTTGGACATTTTGAACGTAAAGCATAAATGCCACCTTGTAGTGAACAAACTCCAGATACTCCACACTTGATAAGAAATTCAGCAAACTGAAAAAAAAAAAAAAGTTTTATAAATTCGAAAAATATTTATTAAATATTATTAATTATAAATTGTATATTAACCAATGAATTTGTTTGATCATGTGGTCCAATAATAACAACAACTTTTCCTTTATGTTCATGTAATATTTTAGCTTGTGGACCAAGTTTATCAATATCAATATGAGACAATTGAACATTTGTAAATGGTATATTAATACTTTTTGGAACAGCACCTCTTTCAAATTGTATATTATCTCTAATATCAACAATAACAAGTTTTTCATCAATATTTTCATATATATTTATAAAATCATTAACACTTATTCTTGATAATTTTTCAGTTCCAATATCTGGTTCTTTCCATCCATCAGATTTTGATTGATCATATTGGTATTTTCTGTATGTTATACTTGATGGTGTATTTTGATACATTATCATTGAATCTTTGACACAAAGTTCAATATCAATTTCTGGTAAATCTGAGAATAATAATATACATTCATTGAATCCAGAGGTTAATAGTGAATCTCTAAGCTGTTTTAGAATAGCAAGACCAACCATCAGTGGAAATGATGAATCACCAAGTAATAATTTATCCCAAAGATGTAAAATTTTATGAAGTGGAAATACATCTGTAATAATAAAAATAATTATTAATAAAAAAATTTCTTTTTTTTTTTTTTTTTATTTCAATAAATTAAAAACTTACGTGAAAACATTGTTAAAAACCATGGTATTGCAAATAATTCTGGTACAAAATTAATTGAACTTAAATGATTAGCTAAATATGGATCATGAAATGCAATAATTTGTGAAAATTTAGCTAAATATTCTTGTATTATTGCACTATTATCTTTGAGAAAAAATTTATGTAAATATTTTGGTATAAATGCTGATAAACAAGCAAATGCTCTTGCTTCATTATTAAAATTAAGATAAATAAATGGTGCTGTTAATGAATCTAATCCTTGCCAATAAACATAATGAGAATTATCTTTAACCCATGCCTTTAAAATTCTTTGTAATTTTTTATGGCCAGTTCCAGATGATAATAATTCACTGTACTGATGGCATCTTGGTATATCAACTTCAATTTGTCTATCAGTATGAGTTGGTGTTTCTTTATCAATAACATCATAACGATTATAAATATCACCATTAATATTTAATAATGCTGACCAAACATCACCTCTAACAAGTGGTGGTATATCTTTATGTGCTTCACGTATAATAGCATTTCGCGTTAATGGATAAATTTGTAATAAACGATTAAATAATACAATTCTGTAAAATTGATATTCAGTATCTCTTTCACGTATTATTAATGGTAATTCAGCGTCATTATCTGTTAAATTATCTTGTTCTTTAACATGCATTTGACTTGTTAATCTTGGACAATTTGCAATATATGATATATGTGATAAACGTGATTTGAGTGTATCAAGTTGTACTTTAACAACACGTAAATCTAAAAGACCAGCAGTATCACGTCGACCAAACATTTGTCCTAATAATATAACTAAATTTGGTATTGATAATATTGGTGGTCTTGATCTAATTAAACCTTGTTTTTTTAATTCAATTATTATATCACCACCAGCAAGATTCCAAAGATAATATAATTCATCCATTTTTCTTGATATTATACTTTTTTTATTATCAATATTAGATTGTAATTGTGAATTTTGTTTATTTAATTCTTGAAATATTGAAAGTTTTAATAATTCTTCAGCTGTTTTTCTTTTTGATGGTTTTATTTGTAAACAATAATTAATAAGTTCTTTGATATTATCTTGTGTATTTTTAAATATATCATATTTATCACATTCACGTGCAAGACGTTCAAATATACTTGTTTTAGTTTGTAAAATACTTAAATTTTTCCATAGCCATTGTGGTAATTTTGAATTTGACCATATTTTTTCATTTAATATTAATTCAACAATAATAATACCTATTGTCCATGAATCAACTTTACAACTACTCATTTTGTTATTTAATGATAAAAAAACCTCTGGTGCTGTATATTTTGGATAACCAATTGGAAACGTTACATTTTTACCAAAATCAGTCATAAAATAAAATCCATAATTATATAATTGTACTTGTTCATTATTTTTAATTAATATATTATCTGGACTTAAATGACGATGTACCAATCCAAGTTTATGAATATATGATAAACCATTTAAACATTGATAAATAATATTTATAATATTATTTGTTGTTAAATTTTTCTTATTCGATAATTGTTCACCACTGTATTCAGCAACAACAACAATTCTTTCATGCTTACTTCTAACAATATCTAAATAAGTTGATAAATTTTCATGTTTTATTGTTTTTAAAAATTGTGATTTACCATAAATTGTTATGGAATTTGGTGTTAATGGTAACCCATTACTTCCACATAATTCAGTTGGATGACTTTGAGCAAAAAATGTCATTCCACCAAGGCATCGTTCTTCACTTTCCAATATTGCTGGCATTATTAATTAATTTTAATTCAACAAATATTAATGATTATTTAGATACCAATTTAATTATGACATTTGATGTTATCAAAACACAAACTTTTAGGTTAAACAGAATTATATTTTTTTTTAAATTTATTTGAAAATAATTAATAATTAAAGTTTATAAATTTTTTTGTCACATCTTTAACAAAATACATTTGTTTATTAACAAGATAAAAATCATCTAAATTATAAACAATGAAAAAAAAAACAACAACAACCTGTCATTCGTAGGATGACACCTTCTTTTTTTTTTTTTTTGTAATGGCAAGCCTGATATATTTTTTTCTAAAATTAATCTTGCAATTTACCCTTATTTTTATATTAAAAATTCAGGGGATGTTTATTTGTATTTTATATAATATTTAAAAAAAAACATATTAACACATACTTATCAGCAAACATTGGTTGAATATTTAATTTAATCAATTGACTTATTTTGATATTTCGATTGTCGAAAACGAACGATGGCTTGGATGGCTTTTTTAAACTCGCAATTTTACCAACTATATAATGATGTACGCATGCGTATTAAATGATTTTCGCCTAAGGGGGGCAAAACCCATAAAGGGGCAAAAAAAATATATATATATTGAAAAAAAGCTACTTGAAGCAAGACAGTTGCGTCGTCGTAGTTGGTAAATAATATTGCTCTTATTTTATCGTCTGTTGAAATTTTTTTAATATCTTTTGTACATCAATTGTATGTAATTACATTACCAAAAAAGTGCTTTGAAAAATTTAATTTCAAAATTATTAACATACAACCGAGAACTCCAATTCACACGGATTTTTTTTTTTTTTTTCATTAATAAGGTATGTAGTAAAATTGATAATACAAATAATTTTTTTTTTTTTTTTAAATATTCAAGTGAAAATTTTGAGTACAAAAATTAATTGTCTATTTATTTATTTTTTATTATAAATTATTTTTATATTACTCGAAAATAGTTGAAAAAATTTGAAATTAAAAATATTGTTATACGTTAAAATAAAATTTATGCATGAATTAAATTTTTGTTTAAGTTTAAATAATAATATTTATTTATTATCTATAAATAAAAAAAGAGGAGTGTTCAGGAAGTGTCATGCCTTAGCGACGCCGGCATCGGATAACAACTCCAAAACAATAAAACTTGCAATTTTTCTGAATCCCAATAACCAGTATTTATTTACAATTTAGAAAATTAAAAAGACAATATTTAAATCAATATAAACTCAGATTAAAAAAATTAAATAATGCCTGAGTAATTGTATTTTTTTAATTTACTCCAAAATTTATATATAGGTATATATACACATATATTTACTTCAAAAAAAAAAATAAATGCAGCTTGGAAACAAAATTCTAAAAATGCTTTTGCATTTTTTTTCGCTTGTAAATTTACTTATTTTTATTTCATGACCAAGGGTAGATTGTGTAGTATATATACAAAGAGGGAAAGAGGGACAAAGAGGGTTGGAGTTTTTCGATCGATTGTGAAGCCTGTAGGGTGTTATATGTATTTCGGGGGGTATCGCCTTGTGGTGAGCGCATTATATGCGGTTTTTTTTTATTACGTATGATTTTCATTATGATTATTACTCAAGTTTTTTTTTTTGTTATTTCCTATATTTGCTTGAATATTTTTCATTTGACTACATCCAAATACACACATTAATGGTAGTTAGGCATATTAATATTTGGGGGCTGTATTGTTTGGCGTGTGAATGATGACGATTGGGGGGAAAAATAAATAAAAAAAAAAAGTTGCATTACATCCCCCATGTCGGTTGACAGCCAGGCACTACCAAGTACCTAAAGTTTTGTCGTTTAACAGAAACGGTATATTGTAACACGTGTGGTAGACATCTGTCTATTTTTTTTTTTTTTATTTATACCCTATTCTGGTATTCTGGTATTCATCAAATAAAGAAAGAGACAAATAAATGCCCTTAAATATCGCCCATTAAGTCTTATCATATTTCACGTATTTTTTTTTTTTAATTTTATATACTTATATTATTTTTTGTAGAAACATGCTAAACCACTTGAAAATTTGAAGACCCTCTATTTCAATAAATTTTTAATGTACTTAAAACTATATAATAATATCACTAATATGATTTAATTTAAATAATGTTAAACTTAAAAATAAAACGACACAAGAAAAATATTATTTTAATTTATTCATAGTAAAAATTTTTACTGAATTTTATATTTAAATATATTTATCAAATTTTAAATATATTGAAATAATAAAAAATTTAAATGATTTGCAATTTAAAGTTATTAAATGATTGAAAAAAACAAAAAACATTATATTTTGTTAAAAATTTTGTTCAATCAATTTCAATTAATTAAAATAAAAAATTTCTAAATTTTTATTAAATTATCATTATTAACAAAACTAACAAAATTTTATATTAAACAAAAAAAAAAAAAAACAAAATACACTTTCTCTTGATTGTTTTAAAAAAAAAATATATCCACTAATAAATGAGTATTTTTTTCTTTCTCAGATAAATTAGCGACAAAAATGAGTCAGACCGTACAAGATAAAGAAGCAAATATGGATAAAAAAGAAATTGCAGATGAAGAACGTGAAAAAATGTTAAACGAGGAAAACATGGAACTACATGGAAAAATGGAACCATTGAACATTGAGAGTGAAGGAGAAGAACAAAAACCTAAACGTAAAATTCCCATTGGTGGAATAAAGATGCCTGGTTTTTGTCGTACAAAAAGCAAGGAGCTTGGCAAGGTACACACTTATGTTTATACAGTACATGCGTATGCATTTTAAGTTGAATGAGAACATTTGAAATAAAACCGGATCGATGGACAGCTGCAAAGCTTGACGTCATTCTTTATTTTTTAACTTGATTCAAAAAAAAATTTTTTTTTTTTTGCAATTTGTCGGGGTAAAATTCACGTTCTTATATACTATCACACATACTTATGCATTAACTTCATTATTTGAAATTAAATTTATAACATATATTTTATATAAAAATTAAAAAATATTTAAAATAATGATTGATGTTTATATTTTTGTTTCTCTTTCTTCTCACTTTAAAATAACTTGAAAAATATAAAATTTGTAAATTTTTTAAAAATACTTTTAAAAAAATCTAAAAATAAAATATAACTTTTTTATTTTTATATTTTACAACAGGAAGATGGTATAAAAACATCTGAATCAACTGCTGACACTGCAACTGAGGCATTAACTCCAAAAGAAGATAATAACTCAACATCAGCAACAAATGAAACTAAAAAAGATGGTAAATTAAATCTTCTTAATGCTATAAGGCTACCAATTGTAACAGCTGTATCATCATTTCCAACATTAAAACGTAATAAACAACAAAATGATGCTGAAATGGGTAAAGTTGGATTAGCAAGTGCAGGGGAAACACTTGATAGTCCTACAACTGATGATAAAAATCAAATAAATGATGATGGAATGGAAACAGTACGTTTAGATGGTAATGTTGATAATAATGACGATCAACAGCCATCGAAAAATTATCCACTATATGAATTTATTGAGGTAGCAAAAAGAAATCGTTTTATAACTGGTGCTATTATTGGTATAATTTTACTAGGAATAATAATAATAAGTATTGCATGTACTGGCCCACAAAGAATTGCCATTATGCCATTAAAAGATGGTAAATATATGGAAGCTGTAACACTTTGTGGACGCGTACAAGGTATTCTTGAAGATGGTGGTTTTGCATTTCGTGGTATACCATATGCTGTACCACCAATTGGACCAAATCGCTGGCGTCCAGCTGAACCAATGCGTCGTATACAACAATGTTGGAATGGTACATATCTTGCTTATAATTCATCTAATATGTGTATACAACGTGATACAAATGGTAAAATATATGGTAATGAAGATTGTCTTTATCTCGATGTCTTTACACCACAAGTTAGATATGATACACCATTACCAGTTGTTATTATGATTGGTGCTGAAACAATGAGTGGTGGTTCACCTGGTATATTACAACCATCAGCAAAACTTTCAAAAGTACGTGATATGGTATTTGTTAGACCAAATTTTCGTATGGGTGTTTTTGGTTTTTTAGCAGCAAAACCATTATCAAGATCAACTCATTTACCAACATCTGGTAATTATGGATTATCTGATATTGTTGCTGTATTAAAATGGGTACAATTAAATATACAACATTTTGGTGGTGATAGATCAGCTGTAACTGTTTGGGGACATCGTGCCGGTGGTACACTTGTTACAAGTTTATTAGCAGCATCAAAATTAATTAATGTCATAAATCATGCACATCCAAAAGGTTCAGAATTATTTTCACGTGCATGGATATCAAGTCCAAGTATTGTATTACCAACAAAGGAACTATATGAAGCAGAAAATTTAGCTGAACCATTTTTACGTACATTAGGATGTTCTGATGCATTGTGTCTTAGAAATAAAACTACAAAAGATATTATGGATGCAGTACCATCAAATTGGTATGCAGTTGATTCAACACTTCCTGAATCACAAGAAGCATCAGATAATGATGATAATAATAAAAAAAAACATGAATGGCTTGTTTTAGATGGTGTTATATTACAAGAAAACCTTTATGATACATTAAAACAAAATGATGGATCAAAAATACGTATTGTTTTTGGTACAACAGCACATTCAGCAATACCATTAAGATTTAAAGATACAAATATAACAATGGATAATTTACAAATTGAAAAAATTGTTAAAGAATCATTATTAGGAACAATTGGTGTTGCTGATGAAGCATTAAAACGTTATAATTCAACAATAAAAGGTCTTGCTGGAATGATATCTGATATTCGTGTTGTATGTCCACTTTATAATTTAACATCTGTATTATCAAGGAATATATCATTTTATGTTGCAACACAAGCACGCGATGGTAATATGCACGCTGATAGTGACAGTGATGTTGCAGCAATTTTAGGCTCATACATATTAAAAACACCAGAGGCAAAAAGACATCAATCAGCTATACAACAGTTTTTCAATCAATTTGTATGGCATAATAGAATTATTGATGCAGCAAGTTCAAGTAATCCAGATAATCGTAATCGTCGTGTTATTGTTGTTGGACAAGATGTACTTCCAGAGTATGAATATCCAAATTGTGATTTTTGGATTAAAAAAAATATTGTGCCCAAATATGCTAGAATTGATTAAATAATCATTCAATTGTCCTTGAATTTTTTAATTAAAAAAATTCAATGAGTAATTTTTTTTTTTTTTTTTTTTAATGTACACATTCACTTTACTTAAATGCCCGAAAAAGGCATGAAGCCATTTTCAATTAATCAGTAAATAAAAATATATACATGAAAAAAAAAAAAAAAAAATAGACATACTCACACTTTCAAACACGATAAGGTGAATGAGACCAACTTTTTTTTTTTTTTTTAAATTTAAATGTTTAAAAAATAAAAAATAAAAGTAAATTTTTTATACTAAAAATATTTATAAAAAAATTTCATAATAATATTGGCACTGTAATGATAAAAAAAATATAAAAAAATTTATTATGAAAATTTACGATTCGAATAAATTATTTAAATAAAATGGAAAAAAATTTAATATTATAAATTTTATACATGTAATGATTAAATAGTCATGACCTTGCCATTTATTTGTATTCATAATCATTAATCAATAATTAATCGTAAAATACTGATTAATAATCAGTGATTATAAATTTTAAGCTAAAAGAAAGAAAAAAAAAACAATAAATGATTAGTTATGTTTATTATTTATTTAATTTACTATCAGCTCAGTCATTTATGAAAAGTTTCAATTATTATTATAAATAAAGAAAGAAAAATATTATTTGTGTGATAATGTGATAATTTAGATTTAAATGATAAGTCACAGTGTGAATAATTATTATGCATTTAAAAAAAAAAAAAGATATTCATACCTAAATATTAATATATTAATATAAATATTTTAAATATTTATATAAACGCATGTACATCATAATTGTATATGTATAGATTTTTAAGATTTTATACATTTATATATATGATGTAAATTAATTCGAATTGAAAACACTGAAAAAAATGTAATTAGTTTAAAGAGCATATGAATAAAGAAAATGTTTTTGAAAAAAGAAATAAAAAAAAAATGACTGATGTTTTACTTATTCTTATTACACATGAATTCTTAAACATGACAACCGTCTGATTGACAATTAAAAAAAAACTATTCATAAAAAAAATTGATTAATAATTGACCTAAACAAATGTCTACGCAAAAGCTTGTTATTTATAAAAGTCAATTATTAAAAAAAAAAATTAGACGAAACAATCTATTTGTAAACGTCGAATTAAATACATAGATAAATTTATATATTTATATATTTTTAATCTTGTGTATTTGAAAATTAATATTTAATAATTTATATTACAAAAGTATTAATTAAAAATAAAAATTATTACTTCACTTTTTAGATAAAAGATAAAATCATAATATTTGGAAATTATTCAGAGTACAATTAATTTTTATTATTTTTATAATTTATAAAGTCGACAACAAATTTTTATTTTTTATCTGGTGTTGAGCTATCTTTCTTAAGTAGCTAAAAATCCTCCATCAACAGGTAATGCTACTCCTGTAATCATTGAGCTGCGATCACTCAAGAGATAAACTATAGCATCAACAACTTCATCAACTTCTATATTGGCAAAAAAATACATACATATATATATATATATACATTTATCAAAAGAACAAAAAAAAGCGAGTATTAAAAATGATAAATAAAACTACCAGCAAATCGTCCAAGTGGAATTTTATCAAGCATACTTTGGGATTTTTTTGGATCATCCCAACCAAGTCGTCCCATTGCAGTCATAACGACAGTTGGGTTCACGGAATTGACTCGTATATTGTAGACTCCAAGTTCTAAAGCCATTGATCTAAATAAAAAATTTATAATAATCATAAATAAAAAGAAAAACTTTGGTTAAATAAAAAATATCATCATTTTTTACTTAGTCAACATATCAACAGCCCCCTTGGAAGCACAATAAATTGAATGGTCTTTTAAAGCCGCAACGCTTGCTTGCGATGAAACATTAACAATACTACCGTGAATTTTCCTTTCAATCATATCACCAGAAATTATCTGTGAAATATTGAATATCGCTTTGACATTTACATTCATTGTTAAGTCAAATTGTTTCTCTGATAATTTTAAAAATGGTCCAAGACATGCTACACCAGCATTGTTGACTAACATATCAATAGGTAAAATTTTTTCAATAGCTGTTCTTGTTGTATTCCAATCTACTAAATCAACTGATATTATTTCAATAGTTGAATCTTCATTTTTAAGTGTTTTTAAAAATTCTAATCTTTTTGATAATGCAAATACTTTTCCTTTATACTTCGCAAGACGAAGAGCCAAGTCTCTGCCAATTCCTTGAATAAATAATAATAAATTTGTAAATTAGTTATTAATATTAATTTAATATGATTATCGACTAATTTACCTTGACCGGCACCGGTGACTAATATTCGTTTGCCTTCAAAACATATATTCATTTTTTATTTTAAATGATAACTGAATGAAGATCTGAGGCGTACTGAATTAATTAAATTTTTTGCATTGGGTGTATGTGTATGTTCATGAACATCTGTGACCTTCGTTGCCATCACTACTTCTCCCCAACTTTACTATCGTCATAAGAGATTAACAACTCATTTTATTTGCCATCACTACTTCTCCCCAACTTTACTATCGTCATAAGAGATTAACAACTTAAATTTTATTTTTTAATTTTTATTTTTAAAATGAACTTTTGTACACTTTTAAAGCAACACTTTTTTATAATAACACTTATTAGATATAAATATAAATATATATATGTAAATTATAAATATTTACAGTAAGTAAACTTATTATCATATAGAAAAAAAAAAAAAAAAAAAAATTGTATTTTATACTGATTCTTGATAATTTTGGAGTTGTAAGTTTATATCTTTAATCAAATGAATCATGTGCTCAAGCAATGATGAATTAGTTTGACTTCCAGGTGTTCTTAAGCTTCGACTGTAACATTTTTTATAAACCTCAGCGAGATTTTCATATCTGAAAAAGAAAAAAAATAAAATATAATTTCAAAAAAATGTAAAAGAATCAAAAGTATCAAGTTAAAAAAAGAATTAAAAATTGAGAGGTATATCAAGTGATAAATTATTGATTTAACGGTAAAAAAAGTAAATAAAAGTTCTATTTAATTTATAAAAATAAAAATACTTACTCTTTTTTTTTGTTGGGTATTGAATTTTTTCCAAGGCATAATTTTGTTAATGATCTGAGTAAAAATTGCAATCTTTGTTCCATCAAAAGAATTAATTTTTCAGTTTCATTATCAATATCAATGTCTTTTTGTGTATCATCATCTTTTTTATCATGATTTTTATTTATTTTATTTTTTTCAAGTATAATTTCAAGTATTTCTTGACATTGAATTATTAAATCAAGTCCATTTTGATATGATTTTAATTTACTTGTAAATAAGCCAGTCGTTTGTGCTTGTTGTTCAGCAAGTGCAACTCTTTCAAGTTGTATTGTTAAATATTCGATTGGTTGTTCAAGTGAAAACATTAATTTTGATGCTTTTTCATAATAAAGTTTACATAATTGTAGACTTGTTTTACGTTTAATATTATCAGTATCAGTATCAAGTTCACGATAAACACGATGATAAAGTGATGCAAGACGATGTTGTATTGTTGCAGCACGAAATTGATAAACTGGTTGTCTTGGTCCTGGATTTTCAGTATCGCAATGTTTTAATGCTTTTTGAAATATTTCAACAACTTCTTTTTCTAATTCATCTTCAGTTTTATTACCAGGTATTGGATAATCTTGTAATAATGTTGCCATTGTAAATAATGTTGTTGATAAATCCCAATTAACAGTATCCCAAATTGATGAATTTGTTTTTCTATTACCAAGTATTTGTAATGCTTTTTGATAACTATGTAATGCTTTATTATAAAAATGACGTTCTTCTGTTTGTTTATTAACATTAATATGAGCGCAGAGACGCATTAATCTACCAGTATTTGAATGTAATAATGCTAAATTTGCTTCATCTTCAACTGATTCAAATGCTTTAACACCATACTCCAAATGTTTTAATGATTTTGTTAATAATGAATTAACATTTTTATTATCTTCATTATTATCAATTTTATTTTTATCATTATCATCATCATCATTATTTGTTTCTTGTTGATATTTTAAACTTGCTTGATTCATATATAATACACCCAATTCATTGTGAACATTACCAAGTCTTCGTAATAAATTTTTTTTATCAATATCAGCTGGTTCAAGTGATAACGCTTTTTCATAACATTTATATGCTACAATTAAACTTTCTTCAATACTTATTAATGCTCTATCAAGTAATTCAGCACCATTCATATCTAAATCATCTTTTTCAATTGTTAAAATTTCAATAATTATTTTATCTTCAACTTCATCACTTGTTGTAAATAATTTTTGATGGTTATCAATATTTTTCCAATCTTGAACAATCATTAAACAACAATCACCAGCTCTACCCAATGAATAGCTTATTAATTTATCATTTTTTAAACCACAAAAAATTTCAAGTATTTTTTGACATTTTAATACTTTAAGTATATATTTTAATGATGAGCCAAATTTTTGTTTTGTATATTCATATTCAGCTAATACAGCAAATATTAATGATGCTTTTTCATAAAGTAAAGTTTTTAAATGTGATTTCCAACTTAAATTATCACTTTTTTTTGGTGCTTGCCATGTTGGTAAAGCTTCACCTTTTGGTTTACATAATAATGCTTTTGGACTTGTATCAACAACACTTAATTCATCATTATTTTTTTTATTTAATTTTTTTTTTTGTTGTTTTTTTGATGTTTTTGTTGGTGTTTGTTGTTTATTATTATTTGAAGAATTTTTATTATTATTTAATGTATAATAAGGCATAGGAATTGCTTCAAATGGTTTTGCAGTATTTTGTTTTTCTTCTTTATATTTATTGTTATTATAATTGCCTTCTTCAATATTAATTATTGGAAAATATGATAAACATTCAAGACCATTGACAACATGTTCAAGTGCTTCATGACAACGTTCTGGTATTGATCCACTAACTGGTGGTGGTCGTATATATTTAAAATCATTACGTTCAGTTGTTTCTTTTAAATAAGCTAATGTTAATGATTTTATTGTTGCACTTGCTTTACCTTCATTTTCCATACAATTATTAATATCATCAAATTCATATTCAGCATTTTCATTTTGTTGACAAATATCATCTTCTTTTTGTTGTTGTTGCTGTTGTTGTTTTTGTTTTTCAACAACAATGGGTTTTGCTGGATCAGTATCAGCTGGTATATAAAGATCAGATAACATATAATGTGCTGATGTTACTATTTGTGGATATTTTTCACGATTTAATAATTGTATACAATTTTTTAATAATATTCTTATTGTACCCAAATGTCCTTGACTACCATCTGATGAATATTTCATATTTCTAGCAACTCTGTATAACAACATTGCAACTGGGACAGTAAATGGATTTTGTTCTTTATCATCAGATGTATCTGAGCACAATGAAGTTAAATCATAAAGTTTAACAACATCATCATCTTTACCTTTAAATAGCCAATATGTATGTCCAGCTTTTGTTGCATTATTTTTTAAAAAACTTAATATATTTTGGGCAACATCACGTATTACTTTTGGACTAAAATTTGCATTATTTAAATTTGGCAAATCTTCAGTTTTTATTAGCTCATATTTTTGTACAATACCATCAAGATGATAACACATTATAACTTCTGGTACATTACACATTAAATTATCAAGCCAATAATCAATTCCAGTTAATACATTTATTGGTTTATTCATATCACGAAGTTTAAGACTAATACATGGATGTGTTTGTCCACCAAATATTGGCATATCTGTACCAATTAACATTTGTATATTTTCAAATGTCCAAACAACATTACGAGCAAAATTACGACTTTTTGTTGGATCAGGTAAATTATCTTCTAAATTTGGCTCTGGTAAAACAGGCTCTAAACATTTATTTTTTAAATCTAATTCACAATTTTTTGTTTTATCATTATCAATTTTAATTTCTTCTTTTTCATTATCAGACAAATTTTGTACTAAGGAATGATATAAAAATTTTGATACAAGATTTTTTTGTTGTAATAAATCACGTGTATTTGCTGGTTTATAAAAAAGACGTTTTTTTTGTTTATCATCATTATTATGTATAATATGTTCGTAAAAAAATTTTTTTAACCATTCCCAATCACTTTCAGCTTGACGTAATAAATATTTTTGTATATCAAAATCATCAATTAATATTGTATTTTCAATTCTATGTACCATCATTGATACAGCACTTTGGCTATAAGGTATTTTTAATAATTTTTTTATATTTTCAGCATCAGATACAACATCAACTTCACCAACACAATCTGGAAACATATGAGCCATTCGAAAACTTGAAAATCCAGTACTTTGTAGCCAGACACTTTGTAATCCATAACTGTCAGCTGAACTACTCAACCAATTACTTGGTGGATGATTCAAATCTGTATTACATTGTAATTGTGTAAATGTTGCTGGTTTTTGTATTGCTGAATATTTAACAACTGCTGTTGATTTAACTGGTTTCATGGTTTTGCTGTTATCTGACAAATAATCGTCTGATTGATTCATATTTATATTTAAATATCAAGCTCTATTATATATTCACTCAGGTTTCTGTATACGAATTGAAATTTTATCAACACTTGTCTAAACAATAATATTATATATTCATATATCTCATCAAATTAATAGTTAACTTTTTTTTTTTTTGTTTATCTTCGCTAAAAATAATTAACAATAACTCAATAACTTGACAATGCTTTTTTTTGAGTAACTACAACTTACTTGTTTGATATTTTTAGACTACTTTTCTGTTTAAAATGACATCACACTTTTGTTTTGATGTTGTAGAATATTCCAAGCAGGACTCTTCTAGAATTTTCTGGAAAATATCCTTCTTTAATACACAGCAAAACTGAACAGTATTAAAATTTCATATATTAAGTATTAATTTAAATTATTGAGTGATGTATATTTATAAAAATTTGAAGTATGAAAATTATAATTTATTTTTGATTGTTTTTTTTATTTTCATTATTTACTGCAAATCACTACATATTAGTACAAATTTTTCACTGATTCGTACATTCATATAAAAATCATAAACAGCTGTTTTTTTTCGCTATATATAGGGGAGAGTGGTCTAATATGAGCAGGGTGTTCAATATGAGCACCCTCCCTTTTTTCTAAATTAACAATAAATTATTATTTTTTTTTTTTGTTTAAATAATTATATTTTTATTGTTTTTTAACAAAAAGAACAATTTACCATCAAATTGACCTGTCAAAAATTTTTTTGGTTATGTTTTGACAACTTTATTAAATGAGCAATTTTTTTTTTTTTTTCTCTATTTTAATTTTTTTTTTTCAACACAGATGGCACGACGATGCAAAAATATGAATGAATCCAAACACCAAACTGCTCCATTGTTTTTTTTTTTTAATTTTAAATTTAGGGATTCAATGGATTTTCATTCGTTGATTGACAATCGTTGTTTTCATTCGTTGATTAATAATTATTGTAATTGTCCTCCATTACTCGTTTTATTTATTGTTACTCTTGTTGTAAATTGTTGTTACATGCGTTGTTGTATGGTTTTTTATTTATTTCTGCTTCTTTTGAAAATTAAAAATGGGTCGTTTCAAAAGAACAACAACTCGTCAAGACTGGGATCCAGTACAAATGGCAAGAGCTATTACTGATGTTGTTGATAATGAAAAATCGATTAAATCTACCGCTTTAAGGTATGGAATTGATAGATCAACATTATCTCGTCGAGTACAGATGTACAGATTGAATCCTGATTTAATTTTAGCGTGTGAAAAAGGTATGCTCTATTTCCTTGTTTTTATTTTGTTTTTTACACTATTTTTTGTCTGATAGATATTATCCTCTATTTATCATCATTGTGATAATGATATCAAACAGTGTTATAACTACATAATATTGTATCTTCTGTTACATGTATTCTTACATAACATTATTGATTTATCAACATTATTAACATTGTACCAAGTGGCATAATAGTTTACAACCACCTGGTACAATGGTGATACTGTTGATAAGTCAAGAATAAAAGTACATTTATCAGAGGATAAAATACTATCCAATTATATTACCATTTGCTATCATGAGAATATAAAAATATTTTATTTATTGTATTATTATTTTTTCTAGTGAATATTCTCATGATAGCAAATGGTAATATGAAACAGATAGTATTGACTACTCTGATAAATATGTACTGTCTTGACTTATCAACAATATCACCATTAATACCAGTGATTCACCAACTAAACAATATACCATAGGCCACAATGGTAATAATGATGATAAATCATCTCTTATAATTATAACACATGGTAAAATGGTGATAATGATGATAAATCATCACTTATAATTATAGGTATAACACTTTTGCCACAATGGTGATACTGATGATAAGTCAAGAATAAAAGTACATTTATTACAAAAATAAAACACTATTCAATTATATTTACCATTTTGCTATCATGAGGATATTTATTAGAAAAATAACAATACAATAAATAAAATATTTTTATATTCTCATGATAGCAAGTTGTAAAAAATAATTGGATAGTGTTTTATTTTGTAATAAATGTACTTTTAACGACTTATCATCAGTATCACCACCCTGAAGTGTTATACCTATAATTATAAGTGATGATTTATCATCATTATCACCATTTTACCATGTGTTATAATTATAAGAGATGATTTATCATCATTATTACCATTGTACCTAGTGGTATAATAGTTTACAACCACCTGGTACAATGGTGATACTGTTGATAAATCAAGAATACTTTATATGTACATAAAGATGGAATATTATCATGTTTTTTGATATTTTTATTTTAAACATGAGTTAGTATCAATCTTTAAATAAATTGCTAGTTTTATTTGCCAGTTTTTTAACTTCTTCTTTTTTTTTTTCTTGTTTTTGGTTGCTCTACAGGTTTAGGAAGTTATCAAACAATTTTCACTCCTATCCAAGAAAAAGAATTTAAAGACCACATTATCAAGGTTCAAGCACAGCTACGAGGGCTTGGATCCAAGCAGACACGAGTACTAGCTAACGTGGTGGCCGAAAAAAATAAAATCGTGACTCCTTGGACCGGGTCAGCTGGTAAGGACTGGTATCGAGGTTTTCGGGCACGTCATCCTGATCTTGTCCTTAGAAAGCCCGAGTCTGTGTCGATATATCGAGCCAGAGGATTCAACCAAGTTGTTGTAAATTGTTTTTGACTTGTTGGAAACAACAACAAAATATTGGAGCTGATGATGGTGAAGCTGTTGCAAAATTTCCACCAAATAGAATTTTAATATCGACGAAACTAGTCAGTCAGTTGACCCAAGACCGTCATCAAAATACTTTGTTTGAAGGTCAAAGACGATCAGATCAACTGACAACAATGACTTCGAACAGGAATACATAACCATCACCGTCTGTGTATCAGCATCAGGTGAACTGCTTTATGTTCATTTTTGGGAGGAAAAAAATGCACCCATCCTTGATTGCTGGTACAATGGAAGGTTCTTGGGGAACAGTCACTGAACGAGGATGGATGACAACTGAGACGTTTGGTGACTGGATTGAATGGTTCATCAAGTATACAAGACCAACAGCAGAAAGTCCAGTTCTGCTGATACTTGATGGACACGTCAGTCACTCCAAGAATCTAAAAGTGGCTAGGCTTGCTGCTGACAACCATTTGGCCATTTTATGCTTACCTCCACATACAACACACAGATTGCAGCCACTGGATGTAAGCATAATGAAGCCAGTCAGCAACGCCTATGCTGAAATTTCCACTGAAATGACACGGTCAGGACGAAGACTTCTCGAAAAAGACATTGCAAGAATTATGAGTCTTGCTCTTGAAAAAGCAGCTACACCAAAAAATATCAAAGCTGGATTCAGAGCAACTGGAATATGTCCTTTTAACAGGGACATATTTTCTGCAGCTGATTTTGCTCCAGCAGAGTTGTCTGAGCGACCAAATCCAGCTGCTGAGACTTTGAGCCGGTCAATGAGCAGTTTGTCAGTTGATGAAAACCCTCGTTTAAGTCAGCAATCACTCAACGACAACCATCAATCAACATCAGCAATACCAAACAGTCCACTCACTCAACGACAACCATCAATCCATCAACAATCATCAATTCACTCACAACAATCAACAACTCACTCAAAACAATCATCAACTCATCCACAATCATCAACAACTCACTCAAAACAATCATCAACTCATCCACAATCAACAACTCTACTCGCAACATTCATCAACTCATCACAATCATCAACAACTCACTCAAAACAATCATCAACTCATCACAATCAACAACTCTCTCACAACATTCATCAACTCACACAATCATCAACTCAGCAACGACAAACTAAGGCAAAAATCATCAACTGACAAACGACAAGCATCTGCAACACCATCAACATCAACATCAACTGGTACATCAACTGGTATATCAACTGGTACATCAACTGGTACATCAACTGGTATATCAACTGGTACATCAACTGGTACATCAACTGGTACATCAACTGGTACATCAAACCGTCCATTGTTTTGGTCAGGTCGTCCATCATATTATGATGATTCTGATGATGAAAGTACACCAAATAATAAAGGCTAACACTTTCATTTATCAGAGAAATACCATTGGAAAAAACAAAAATTAAATATTTCTATGGACACTGATCAAACTGGAGTTGGCCTGGCAGATCGTGAGAGGAAGTCGACCTCAAAGACAGACTGTACTTGTCACATCAGCAGAGTACATCAAAGAACTCAGATTGGAAGAAAAGAGAAAGAAAAAAAACAAAGAAAATATTGAAAAAAAATATAAAAAAAAGACAAAAAGAAAAGAACAGAAAAAGATGAAGTGAAGAAAGAAAGTGATGCTGAGTGCCTTGTATGTGAACAATTGTATTTAAACACAACTGGAAAATGGATCAATGTGATAAATGTGACTTGTGGGCACATGTACAATGTGTGAAATGTGCCTGAAGAAAATTTAAAACAGCAATGGTATTGCAATACTTGCATAAATGAAATAATAAGTTAAAAAAAAATTAGTGTGACAAATGTGATAGTTAAAATGATAGTGTGATGAAATGTGATAGTGAATATAGTGTTATTTGTTTTATATGATTTGATTATTTAATTTATTAAACTATATTAAAATATTAATAGTTCAAAAGTGAAATAATAATTAAAAACCAAATATTAATTTTAAAATATAATTCGATATCAATATAAAATATAGTGTAATTTAATGTGTTAAAAATGTACAGTTTTTTTTTTAGTGTTTATAGTTGCTATTATTATTAAAATTACTATTATTATTAACATTTTAATGGTTAAAAAATATTATTTTAATATTAAAATATAGAATACAATCTTAATTTTTCAAATTGATGGATGAAAAAAATATGTATTGATGAGCTTATGCCATCTGTGTTGAAAAAAAAAAATTAAAATAAAAAAAAAAATAAACTTGTTGAAACATAACCAAAAAAATTTTTGACAGGTCAATTTGATGGTAAATTGTTCTTTTTGTTAAAAAACAATAAAAATATAATTATTTAAACAAAAAAAAAAAATAATAATTTATTGTTAATTTAGAAAAAAGGGAGGGTGCTCATATTGAACACCCTGCTCATATTAGACCACTCTCCCCTATATACCCCGATAGCCAAAGGTGCAGGCACTATTGTACACGCCAGTGCATGCACTGAATGTAGCCATCGTGCACACACCGTGTAGTCAGTATTGCTGACTTTGTGTCACGTCTATAAATTCTCTATCTGACTGCACGCTGCGTCCAGCGTGTACACGAAGCCTATGAGCATTTACAATAAATCAATAGCATATGTATTCACCGTGCTTTCAATGCAAGTAATTTTAATAACTTTTGAAATAGATTTAAAAAACAATAATAATATAACAATAATAAAAAGGTATTAAATAGGCAAAAGAAAACTTTAATGATTAAATTATTATTTAACAAAACAATTTTTGGTCGAGACAATATTTTTCTTTGATTTAGGAATAATAAAATCATATTGATCTAAATCAAAAATAATATTATTTATCAAAGTCATTCATCTTATCTATTCTATACTGCTTTTCCTTGGACATTTGTATTATTAAAAAATAAATTTACATCTATATTATTTATTTAATAAATAAAAATGTCCAAAATAAGCTTTAACCAACTAAAAGATGTAGCTAAAAGAATCATGACTAATAATTATTTCCTTGAAATATAATTCTTTGGCAACATAAATTCATAGTCACATAATTTCTTAGCTACATCTTTTCCATGCTTCACTGCTTTTCCTTGGACATTTGTATTTTTAAAAAATGAATTTACATGTATTTTATTTATAAAGAAAAATAAAAAAAAGTCAAGGAAAGCAGTAACTAGAAAAAATTAACTAAAATTAATGTTACCAAAAGTATATTTCAAAGGAAATAATTCATTAGTGCATTAATTCCTTATACATCTTTTCCTTAGCTACTGCTTTTCATTGACATTTTGTATTTTAAAAATAAATTACATGTATTTTTTATCTATAAAATAAATAAAAATGTCCAAGAAAAGCTTTAATAATAAAAGATAACTAAACAACAAGTATGTTTCAATGAAATTATTCCTTAGTCACATTAATTTCTTAGCTACATCTTTTCCTTAGCTACTGCTTTTTCTTGGACATTTGTATTTTTAAAAAATAAATTTACATGTATTTTATTTATGAAAAAAAATTAAAAAGGTCCAAGGAAAAGCAGTAGCTAAAGAAACTAAGAATTAATATAATGGAAACTAAGGAAATAATGTTGCCAAAAGAATTATATTTAAAGGAAATAATTCATTAGTCACATAATTCCTTAGCTACATTTTTCATCGCTACTGCTTTTTTGGACCTTTTTATTTTTTTTATAAATAAAATACATGTAAAGTTTATTTTAAAAATACAATCGTCAAGGAAAAACAATCTGTAAGAAAAAGATAACTAAAGGAATGTAAACTAAAAATAATGTTCTTAAGGTATATTTCAAGGAAATAATTCATTAGTCACATTAATTCATAGCCATCTTTTCATAGCTACTGCTTTTCAGCGGACCTTTTTATTTTTTCTTTATAAATAAAATACATGTAAATTTATTTTTTAAAAAATACAAATGTCCAAGGAAAAGCAGTAGCTAAAAGAAAAAACTAAAGATGGAAGTGACAAAAAATTATGTTTCAATGAAATTATTCCTTAATCAATTAATTCATTAGCTTCATCTTTTCATAGCTACATCTTTTCCTTGGACATTTGTATTTTTAAAAATAAATTTACATGTATTTTTATTTATAAAATAAATAAAAATGTCAAGGAAAAGCAACAACTAAGGAAAAGATATAAAATTAAGGTGACCAAAGAATTATGTTTCAATGAAATTATTCCTTAGTCACATTAATTCCTTAGCTACATCTTTTCCTTAGCTACATCTTTTCCTTGGACATTTGTATTTTTAAAAAATAAATTTACATGTATTTTATTTATAAAATAAATAAAAAAGGTCAGAAGAAGCAGTAGCTAAAATAGGAGTAATGTAACTAATATTCCTTGAAATATAATTCTTGAGCCTGCAGTCATTAATTCATATTTACATCTTTTCGCCAGCGACTGGACGATTGTATTAAACCATGTATTTATTTATAAAAAAATAAAAGGTCCAGAAAAACAGTAGCTAAGAAAAAATGTAGCTTAAGGTAATGTGACAATAATTATTTCCTGAAATAATTCTTTTGGCTTATTGTTCCTTAGTCATAATTCGCCAGCACATCTTTTCCTAGCTACTGCATTCGGACTTTTTATTTTTTCAAAAGTCTACATGTAAATTATTTTAAAATAAATGTCAGAAAAAAACTCAGAAAAAGATAACTAAGGAATTGTGTGACTAAGGAATAATTTCATTGAAACATATTTACAGTTTACCTTAATTCGCAACTACATCTTTTCTTTAGCTACTGCTTTCCTTGGACATTTTTATTTATAGATAAAATACATGTAAATTTATTTTACAAATGTCAGCAAAGTAGCTAAGAAAAAGATAACAACTAAGAATTCAATGTGACTAATAATTATTTCCTTGAAAATAATCATTAACGGCAATATTGAATACATCTTTTCGCCTTTACTGCTTTCAGCCCGGACCTTTTATTTTTAACATAAATAAAATACATAACAATTCGAAAAACAAAATGTCCAGGAAAAGCAGTGAAAAGATGTAGCTAAGTAATGTGACAAATTAATGTTGCCAAAATTATATTTCAAACCTAATAGTCACATTAATTCACTTAGAACATCTTTCACTTCTACTTTTTCCTGACCTTTTAATTTTTTATAAATAAAATACATGTAAGTTATTTTTTAAAAATACAATCGTCCAAGAAAGCAATAATAAGAAAAAGATGCTTAGCTAAGGAATTAAGGTGACCAAAATTATGTTTCAATGAAATTATTCCTTAGTCACATTAATTCCTTAGCTATCTTTTCATCAACTACTACCCTCATGACGCACATTTTTTTTTTATAAATAAATACATGTAAATTTATTTTAACAACAAAATCCCAAGGAAAACAGAAGCTAAAGAAATGATGTAGCTAAGAATTGCCAAATAAATTACTTCGTAAAGACTAGAATATTTTTACAGCATTATTTTCTAGTTTAAAAAGAAAATTATTTGGTCAAATGGCTGTAAAAATAATTTAGAATGGCAAATAATTCTTATTAATTCATTATGGCAAATGTATCTTTGGAAAGAATGTTTCCAAATAAATTAATTCGCTCAGATTACTTTTACAAACATGTGACTTAATAATTTTTTTAACTAGAAAATAAAATAACTGTAAAATTATCTAGTCTACGAATTAATTTTAAATGCTTTATCGGCAAATAATAAATCGAAAAAATTTTTTGCAAATTTACATTATTTCCATAGACATTTGCCAAAAATAGAATAATAAAATAATTTTTGGTAAATCGGTCAGGAATTAATCAAACCAAACATTTTCCAATGTTTTATCTAAATTTTACTTCGCGAAGGAAGTACGGTCAAGGCACTACGTGATCCACAATGCAGCTCATGTAAACTTCATGGTGTCTGCTCCATCTGCCGTACATTTTACGAATACACTCTGCATACACTATGAAGGCACGATAATGCATGCACGGCGTGACCTCAACGTGAACGCAAAGTGTACGCCGCTGGCTATCGGGGTAAATACTATTATCATTATAACAGGGATGAGAAAGAATACAAATTTACTGTTTTCCGTATGTAATTTACACAAACTAGATATCACTAGAATTCTGGTAAAAATGACGGTCAGGCTTTGTTAGAAATGTCAAAAATGTTGCAACTTACTTGCGGCCAAGAAGTCATTTATCCCAAATGATGAAAAACAAATATAATAATAAATCAATAAAATTATAAGAGTAAAATTTGTTTATAATATTTTTATAATAATAGTTTATAATAAAAAAACTTAGATAAATAATAACAAACAAAAAATGTGAAACGCTTCACGATTTTGCGTGTCATCCTTGCGCAGCAGTCTAATTCACAGGGCAAATTTTTTACAATTTAGGGCTTTTTGTTGCCGTTGATGGCGCAAGTAAAATTTTTTTTATATAGATTTCATATACGAAAGCTTTACAAGCGCCGCCAGTGGAGGAAAAAAACCCTAAATTGTAATGCTCTGTGAATCGGACTGCAGGGGCCAAATTTCTGATGAATAATGCATGGAGGTCCACTCTATAAAATACTCTGATGAAAATGATTTCTCCGACTTTCTTCAATTTTCTCTGATTGTCTCCGATTTTTAGAAACCAGAGTAATTCGGAAAGAATCGGAGAAAATCGGAGAAAAGGCGGATGAAAATCGGAACAAGTCGAGATAATGGTTTTTTGTTTTACTCCGATTTTTATTCAACAATATGCGGAGAAATTCGTAGAAAATCGGGGCAATGCTGAGAAAATCGGAGAAATATCGGAAAAAAACTGAAAAATATCGGAGGGAAATGGCGGAGTATCGGATACAATCAAAGAAAATCGGAGAAATCATTTTCACTAGGGTATACTATAAAACTCCATAGAACAATGTCATGTTTACTTATAAATTATAAAGCCACAATTTATATGTTTGCATGCGCAAGAGATTAGTATATTTACAGTGACTGGAGAGTGCGCATACGTTTACGACGGACCTACGATCCAGCGGCAGCTCAGAATTTGTTAATTAATTAATAACTTGGTTAATTATTGCTAAAAAAAAATTGAAAATTTGGAAATAACTTCTTGATATATAGAAGAACAATGTTGCCACTGACAAGTTTTTAAATTCTAAAATTTTCTCAACACTTTTTTATCTTGAAGTTCAAAAAACGTATTTTCCAACCGGCATTACTCAATAAATTAATAAAAAAAAACAATGCAAGTAAATATTATTTTTTTCAGTTACTTTTATTATCGCTAGGCTATAACAAAACTATATGCCAAGGGAGCGTTCGATAGCTGGCCGAGGCCAAAAATCCGGCCAATTTTTCATCATGGTTTATTTTATATGTTCGTAGTGTCAGCACTGCTACATTATAATTTCAAATATTCAAATGGGATTTTCTCATAGTGAGTTTTCGATTTATCAAGTTGTCTTTCTGTTGGCCCAGGCTGAGGCCCTCGGCCAGCTATCGAACGCTCCCCAAGTTTCAAGTCGATTCATTAATTATTAACAAAGTTATGACGAGTTAGACCTGGAAAAATAATGTTTTTTTCGAAAAAAAAAATATTAAACTTTATTTTTTAATTTATTAAATAATTGTAATTGAATATGATTTATTTGAATGTCATTTTTGATTCTTCACATGAAGGTATTTTTTTTTTTTTTTTAAGGGAGTTCGAACAGCACTCGATTATCTTTAACTTTTTATTAAATTTTTAGAGTAGGTTGATGAAATAATTATCCATCTTATGCCAAAATTTCAGAAGCCTATACCTGCGAGTTATTAATGTTTAAATTCAACAGCTTTTAACGTGTCGTACGTTTACGGGAAAGTCGAAAAATGTTTAAAAAAAAACAACATATATCAAATTTTTACCGTGTTCTTGGCTTCACACCTAAATAAAAAACTATCTGTATGAAACTTTAAAATCTTAGAATAATTATAGAATAAAAAAAAATTCAAGTTACCTGCTAGAAAGTTAAACAATCATTGTTTAAAAAAAAAAAAAAAGTCAAAGAGTGAAGGAGTGGAGGTAACAAAATATGTTTGTGTGCATATTGATACACACAACCGCACATGTATTGGTGGAAAACAGGACCGTCTACGCAGAAAAAAGTGAAGGGTGCCGCATAAAATTTTATAAATTTTTACTATAGCATTGAGGGGCCCACTAGGTCACATTTCTTGTTTGTACTTTTTTCGTTCGAACTCCCTTAAATCATTTTGAAATTTTCGTAAATTTAACCTGAACAACGTTCGTTTTATATAGGCCTCTGAGCGCTCGGCATGTTATAGAATCCGGACCCTCAATTATTTTGAAATTTTTTTTTTTTTTTTTTATTATTCTTTTAAACAAATTTATGAGACTACTATTAAAAAAAAATTACTACAATCAATAGTAGCTAGTTTTAAAAGAGAAGTTATTAATTCCGACACATTCTAAAAAAATAAAATAAAAAAAAAAATTTCAAGACTTTTATTTTTGAACTACTTATATCAAACAAAATTTTACTACTATCAACTATATACTAACGATATTAAACTAGAAAAAAAAATTCAAAAATTTTTGATCGGGGGATGGCATTTTTTCAAAAAAGTATTCTCAGTTAATGGTTGAACTACTATCACAAAATGATTCACTACTATCAACTACTATCATAAAAGAATTCAAAAAAACACTATAAATTTTTTATTTAAACTAGGGGGGCCAAGTTCACAGACCAGCTGCTATACGGTGATTAGATTCATTGAATAAAAAAAATTTAATTTTTGATAAAAATCTTTGATTTATTTATTTTTTCTTCATTTTACCAAATTTCGAAAGTAATTCGAAAATTTCGGAAATTCTTCTGGATTTTTACGAAGTGAGCCAATTACGGAAAAATCCAGAATAATTTGGATAAATCCGGAAAAATACGTTTCTTCACCCTTAAGGGTAAATTTAATTTTGAGGTACAAATTAATATAATGGCAGTAAAAATAAACAAAAATTCATCGAAACTCTTTCGATGAATAGTAAGTTTTTAAGTTTTTTCCAGGTTATATATGTATGAAATATATAAGTAGGCCAAGTTAATGCAGTCTTATAGACATCATATATTATTTGTGAATTCATTTTTTTTTATAAAAAATTTCATCAATTTTTTTTTTTTATCATTGACATTTGATTAACGGAGGCGGCCGCCGATGGCGCTATATCTATTTTAAAAAAAGTATATAGTAAAACTTTTAATATAATTACGTAATTAATAATAATAATAATAATAATAATAATAATAATAATAATAATAATAATAATAATAATAATAATAATAATAATAATAATAATAATAATAATAATAATAAATGGCCAAAAGATAAGATAAACGAAAAGAACACGTCGTTCGTTCATCTTTAACATTTAGATAGATTTATTATATATATTAAACAAAATTTATCATTTTATCAGTCAACAATCATTCGAGCATTCAGCTGATATTGATACAGTCACACGGTGAAACAGTGTGATCAACTAAAAGAAATAATACTCAACATAATGCCGGTATAATTTCAGAATAATTAAATTTTAATTCTAGACATTCAAATACTACATCTAATATTATATTTATAATAGTAATGATTGATTTTTTTTTTAGCGCTTATCATACTTTTTTGAGGGTTTTTGTGTACCGGTATTTAGTCCGTTCACTGAAAGGTAATTTTATTTTATATGAATATGGTAGTTGACATTGAGTTATCAAGTGTCAACTGTATTATAAAATTAAATAAAAAAATCTCTTTAATATAGAAGTTAACACTTGTTCAAACAGTTTTCAGCTTAATTTGAAAATAATACCGGCATATGCAAAATATTTATTGGACAATGGTATCAAAGGCGTTCTAGGTATATATCATTCATGTATAAATTAATGTTATAAATATAATTAAGAGTGTTAAATGTTTTCTTATTTATAATTTTCATGTCTATTAAAAAAAAGTTAATGGAACCACGGGAGAAGGCATGTCAATGGCAGTGACAGAGCGGAAGCAGGTTGCCGAGGCTTGGGCAGAAGCAGTTAAAGTTACAAAACAACACTTAATGATTCAAATTGGCGGTGCATCGTTACCAGACGTTGTTGAGCTTGTAAGTTATTTCTAAGATAAATAAGATGAATTTTTGAATAAACGAAACCATATCGTTTTTTTTACAGGCAAAACACGCAGAAAAAATAAATGCAGAATCTATACTTTGTCTTCCTGAATTGTACTACAAACCAACGGAGTCGAAACAATTGATTGATTATTTAAAAATTGTTGGAAATGCGGCTCCTAAAACACCACTCTTATACTATCACATACCTATGTTTACTAAAGTAAACAGTAAGTCAAATAAATATTAAATAATCAAACTAGGAAGTTTAATAAGTTATTGATTTTTTTAGTTCCAATGGGACAATTTCTTGAGCAGATCGGAGATGCTGTTCCAACATTTGTCGGTATTAAATATACAAGTCCAAATTTGGAAGAAGGAGGGGCTGCTTTACGTGCTAATAATGGAAAATTTACAATTTTCTTAGGAAGCGATCAAGTATAAAGAAATATTTTTCCTATGAATAGATAATTACAATTAATATATAATGTTATCCCTTGGTTAAAATATTTCTCAGTCAATACTTTGCTTGCTTTTTCCTGTATTTCTCTGAAACATCAATATAAGCCCCAATAGTCTTCTAGCTAGCCAACATATAAAGTAATGAAAATAATTACAGAGAAAATCCAAGAAAATGTTTTTACGAGGATTTTTTTTTTCTAATTAGATCATGTCAGCAGGATGCGCGATCGGAATGAAGGCATTTATTCCGACAAGTGTGAATATGTTTAGCAAGCTTGGACTTGAGATTATTGATGCAGGAATGCAAGGTGATTTTTTAAAAGCCAAAAAATTTCAAGATTTGTTATCACAAGCTGTGGTTGCTATATCAAAACACGGTAACTGCTCCAAATTCTTTTGATTCTATTATTTATAAAAGTGATAACTTAGAAATATAATAATAGATATAAGAGTTATTTATTGTTTGAATTGTTAAGGACACTGGGTAGCGACGATGAAACCAATTATGGCTCGATTATCACCTATTGATCCAGGTCCAGTTCGACCTCCAATCCAATCGATAAGTCCAACAGCTATCGAATTGATCGAACGAGATTTACGAGCATTGGGATTTTCAAATGTTAATAATTAATTTCATCGGTTGGACATTCTATATGAAGTTACTTCATTTTTTATTAACAAAATAAAAATTTACTGGTATAAAGCATATTTTCAATTTTCAATTTTTCTAAAAAAAAAAGACTAATAATTATTATATATAATTATTATTAATTGTTACATAACCCAAAGCATGATGATGTTTATTTCTTTTGAAAAAAATAAAAATTCGAAGACACTTGTTTTCAAAAAAGTTGATATACCGAAAGTACTTGGTCCACAAAATTCCCGTGATCGTTTCATGATGGAAAAAGTTTCGTTTAAATTTTAGGTGGAAAAAAGTCAGAATAAATTTTAGGTAGAGAAAGGTCAATCATTGTAGAAAAATAGAGAAATTATTTTTAGGTGGAGAAGGTTGGAGAAAAGTCGAAATAATTTTTGGGTGGTAAAAGGTTGGAGAAATTTGTCCGCCATTTCTTCAACCACGCCCAGGAAAAAATAATTGTCAAATAAAATTGTCAAATCTTATCTGACCAGATCTAACCAGATCAAACTTAATTTTTTTAGATCTGACTAGATTTGATATGATAAAACTTGGTCTGCACTCAGATAAAACCAGATCGAGGGTGAATGAATGTTTTAGAAGACAAATTTTTCTTATGTCTCATAATCACCGCTGTGGTTAAGTAAGTCAAGCTCTGGAATTTCACATCAGAAGCACTGAGTTCAAGTCCGAGTGATGCCAATTATTTATCGTAATAATATAGAATTCTTAATTATATTTCATTAAAACTATAAGAAGAAAAACCAAATCGTTTAATCGAGCATATGATTCGAAATTATTCACATTAAATTTGAAGATTTTTATCCAGACCAAGTTAGATCAATTCATATCTAGGCAAATCAAGTCATATTGAAAATTCCCAATAATCCTTATCTGGCCTATTCTGGAATGTGCATGGTCAGATCTGGTTTGATCGATGATTTTTCCCTGGGTGGAACATTTTCGGAAAAAAGTAAAGAAAAGCGGAGAAATGGTGTAGAAAAGGCATAGAAATGGCGGCAATATATTTCCACCAGGGGTATAAAACAGGATAGAACGAATAAAACTCACGTGATCACTCAGAAGCCCAAATTTTTACCATATAATTTTTTTGAGCTACATCCCTGGTGGAAATGATTTCTCAGGAATTCTCCGGGAAAGCTCCGGATTATTCCGTATTTCTCCGGATTATTCCGAATTTCTCCGGAGTATTCCGGAATTGGCTCACTTTCAAAAAATATGAAAAAACTCGTAGCATTTTGAAAATACTCGAGTTACTATGTAAAATGAAAGATAATAAACGAATAAAACATTTTCGTCAAAAAATCGCCAAAACCGGAGTGTTCCGGAGTTTTACGGAGGATTTCCGGAGAAATTATTTCCAACAGGGATTAATTGCTAAGCTACATCTTTTTCTCAGCTATACTGCTTGGCTTTGGTATATTAATATTTATTAAAATAAATCACATGTATTTTATTGATTCAATGAATACATAAATACCAAGGAAAAGCCGTAGCTAAGGAAAAGATAAAGCTAAGGAATTTATGTTGCTTACCAAATAATTCCTTTGGTCACATTAATTCCTTAGCCACATCTTTTCTTTAGGGCAGCGTTCGATAGCGTTCGAGGGCCTCAGCCTGGGCCAACAGAAAGACAACTTAATAAATCGAAAACTCGCTATGAGAAAAACCCATTCAAATATTTGAAATTATAATGGAGTAGTGTTGGAGTAATGTTGAAATAAACCTTGATAAAAAATCGGCCGGATTTTTGGCCTCGGCCAGCTATCGAATTGTATCAAACGCTCCCTAGCTACATTTTTTCCTTAGCTACTGCTTGGGGACGTTCCAAAAATCACTCGGAAGCCCTGAAACGGCGCAGTAGACAGAAAAATTTAGGAATAAAATAAACTTAAAAGTTACTGGAGGTTTCTGTTGATTGCAAACAACAAAATTAGCCATATTGCATACATGCCACTTGCTTTTGTTATTTATTACAGTTGTTAAAAGTATTTTTATAATTATTAATAATAATTAAACAATAATATTTTTCTGACTTGCACCTGCTTGCACCTATTAAAATTCATGGAAAAAAAATCATGTCTACCACAACAAAATATCAAAAATTTTCTATGATCAGAATCTTGAACTTCTGGGCTTCCGAAGGATTTTTGGAACGTACCCCTTGTCTTAAGTAGTGACTAGGTGCTTTTTTTTGTGTATTTATTTTTTTCACTTTAATGCGCATGATCATGCACATGTGTGTGTCATGCAAAATTGAGGAGAGAGCAGTGGCGTCGAAACAAATAATTCTTAAAAAATAAGAATTAAAACATGGCTGATCCAGCTCCTTATGTCCTACGCTGTTGCAATCTGACTTTTTGCCGACTGCGCATTTAACTGCGCATGCGTGAAAATAAACAGGAAAAAAAATAAACACCCAAAAGAAAGCACCTACTGCGTTCTTTGGCCAGTTTTTTTTCACGCATTCTGACCGCGCAGTTGCGCAGAAGTAGAGGAATCAAGTAAAATTTTTAAAGTATATATGTGTGCGTCACACACACACTGAAATATAATAAAGCTGCAGTCCAATTCACAGGGCATTACAATTTAGGGCTTTTTTCCTCCACTGACGGCGCTTGTGGAGCTTTTGTATGTAAAATCTATATATAAAAAAAATTTTATAAGCGCCATCAGTGGCAAAAAAAAGCCCTAAATTGTATAAAATTTGCCCTGTGAATACGGGTGCTGGAAGGTGAACTCCTATGCTTAGCCAATGTACGGAGTGTCGCTAGAGATAGCAATTCATTAGTTGGCATTCCCTCTCACTCACGCATGCGCACATTAAATCTTGTACAGTCAACGTCAAAACAAACTAGTACTACTCGGTATAAAAGTTACATTATATTTCAGTAGTCTCAACCAATTATAGTTGACGTGACTGTACCGACAAGGACAACATCCCAACCATTGAGTTTCTCTCTCGGCGACACGAAGTTCGGCTTCCAGCACCCGTATTCAGAGGATATTCTCATTAGGGCATTTTTTTTCCGATGGTGGCGTTTGTGAAGCTTTTCTATGTGAAATCTATATAAAAAAAATTTTGTCAAGCGCCATCAGCGGACAAAAAAAGCCCTAATGAGAACAATTTTGCCCCGTGAATACGGGTGCAGTTTTATTATATTTCAGTGTACACACACTAACATGTCCGAATTATTATTTGAGTCAGAGCTCGGAAACATTCAGCGACGCACACAAATTCATTGTGTACACGTGTGAACCGAACAGAATATTCGGACATGCGCAACAATTTTTTGTCGAGGAGTATGACTGCGACAGAGAGATTGTCTGCACCGTAATGAATACGCACAGCCCACTTATGGGAAAGCATAGGCGATGCGCAATAATAGCTGTGTTCGATGGTCGTCTCGGCTCAGTTCCGTCTCACTTACGGCTCACTTATGGCGCTAGCGACGTACGGTTGTTTGAAGAACTACAAAGGCACAAAATCTCAATACAGGTGCTTATCTATATCATCACTGTATTAATGCCCCAATAAATATTGTTTATTTACTTTATGCAAACAGTGTCATCATAATAATCTATTACAATGAGTTGATAAATATATAATCAAAATGAATATAGAAAATATGATTCAGGTGAGAGCAAATAGTGAATGAAAGAAATAAAAATGAAAATACAAATTTTGGAGATAGAATTATTATCTGTGCCATTGAACAATAATTTTTTATCTTTTATACATAGGAAATAGATGAAAACAATCAAAATAATATTATGAACTCATTTTGTTATTACAAAATTAAAGTTTTAATAAATAACAATAAATTTTGAAACGACAACGAACAACAACAACAATCGTCATTTCGTCAATCAACAATATTTATTGGGGCATTGATACAGTAATGATATAGATAGGCACCTGTATTGAGATTTTGTGCCTTTGTAGTTCTTCAAACAACCGTACGTCGCTAGCGCCATAAGTGAGCCGTAAGTGAGACGGAACTGAGCCGAGACGACCATCGAACACAGCTATAGTAGTATTAAATATATGGCTTTTTCACCTTTGCGCAAATGCGTGGTCATGATGCGCTAAAAAAAAATTGACGAAAGAACGCTGCTTATAGCGTGGAGACACCGCTTAAGAAATTGATGTGAAATGGCAGCGTTCTATCGTCAATTTTTTTTTAGCGCATCATTTGCGCAAAGGTGAAAAAGCACGTGAGTTTTCAAGTGTTTGTAAGTGTGTGTAACGCACACATATACATATACTTTAAAAATTTTACTTCATTCCTCTACTTCTGCGCAACTGCGCGGTCAGAATGCGTGAAAAAAAACTGGCCAAAGAACGCAGTCATAAGGTGTGTTCGTTCACTTTTCACACCGAGCGTATGCACGGAGCGTATGCAAGGAAGCGCTAGCGTTTTGCGGTCATTTGAAGAAACTTTAGCAACTAAAATTTACTATTTATTTATTGCTATTCGTTTTTTCCAGTTCTTTCGCTCTCTTTCATTATTATTAATTGGTAATTTGTTCTTGCGTCTGAGAAAAAATTATTAAATTAACAAAATAAACACAATGACTGAAAATAACGAATGTTTTAGTAAATTTTAGTTACTAAAGTTTCTTCAAATGACCGCAAAACTCTAGCGCTTCCTTGCATACGCTCCGTGCATACGCTCGGTGTGAATAGTGAACGAACACACCTATAGAAATCTCATGCAAGTTCTTGTACGAAAAAATGGAACATGTCCCATTGGCTGCGATAGTTGCAGATAATCAATCACTAGATAATTACTAGAATTTTGGTAAAAATAAGCCTTTAAAAGCCTTGCAAGACTATCGCAGCCAATGGGACATGTTCCATTTTTTCGTGCAAGAACTTGCATGAGATTTCTATAGCGTGGAGACACCGCTTTAGCTCTTTTTCGGCACCTGTACCCGTATTCACAGTGCAAATTTTATACAATTTAGGGCTTTTTTTGCCACTGATGGCGCTTATAAAATTTTTTTTATATAGATTTTACATATAAAAGCTCCACAAGCGCTACCCGTGGATGAAAAAAGCCCTAAATTGTAATACGGGTGCCGTATTCACAGGGCATTACAATTTAGGGCTCATTTCTTCCACTGGCGGCAAAAAAAGCCCTAAATTGTATAAAATTTGCCCTGTAAATACGGGTGCGGCACCCGTATTCACGGGGCAAAATTGTTCTCATTAGGGCTTTTTTTTTCCGCTGATGGCGCTTGACAAAATTTTTTTTATATAGATTTCACATAGAAAAGCTCCACAAACGCCACCATCGGAAAAAAACGCCCTAAAGAGAACATCCACCGAATACGGGTGCAGCACAGTGCAGCAGTCCAATTCACAGGGCATTACAATTTAGGGCTTTTTTCCTCCACTGACGGCGCTTGTGAAGCTTTTGTATATAAAATCTATATAAAAAAAATTTTACAAGCGCCATCAGCGGCAAAAAATAGCCCTAAATTGTGAAAGTACCACTGCAAATTGGACTGCGATCTACTGCAGTCTATTCACAGCACCCGTATTCAGGGATATTCTCATTGGGGCTTTTTTCCGATGGTGGCACTTGTGAAGCTTTTCTATGTAAAATCTATATAAAAGTTCCAAGCGCCGCCATCGGAAAAAAAGCCTAAACATCCTGGGCTACAGGTGCTGCACCCGTATTCACAGGGCATTACAATTTAGGGCTTTTTTCATCCACCGGTGGCGCTTGTAGAGCTTTTATATGTAAAATCTATATAAAAAAAATTTTATAAGCGCCATCAGTGGCAAAAAAAAGCCCTAAATTGTATAAAATTTGCCCTGTGAATACGGGTGCTGGGCATTACAATTTAGGGCTTTTTTTCACCACTCTCGGCGCTTGTGAAGCTTTTGTATGTAAAATCTATATAAAAAAAATTTTTACAAGCGCCATCAGCGGCAAAAAAAAGCCCTAAATTGTAAAAAATTTGCCCTGTGAATTGGACTGCGGGATGGTAATTCATCTTGGTTCCTTTTAATGATATTTCCAAGTTACACCGCTAGTTTAAAACGTTTAATACTATGTTTTAAACATAGTTTAAATTTTAAAACATCATGTTTTATACATGCCCATCTCTGCCTATCACAGGTTGAGTTTACCAAAATAAATAAACCATATAATTATACTTTTATATTTAATAAAAGTAATTCACAAGTAACCTATAAACAATTTCAAACCAAAAAATGACACAAATTTATAGAAATTGATAAATTTCATATTCACTACAAAAAGTGACAACTGACAAGTCTCAAAATTAAACAGTAATTTTTTTTTTTCAATTAAAATAAATTAAATTAATGTTTATTTTTATGAATACCAAGTAGTCGCCTTACTAGAGAACGTTTTTTTTTTTTCAAACAAACTTAAAATTGATGAATAATGATCACAGATAATAATTGCTAATCAATTTTAGGTTAGGTTTGTTTATTTATAAATTTTGAATGACCATTTTTATTGTTTAGATTGTGAAAAGTAACTGCTGTTTACAAGCACAATGTCAGCAATACCAAAAACGCCTATTTCAATACTCCAAGAGATGATGGTGAAAAAAGGTCAAGTGCCAAAGTATCAACTTATTCATGATGGTGGTGGAACACATGAAAATACATTTACATGGAGTGTGGCTTGTGAGGGTTTGGTAGCAAAAGGTACAGGAAGATGTAAAAAAACAGCAAAACATATTGCTGCAAATAAAATGCTTGAACTTATTGCTGATACAAATGGATTTTTGGCATTACCACCAACACCAGCTGATTCACCAGTTAGAACTCCAAAGTCGCAATTTGTATCTTACATAGTTGATCCATCTCAACCATTTTTAAATGCAATTGGAGCACTTCAGGTAGATGAAAAAACAGTTATTAATCATTATCAATAAACAATTAGATAATTTATAACATAATATGTAATTTATAATTTTTTTGTTTATTTTATAGGATTTATGTGCTGAAAATGAATTAAGTGAACCAATATACGATGTGATAAATGATATTGGACCACCTCATGCAAGAATATTTACAGTTCAATGTACAGTATCAGGATTTAAAGAAGAAGGTACAGCAACAACAAAAAAACAAGCAAAACACGATGCTGCCTTTAAAATGTATGAAAAAATAGGCAATGTATTATCAGATATAAGTAGTAATGTTGTTGAGATATCTGAAGTTCCAGATTTATCTACTGTTAATGATGATACTGCACAAATTCATGAAAAAATAAAAAAACTTTTTCTTGAATTATCAAAAAATAAAATATCAAGAAAAGCTAATCTTGGTGTAACAATTTCTAAATATCATGAAAAAATGATAGAACGTTATGGAATTGAATTACGACAACAAGTCAATAATGAGCTCAATGAATTGATAAAAATAATTGATTGTAAAAGTTATCAAGATCCTTTGGAGTTTAATCAAAAATGTATTAAAGAAATGCAAAAAATTTTAGAACAAATGGAACTTGAATTAGATATTTCAATAATGACAGGAGAAGATAAAAAATTTGTGATTAGTTTATATATCAATGCGATACCTTCAATAACTGAATTGAGTGTTTCAAATGATGCATTTGATGCACTGATACAAGTTTGCTCAAGAGCCATCGAAACTTTCCAAATATTACTTTTTTAATTAGAATTAAGTATTAATTAATTTACATAATTTTAGTATGTTCATTAATAATTAAATTATTATGTGTTATGTTGGAACTTTTTTAAAGTAAAGGAAACATGAATGTAAATATCCATTTAGTTCAATTGAACATAAGAAAAAATAATTTGTTTCTTATAAGTTTATTCCAAGAAGACATAGTTTCCTTGGTTTATGTTAAATAAAGGACTATTTGATGATGTACATATTTTTATTATTTGATATTTTAATTTTCAATTAAATATTTTACAATGTATTTATTAAAATTATATTTTTCAAGTTTACGTGGAAGTAGAGAGATGTACATGTAGAACTCTACAAATAATTTTTTTTTTTTTTGTCGACACGTCAAAAGTGTCACGTCTGTTTGCGTGGACACAAAAATAATAGACTTTTACAAACTTTTATTATAATTGTAAATAAAATTTGGTATGAAAAAAAAAATTTTTTAATTTATAAAAGAAATGTCAATGATGATTAAAAGAATTATTTTTAACAGATTAAAAATATTTATTAAAATTATTGGATAATTTTAAATAACAAAGAGGTTAAGTTTTTTTTTCATAAATGTATTTACTGAATTTAAATTAAATTTTTTAACAATTAAATAATACAAAGAAAGCAAAAAAAAAAAAAAAATATTTATACTTAAAAAATGCCGAGATTATCAATGATTCCTCGCACATCGCGAATTGTTGCACTTTGTTCAGCAGCAAATTTTATAAATTCAGCTGATAGATTAATAATGCCAATAGCAATAGTGCCAATGTCAGCTGAATACAACTGGAGTCTTCATTTACAAGGATGGATTCATTCAGCATTTGCATTTGGATATTTTACAAGTCAGGTATACAATTATCAATAATTTTACAATTACATTATAATATTCAAATAACTTGTTAATTATTATTTTATTATTTAAGATTATTGGAGCATGTACAGCAAGTAAATTTGGTTGTAAAAAAGTATTGATGTCTGCTGTACTACTTTGGTCAATAAGTACAGTGATAACTCCATTTTTAGCACATTCAGTTCCTCTATTAATTACCTGTAGAGTTATTCTTGGTCTTGGTGAAGGCTTAGGTAAATAAAAATAACTAAAAAACTCAAAATTGAAATATAATTATTAAATTCTTTTTTTTTAATTCAATTTTAGGTTTACCAGTTATATTTCATTTATTCGCACACAGCGTACCAGTTGAAGAAAGATCACGTGCTTTCGGTTACCTGGTTGCTGCTGGATCTGTTGGACAAGTTTTTGCCTCAATTGTAAGTTAAATTAATTATAAAGCTAGTTATACAAAGTTTTAACTTATTTAAATTTATTTTTAGCTATGTCCTAGGATAGCATGGCAAACTGGTTTTTATTTATTTGGTACATTTGGTATTATTTGGACGTTATTTTGGATGATAATTTATCACGAATCAAGTACCCAAGATGAAATACCGCTATTTGTACCAAAGGTATTTATACATATCTATTTCTATCATAATAACAATGAATATTAATATTTTTTATTTTAGGTATCACAAAATAGAAATATTCGATGGATGGAAATGATTTATCATTGGCCACTTTGGTCATTGTATATAGCCCATTTTGCAATGAACTGGAGCAATTATATTATTATGCAATGGTTACCAACATATTTAGCTAAAAATTTATCAGCAAATAAAGAAAGTCTTAGTCTTACTGCTCTTCCATATATTGTAAATTCTCTTGTTGGTATTGGTAAGAAACAGCCGAAATATTTATGTATAATTTATAATTATCAAAATCATCATCATCTTTTTTTGTTTTTCATTTGATTTTTCTAGTTGCTGGACATTGTGCAGATAATTTAATTCAAAAAAGATGGTCAATTCTTTCGGTAAGAAGATTAATGACAAATATTGGTCTAATTGGACCTGGACTGTTTCTTTTAGCATTTTGTGCTGTAAATAATTTACTTTCGGCTGTGATGTAAGTTAAATGGATGATTATTAATTTATATATTTTTAATAAATTTATATATTTATCTAGTTTTGTATCAATTTCAATGGGTCTGTGTGCGTGTAATTCGGCTGGACATTTAAGTAATCATGCTGATGTTGCACCTAATCATGCAGGAATAACATTTGCAATATCAAATACAATTGCAACAATTCCTGGTATTCTTTGTGGACCACTTACTGCTGAATTAGTAACTGCATCAAGTGGTAGATGGATGCCAGTATTTGCGTTAGCAGCTGCTATTAATTTTACGGGTGCTATAATTTATCAGGGACACAGTTCTGCATTGCCAATTGTATAAAATAATAGAGTATTTTAATGGCAAGTGAAAAATATATTTTTTTTAACTTGAGCTATATGACCAGACATATCATGATTTTTTTAAATAATTAAAAATAATTTTAATTAGACTTTTTCTCAGTCGTGTGATAAAATAATCATTGCATAATATTAATTTCGAATGAAAAGTTATTAAAAAATTGTAAATGATGTAAGAATGAAAAAACTTACTGTAAATACGAAAAAAAAAAGAAATTATTATTGAAAACCAAATATATATATATATATATTTTTTTTTTTTTTTCTTTTATTATTTTACATTTAACTGAATTTAATTTTTTTTTTATTTAGGTATATTTAACACAAATAAATAATTATTTAATTATTTTTCAGCACAAATCAGATTTTCATATTTTCTAATTTTGATTTTTTTTTAAATTTCTAAGCTGGTAAATATAAATTCTTTTACATCAATTAAATTTAAAAATTAATAATAACGAGACCAGCTCGTTGAGCACCGAGATGAAAATTTAAAAAAAAAAAAAAAAAAAACTGTTTCTTAACAATTTAATAAATCAACCCATAATTTTTAAAATTTTTATTTACACAAAATAAAATTGATGTAAATGAGTTTGTTTAAATTTGTTTTTTAAATATTTAATAATAATATTAATATTTAGTTTAATTTTTCTCTATCAACTTCACGGTAGATTAATTGGCCCACACCACGTTTTGTAATAATTGGTCTTGTTAATCCCAAAATTCTTTCTTGAAATTTACATTTGTCTGTTACATTGTTATTATTTGATTTTTTATCAAACGAGAGACAGTCATTGATAAAATTACAGACAGTATTAACATAAACATCTGGATAAGTTGCATAGTGTTTAACATGAGGTGAATCACGAAACATCACAAGTTGTACATGGATACCACGTTCTGCTCGGCGAATTGCAAATTTTTCAACGTCCTGTAAAAATATTAAAACATGTATAAATTAATTTTCTATATTGTTTATAATTAATTTATTTTTTATTTTTTATACCGTTGCGGGTATTAACGTATCAACATCTGAGTATAGAAATAATTGAGGCCAGGAATGTGGTTCTTCGGTGAGGGCAATTGGATTTGTTCGTACTGGATGATCAATTCCCCATGCATGAGCAAAAACCTTGTTGGATATTTATTATATATATAGATATTACTAACTTATTAAATAAAATAATAATTATAAATATAATCCAAATAATACCTCATAAAGCCAAAGTACAGACAAAAAAATTGTTATTAAAAGTGACATGGGAATGTTTGTCATTAGATTACCACCCAATACGGCACTAATTGCTTTAAATAATGCTGTGACTCTTCTTTCCCCGGGCGAACTGTCAAAAATAACACCTTTTACCTGTTAATAAAATAAATAAATTACTAATTATAATTTTAAATTATAATTTCAAAGAAAAAACAATTATTTACTCTAGTATTTTTGTAAGATTGTTCAATAGCAAGGCTTATTTGTTGATAAAGAAAAGCTCCACCGTTGCTAAACACATGAAAAAATATTGGATGTTGATCGAGGCTTCGATCCGAGATGACCTGGAGCAAACGTTTGCCAATATTTGGTATTTCATTACGACGCCAAAATAAACATTTCACAGGGGCCGTATATCGCAGTGTAATGTAACTAAAAATATAAAAATAATATAATAAAAACATATCGTAGAATACTATATGAAAAATTATTTTATTTACCCTTTATCTTCATATATTGCACTGTATTTGGCAAGATATTTGTCTTGACATCCAGCCCAACCTAGCAACACAATAACTGGTCTATCATTATCCTCAAAAATAAATACAAATTCATTATCTTTTTTTTTAAATTCTGGTTGTTGAAATGTTGGAAACGTTAAATGGTAATCCAACTCCAATTCATCCTGATCATCTTGATCAGCCATATCACTCAATAAATTAAAATTGCTGGATGAGTTATGATTGCAAAAAAAAGCTCCAGGTCAAATCGTTTCGAATACTTTACTGAATGTTTACTTGTAGTTTTTTATAATTTAACCAAATGCCTTGAGCAAAAAAAAAGAAACAAAAAAAAATACTATCTTCCTTATGTAGCTGGGGCTTGCGTACAAGTTATCATGCAGTTGCAGTTGCACATAAGCTAGTATATATATATATATTTTTTTTTTTTAGATGACTAGAATTCGATATTTCCATACGGTGTTTCCCACGTTTCTATATTCAATTGTTATTGATTGTTTCATGCGCAGATGTGAATAAACTTTCAATAAAAAAAAATATTTTTAGTTGTAAACTTAATTTTTTATTATTTTTATTTTAATAATTAGGTACCTATATAATATTCAATCATATTTTTTTTTTTTTTGGTATTTGAAAAATAAAAAAAAAGTAAATTTTTGTTCTTTCAAAGTCATGTTTAATTTTTACATTTCTTTTTTTTTCAATAATACGCAATATTTATTCTTTTAAAAATATTATACTTTTATTATTCAAATTATGTGGAACTTGGAAGCACCTGTTTGTATGTTTTGCATACCCACACGAACCTGACATGACCTGACGTTTAGTAAAAGCAGTATAAAAGCATGGGTATAAAACATGAGTATAAAACGACTATCTGTTAAAAAAAAAAAAAAAAAGCATGAGAGGCATGTTTTCTACACGTGGGTCAAACAGTGTCTAGGTTAAAACTTAAATCTTTTAAAGTATTAACTCTAAAAAATTGTCAGTATTACAAATTTATTAATTTAATAATTAGTAATAAAATGGATAAACGATTAAAAACTTGTGATACATCAGTATTAAACTTGATTAATAATTCAACATCAAGAACAGTCAATTTTAATCAACTTGATGATAGTTGTCTAGTTAGGATTTTGACCCATTTACCAATAAGAGAAAAAGTAGAAGCAGAAAAAGGTATGTTATATTAATATATAAATAAATAAATAATTATATGTTTATTTAATTTTTAAACTGTTTTTAGTTTACTCATTTTTATTATTATTATTATTATTATTATTATTATTGCAGTTTGTAAACGCTGGAAAAACATTTCAATGACAAAAATATGGCAAAATAATACTCATCTTGATTTGACCAATGGTTCAATAATGCTTAAAACTGAATTTAATGGACAACCACCAACACTTACAGATTTACAAAGAGTTATAATACGTTGTGGAAAATTTTTAAAAAGTATAAAATTTGGTAAATTTTATAATTCAGCAGTACTGAATATTATTCGTTGTAATTGTCCACATCTTCTATCACTTGAGCTTGATTTATCATCATATTTACCAAATGATTTTGTTGATGTATTTTCAAGAATGAAAAATTTAGAAGTATTAAAAATTTTTTCAACGTTTGATAATTCAGCATTCAAGTTTTTTAGTGGTTTAGGAAGTTCGATAAGAGATATTTATTTAGATGCAAGAAACGATTCCGGCAAAGTTCCATCATTCCAGGTAAATTAATTATTTGACATTTATAAAATAAGTTTATTAATGATATCTAAAAAAATATAAATTTATTTATTTTACAGAATTTTAATTCATTACGTTCATTGACAATGAATGGTTTTTATATTGATATGAAAACAGTCGGTGATATATCCCAAATGAAAAATTTAAAAAATTTAAGTCTAAGATATTGTACAATAAAAGAAAACGTACAAATGAGACAAATTTTTTTTCTAAAGTATTTGGAAAAATTGGATTTTTTTAACATGAAACCAGAATATGAAGGAGGTTTAACAGTAGATGATAGTTTATTGAGTGAAATTGTCTACAATTTAAAAAATTTAAAATATTTAAATGTCAGTGGTTGTGATAGTATCACAGTTAATGGAGTTAATCTGTTAATAAAACTTAAAAAACTGGAAGTATTGTCGATCGCTACATTAGGACTTTATAGTGTTAAAAAAAAATTACGTTTTGGACCGTTTCATCAGTTAAAAGTACTTAATTGTATGGGCATTTATGAAATAAGTGACTTAATTATAATTCCTATTATTATTGATTCACCAAAACTTGAAAAATTAATTGTTTCTGGAACAAAAACATCTGTTTATCTTCTTGAGCGAGCAAATCAAATTAAAAAAAAAAGTACAATTAATGTTGTACTTAATATTTGGACAGGAGATTCAATTATTCAAGCTTATCGTGAATCCAAAGTTTCAAAATCAAAATATCTTGTTGTTCATTCACTTATTTAAAAATATTAAAAATTAATTTCCCATGATGCTGATAACATTTTTAATAATTGTTTATAAAAATCATATATTCTATAATCGATAATTAATAATTATCTAAATGATAGTATGAATTATTTTTTTAAATATGGAATTGAATTTGAAAGAAGAAAATATGTTGAATGGAAAATTTAATATCGATTTGTTAATGTTTATATAATTGTTTCTAATATGACAAAACCTATCTACATATATTTTTGCAAAACGTAAATCAATAATTAAAAGAGCTTGATTTTTAAAATTTTCAATAATAAATAAATCAACTATTGCCAAGAAATATATGTCTGAAAATAATTGGTTAATAGGACAATTGAAGAAAAAATTCAATTCCATAAAATATAACTTGTTTGAAAAAAATATGTACAAAATAATTCGGAAGCTCTGCGATATGTAACCATAATATGTATATGTAATTTGTATAAAAATATAATATTATAATTTGTAATCAGTTGAACCCAACTTGTTCTCAAACCAGTTACATTTTTTCCTGAACAAGTTAGGTAAATAAAGGAATTCTTATTATTATTGTTATAAAAATATTTGTCTGATATTTGTTTTTTTTTTCTTGTCACATGTATAGTGATTGATTTTTTTTATTTAACGAGATTTCTTAGTTTTTTTGTTAATTATTCAAAAAACATCAAATAAATATGTATAATGCCTAATAAATTTTGTTTGAAGTGAAGCTTCGTTTGGAATTGTAGTTAGTGGTAAGGGTTTAATTGTTAAAAAATAGAATAATTTTGTAGAATAATTCATATTAAAATTCCTACAATTTCTTTGCCCACTATTTTTAGTGTTCCGTAGGACACTTATGTTTTCACTTTTCGTGTGACTTTTTGTTATTTCGCGATAAAAATAAAAGTTATGAATCGAATTGGCTTCTAGAAGAGCATGGGTTTATTTTTTTCCAAAAGTAATCATCGTATTTATTTTCCATTTTTGGCCCTTATCAGTTGTGATAGTGCCATTTTATACAGGGCCCAATTTCAATATTGACGGATCGGATCCGGCAATGATTCAATCGACGACGCTTCTCTTTAGACTCTACGATATTTTTGAAGTTTTGGTTTATTTTTTTATTAAACCAAATGTAATGTCAAATTTGTTTTAAGATATTTTAAACGCCGAACCGAATTAGTTGATGTTAAATGAAATTTATATTTTTTTTCCCCAAAGAAATATTATTTATTTTCAATTTTTGGGCCTTATTAGATTTAATATTTCCATTTTCGATAGGCCCAATTTTTTATTGACAGATCGACTTCGGCAATGTTTCAATCGATGACGCTTCATCTGTAGACTTTACGTTATTTTTTTGAAATTTTTCGGTCGTTTATTTTTTTTTTATTAAACAACAGAAATGAACACCATTAGAAAATAAAACAAAACGAAAAAAAAAGTCATTTATTTTACAACAAAATGAAAAAACAAATCAAACAACAAAAAAAAAAATAAAAAATCCTACGGAACACTCAGGGTGCACCTTGGGGGACTTGACTATATTTTTTTAACTACAATTAAAATCCTTTCCACTACAATTAACTACAATTCAAGACGCGTCTAATGAGACTACGTACAATTTTTTAGAGATAACTAGAAATATTAATATGAGTTTTGCTCCGAAATTTTAATTTTAATTTTTCATAAGTATTTTTTGAACTACAATTAAAACCCTTTTCACTACAATTAACTACAATTCCAAACGAAACTATCCGACCTATTTGCAATGTCTTAAGACTATTTTCAAAAAAGTTGATAAGTCAACCCTTTATTTATTCTATTTTTGAACTACAATTAAAATCCTTCACTTTCAATTAACTACAATTCAGGACGCATCTAAAGAGATTATGTACGACTGTTAGAGATAACTAGAAAATTAATATAGTTTTGCTCAAATTTTAATTTTTAATTTTCACAAGTATTTTTTGAACTACAATTAAAACCCTTTTCACTACAATTAACTACAATTCAAACAGAAGCTTTTTGACCTTCTTTTGCAACGCACTGTGCAAGGCTATTTTTAAAAAAGTTTACTTTTAACCCTTTATTTAACCCTTATTTTTTTAACTACAATTAAAACACTTTCCACTACAATTAACTACAATTCAAGACGCGTCGAATCAGCCTACCTACGATTTTTTTAGACGAACGGCGGTTCTAGGTTCACGTCGGTCCAAGAACCTGCCAGTATTTTTTATAATTATATGTAGATGCGCACCCTCTCAGGCCCAAATTTCCGTCCACCGATGCGATTTACTTTCAACCTTAAATAAAGAATGTTTTTTATTAAACAACGTTTATGTATTTTATATAATCATACAACAAATATAAAAGTAATTTCATTGTTGATGAGAAAAGAAAACTTGTTTAAATTATTATTTAAATATGTTATTTTATATTGTTTTCAAGAGGCAACAATTGAGGGTCTGGATGCAATAACACGTCGAGCGCTCGAAGTCAAGAAAATGCTATGTTGCTGTGGGTGGAAATTAAGAAAAATTAAAATTGAAAAATTAAAAAAAAAAAAAATACAGTCGTCGATAAAATTAAAAAATACATGTTTTTCTCCAAATAAACTTTTTTATATGATAATTAGTTTACGAGATAAAAAATAAAAACGAAATTTTTTTTTTTGAAAAAAATACTTTTTTTTAATCATATAACTCGAGACAACTTCTTTAAAAAGTAATAAATCGACTTGAAATTTTGACTGTATAGCTTCATTATAAGCTACCGATTGCAACAGTATAATAAAAAAACTCATTTATTCATATTGTTTGATTTTTATTATATGATTATTTAATGTCGAGGAAAAATTCAATTTGTCTAACTTTGAATGAAAAAAGAGTCGGAGAAATTTAAAAATTGAGTAACTTGTCAGTGGCAATATTGTTGAGCAGTATATCAAGAAGTTTTTTACAAATTTTCAGATATTTTTATTAATTATTTACTGAGTTATTAATTTAACAACAAATTGCGCGTATACTGTTTGTATTTATATGGATATACAAACGCGCGAACATACGCGTTCGCGAGAGAGGGGGCTGACGATCACGCATACATAGCCCTAACGGCAGCTCGCCTCAGCAATGTATCCCTTCATAATATAATTACGAATGCTAGGAGACAAAAAATACTCTGGTCTTGTAAAATCAGTCAAATAATTTTTAATAATATACTGATGGAAATTTTCCGAAAATAGACATGATCTAGACAAGCTATCATTTAAAATACAATTTACACATGCTTCACTTTTCGATGGTCCAAAATTATTTTCTGTTTCTTCGACTCTCTTGATTGTCTCAAACAATTTTGATATGTAACATTCGAAAAAATCATCAGGGACCTCAGAGACATCAAAAATTTTATCCCAAAAGTGATCTTCAGTCTTGACCTCATCCATGCAAATTTGCATTATACTCCAACTTTGGGAAGAAGGTGTATCAATAAGTAGTTGGGAAAATTTTTTATATAAAACATGACGGATTGATATATGCTTTTCTTTCTTCCACAGATGCAACATTATTTCTTGAATTTGATCATGACTGGCTACTTGACAAAATAATCTAATACCATGTTTTTTAACAGATACTTTTTGATTGACAAGAGTTTTGGAGAATTCTATGACTTTGTCAACAGGCACACGACGACCAATGTTGTTTAACGTGTTGACAGCTTTATCGACATAATCGTCTTGACAAAATTCAAAGATTGGTGAGAATGATACTGGTGGATTGACAATGTTCAATGACCATAAAATTGAACAGTTGAATCTATACTCGTCTCTTATATTGCTGCCGAATAACAAATCAAGTGTTTTTGATTGTGGTATAAAAGGTGTAAATAATTTTTCATATGATGCACCCTCATACAAAACTGCAAGAATACAAAGATTTTTATGATTATCATCATTCTCTTTTATTTATAATTCTTTCAAACATTGATTTGCAAACATGACGGGTAAATCTTGGTGCCATCTAGTATAACGAAGGAATCGACGAGCAAGATTACATGTCGTGATTCTATCTTTACATAATTCAAGATATTTACTCCAATTATTTATAATTTTTTCTGGTGATTTTTGTAATAATTTTATAACATTTGAATTATTAAACTCAATTTTTGCACGTGACTCAGATGATGATTTTTCGGGTGACTCAGATGATGATTTTTCAGGTGACTCAGATGTATCAACCAAGCTTAAGAAAATATCATTTTCTCCTTCTTCTAAAAGCTTATCAGTTCGAACCTTGTACCAGTGTTTATCTGTTTCACGATCTCGTGTTACAATACTTTTTACAACTTTATACAATAATGGATAATTTTTTATACTGAAATTTTCTAATGGAACGTTAGCCTTGGCATTTCTTTGATTAAAACCATACATACTACGCAACAGAGTATTGACAAATGCTGGTAAGTCTTTTTGCTTACATACGTTCTCTATACATGCAATCAAATACTTTCTTTCGTAATCAGGATAATCTTTAAGAATGTTCCAATCATAACGTTTCGAAATATTTTTACGATAAAGCTCAATATAAAGTTCAATGTACCTATTGAATTCTTCATTATGTTCTAATTTTGAGAATATTAAATCACAAATTAATTTTTCACTTACATCTTCACATGATTCAAGCTCATATTTTATATATAAAAACATCACAAATTGATCAACAATAGTTAAATGTTCTTTTGGTAAATTTTTAACATCAAAATCAGTACGTAGTCTGCTTAAAACATTTGGAATTACTGGATTTTGCTCATTTTTGTGTCGCATGAATATGTATTCCAACACATCGAGGAGAGCATCGTTATCCTTGTTGACACTACATGTGTATATAAGCTCTTGTAAATATACACAGCGATTATTAATAACAGATTCTTTTGATATTTTTTCTTTTATCAATGGAATTGATTCATCTGTTGGCAAATAACATATCCATGAACGTTCAATGTAACGTGATGTATCATTTTTTTCGATTTTTTTTCTAGCGATTCTAATCCTCTCTTCAGGATTTAACAATCGTAATAATTGTGGTGATATCAAATCGGTACACTCCAACAAACTTAGTCCATAAACATCTTCAAATGTTGATATCCAAAAACTTAATTTTTCTTCGGTTGGATAGTATTTCAAGTATTTGTAGAGTATTTCAAAATGAAATTCTTCATACTTTTGTGGAAAAAATTGTTTAAATAATTGATAAAATTCAAATCTATTGAGCTTTGATGTAATCAATTCTAGAGACTTAGAATGATCAAAGAGCTTTCGATTTGTCCCAAAATCATTCAGTACATTTTTTAAAAATAATTCATATTTTTCGTTACTTAGCTTGTCAACGAAAACATCAGCATAATTTTCTAATAAATATGGAAATGATATTGAATCAACACACTCCAAAAAATTTATTCCATAAAGATTTTCAAATGTTGACATTAAAAGATCTAATTTTTCTTTTTCAGGATAGTATTCTAAATATTGGTAGAGTGTTGTAAAACAAAGTTCTTTATAATTTTGTGGAAATAGATTTTCATAAAATTGATGAAATTCCAATTTATTAAGCTTTGCCGTTATAAATTTTAAAGACAGTAAACGCATAAAGGGTTTTGGATCGTTCAAGAAAGCATTCCGTGCATTTTTTAACAATAATTCACATTTTTTATTACTCAACTTGACAACTAAATTTGGTCTTGATCTGATGACAATATCAACAAAACTATCAGCATGTTTTTTTAGTATCTTGGGTAAAAATTTTCTGTATGGTTTTTCTTTCAATAATGAAATAACGAAATTTGGAAAACGTGGATAGATAATTTCAAGCTCATTAACACTGACTGGTTTTTTCCATTCATTAGTAGTAATACGAATGAAGTCTTCTCCACAGGCAAAACAAAGTGGTCTCACTAATTCTTCACCATATTGTTCTTTTAATTCAATGTAAAAATTTTCAGCAACACTTTGTTTATTGGACAACATCAAATATTTTGCCAAGTTTTTAATAATTTTAATGCGAACAGTCAATGAGACATGTGGAAAAATGTAATTATTAAAGTATTGACTGTTGGTGATGTTCTCATTGCTGCCATCAAAAAACCACTTGGCTTTGAGTGCACGATCATTGATAAAGGCATCATCAGATTTAAGTGCAGTCACAATATCATCAGGTTGATGAAGAATTTTAGCCACCTCAAGTTGAACAATAGGCACAAGACACTCTGGAAGTTCAGCTGTACACTTGACATTAATATTTTTCACACAATTGTCATCAATTTCCATTGCATCATCAATGAGCTTTTTGGCAATACGATTCAGTGCTTCATATTTTTCACCAGGTGTCTTACCTGGTATTTTTTGGATCGCCTCAAGATATGGTGATAATTCCATGGTGTACGATGTATTGTGATTATGTCACACAAAACCTGATCAAAATATTAATTTTAAATTAAAGTTTTGAATAACAATCTTTTAAGTTAAATTTTTTTTACTTTACCTGTTTTTGTTTGCTATTAACATGTAATGTTGTAAGTCATTAATTAGAAAAACACAATCACAAATTTAGATGTTTAGATTGATATCACTATATTTGTTTATAGAAGAAGAGATCTCTAGTCTTCTTGCATATTATTTACATATGCGGTGCGAACTTATTTACCAAACTGCATGGGACGCTGTGGGACGCTAAGTTTGTACATAATTTGACATAATTATAATATTATCAACTATCAAGATAGGCGCCGTATGAGTATGTAAGCATGTATGTGTAACAACTTATAAATTGGAAAATTTCGTGGTTTTAGCACTTATTTGCCGTCTCCATGCCTATAATATCTCATGCACCTTCAGTTTGAATCAGTTGAATTCGAAAATCCATTTCTAATTTGCTTCAAATAATATAATTTTAAAAAAAACCTTGTTTTTTTTTTTTAAGGTAATTACCGGAAGATAAATAATAAATTCAATATAATAGTGGCAATATGAAAACTATATTCAATATAAAAACCAATTTAAACCATCAAACAATACTTTATGTTATGTTATAGTTTATAAATATATATGAATAATAAATATACGTATTAAAAATCTATCAACAAATACCAAATATTTTAGACTTATGTTATTTATAGAAATGATGATTCACCAATTGTACCAAATCATTATTCAAAAATAACGTTAATATTTTTTAGCTTTTATTATATAAATTAATTGATTAATATGACATTGTCTTTTACTTTAATGCGATTAGATATTTAGATCAGTTGTAAGATATCTTCTGAGTTGGTTTTCCAGTAATTTACTAAACAACAACTTGGCTATGTAGATTTTATTACTATTTAATTATTATGTAAATATAAAATCATTTTTTGTTAATTTTTATAGGTAAGTACTTGAAAGTATTGAAGAGATGGCAGATTTATTTGGGCTCAAGATATTCAAGAAAATTAAGCAATACAAATACCATTGTATCACTCAAGTGACAATGAAACAGAATAATATATAATTTAGTTATTTTTTATTAATATTTACTACTAATATTTATGATATTGTATTTATGATTGTTGATTGTATTGCTAAAAAACAAAACAAATTATTATAACTTATAATTTATTAATATTACTTATAATTTATCTCAAACAAATTTATTTTTATCTTCCAAATATTTTGATAGTGTATTTAAAATAATAGTAGTATAGTGAAAATAAAATTTATCAAGCAATGTTGTTTTCCTACAGCGACACTATACATAGTCACACTGGCCAACTCAATTTTCACAATACTCTCATTCATTCTTTGGTGTGCTCGTCTACCTTTTTGATCGATAAATTGACACGTGTTGTAGTGAAATTTTCAACATTTTCAAAAAGTTTTTTCTCTGTTATAAATAATTTTTTTAATAAATTAATAAAAATGTTTACGTCTTCACGATTCAGTCTTGACAAGGTAATCAGTGTAATTTAATTGTAAAATTTAAATGTTTTTATTGTTAATTTTTTTTCATCAAAAAAACGCCATTTTGCTTTAAAACTTTTAAAATACTCATATTAATATTAAAATGATTTTAATTATTAAAACTTAATTTTTTTTCTTTTATTAGACTAGCCAAAATGATGATTCTTACTTTAGTCTTCGAATTGGATCAATATTGATTGGATTTTTTTCAATTGTAAGTTGGAATTTATATTATTATTATTTTTTATTTTTTTTGCAATAAATATAATAAATTTTTATTTTGTATTAAATAAATTTTTCAGCTTACTCTGGTTGTTGGAATTTTTTATTTGGACTGCAGTGAATTTCTTGGTGTTCAATATGAATTATCAGGACTGGATTTTAATAATGAAGCATTTAATCCAAGAATGTTGATTTTTTATATATTTGCATTGGTATCTGGATTATTAATGTATGGTGCTGCAACTGTAAGTTAATATTTAATTTGAAAATAAATATAACATTATTTGGAAAGAAAAAAGAAATAAACAAATCGATGAATGAGTATTTTAAATAATTTGAAATTCATTTCAGGAAAAATCGGTATATATTGTTCCTTGGTTGTGTTGTGGAACATCATGGCTTGTATTGAATTTTACTGCAACTATCATCAAGATAATTAAAATCCAATTTGATGACGAACAAAGTACAACATACTTGATTGATTATATTTCTCTTTCTACAATAACTTATGGTAAGTTTTAAAAATTTTATTTTTATTTACCAAATCAATAAATTTTATTGAAAATATTTTTAATTTAAAAATTTAATATATAATTATTTTTTCTATAATTTCAATTTCAGCTATTCAATTATGTGTTTTTCTAGTTGTTTATAATTATTACACACGTGTTTATAAGAATCAATCTTCACCAACAAAAATTCAAATAAAAAAAAATCAATTGAGTGAAGATGAAGCATATCTTGATCAACTAACTATAATCACAAGTGATTAGTATTAAAAATAGTATAATTAATTTTAATTGTTAACTAATAATATATTATAAAAATTTTAATTATTTTATGAACTATTTGATATTTTATTTTTATTTATAAATTATATGATAATAGCAAGTAAAAATAAAAACAAACATAATGTGAATTTAAAATTCATTATTATATTTAGAATAGGTTGTAAGCAATCAACAAAAAAAAATATAGATATATATACATATATAAGAAAGAAGATGACTTTGACTTATTCTTTTTCTTGATTAACTACGATATGTAAATAAAAACATTGTAAATAAAAAAAAAAAAAAAAATTATTACTTTTATATTTAAAATATTTTCGTTTAATTTATTCAATACCATTCAAAGCAAAAACAGAGAAGATAATGAAGGTTAAATTAAATTTAAAAATATTTTAGGTGATTGTTTTTGAAACGAGTACTCTTAATTATCATTATCAACTTATGTTTATTTGAAATTTTTGATGAATCAGCGAGTGACCTAGTTACTTCAAAAAATTAAGCAATAACAGCATTTACAAGAAAACTTATTATTATTTTTTTTTATATAAAAAAAAAAAAGGTCAATTTACCACAATTTGAAAAATGAAAAATTGGACAACTTTTTCAAGTATTTTTACTGTCGTTTTATTTTATTGTCGTTTAATTTTTGTTCGATGGAATCATTTATAAAATTGAATGACAAAGCAATTTCAATTTTATTTTTTTTTCATTATAATTGATCAATTTAAATTTACTTGTTTATATCTACTGGATATTATTATGATGTATGAATTAATTTCAAGTATATTGTGATTTTCTTGTGTGATATCAGGTACATACATCATAATAATTTACAATAAAAATAAATAAACAGTTATTAATAATAAAATCCGGTTTCTATAAATTATTCAAATCTAATATTTTTATTTATTTTTTAATGTTATGAATCCAAAGTGAAGATACTTTTATTACGATGTTATGTGGATTAATTTCAAGTATATTAAAAAAATAAAAATGAAGAACATTGAGGAACAATGTATAGAACAAAATTCGCCAATAATAAAAAAGGACTGTTGGATTTGTTATGATAATGAAACAAAAAATACTGGATCTCTTATTAAGCCATGTAATTGCAGAGGCGATGTCAGCGTTGTTCATCATGATTGTCTTCGTAGATGGCTAATTGAGGTAATTTGCTCAAAACATTTTGTCAATATTAAACAGTAGTTATTAAAATATATTTTATTTTTTAACGATAGAGTTGCATAAATGAAGACTTGCAAAACTTGACATGCAAAGTTTGTGGTTGTATTTACAATGTTGAACATTCAACAAAGCTCAATTGGAATGATGGTTTTAATAGACAACATTGGATCGGTATAATTTATATTGTCATGGTAATAATTATATCATCACTTGCAGCCTGGTTTATTTATCAAATTGTTGAAATAAGAGCCATTCGTATACTAGTGGTTGGAACAGCAATTTTAGTCATCTACGTTTGTCTCAAGTATATTTTTTTTTAAATCACATTTTAGTTTTCAATATATATTATTCAAAATACTAAAATATAAATATTGTATTATTTTTTTATTTTAGATGCCTGAGTTTGCATACTGTGAAAATCTACAATCGGGCAAAAATAAATTCACTTAAAATTTTCAATAATGATAGTAATTTAGAAGATAATAAATTAACAAAAAATAATAGCTGCAATATTGATTTAACAATATTAGAATTTAATAATATTATTTCTAAGTAATTTTATAAATTTTCATATGTGTATTTAATTTTTTTAAAAATAATTTGTTCAATATTATTTAAATAATAATTAACCACCATAATTAAAAAAAAAAAAAAAAACTCTTCTGATAAAGCTTAATGAATATAATCTTTAATAAAAAAATAAATAAATAAAAAAAACCAAAAAATTTTTTTTTTTTTTTATTTTGTGTACATGAAGATTATTCTCTATCATTGCTTTTTTACAGGAAAAATTTATGAATATAATTAAAAAAAAAAAAAAACAAAAAAAAAAGAATATTTTTTTTTTTTTTAAATCAATTTGTCGAAGGACATAAAGATTTTTTATTGTTTTTTTTTCTTTTTTATTAATCATTCTTACGTTTTAAGACAGTTGCTTACGTATTTACTATTAATAATGAAGTTACATGGTCTTAAGCAAATATATCTTAGTACAATATTATAGTTATACAAATACAACAGAAATTAATCTTGTTCTTTTCTTTTAAATATTGGTTATTAGTATTAGCTAGTTTTTAATGGCTACGTACTGTTTTTTATTTTTTAAAAACTGTTCACCCTGGTTTTTTTCTCTTATTTACCCAGCATATTACTTGCCCCTAATGTGTGTTTTAAAATTGTCGTCATACAGACGTCGTGGAAAAAAACAAAAAAAAAATTCATATCATCTTGCAAATTTACTTACTCTTTAAAAATTATATTTTATGACGTAGGTAGATGTTTAGTGATGGGGTAAATGCACTCGAGGACATGATCAACCTACGCTGAAAAATAAAATAAAATAAAAAAAAAGATAGTTAATTATTGTTCTTGTACTTTTTTAATTATTTAGTAAAATAACTAAGCTATTACCTGCAATTCCAGCAATTGCTTCAGATGCAAAGTATTTGACATCAACATCAGTATCAGTATTGAGTTTATCAAGTACAGGTTTAACTTGTGTTTGAACAGCACTTTGTTCTAGATATGGTCCAATACGTTGAAGTGTTTTAGCAACGTTGAATCTTACATTAGCAACATTATCAATTGCCATTGCCAAAACAGTTGGTAACATGATTTTTGATGTTATATCTGGACCACATACTTCAGCAAGAACCTTTATTTAAAAAAATAAATATTATAAAAATAGTTAAAAATATAAAATACATGTTTAATAAAAGAATAGAAATTTACTTACATTGATACAGAAAAGACACGTCATTCTGTGTAAATAATTTTGATCTCTTGACATATTTAAAACTTTAGGTATAATAGTATTTTGCGCCCATTCTGGTCCAAATTTTTCAACCAATTTTTTTAAATTTAATGTTGCAGCTTCTCTTATTGCATAAACATGATCAACAAGCCAATTCATTGATAGTGAATTTAATTTTTCATCAAAAAATTCAACACCCAATTGACCAGCTAATAATGGCATATATTCAATAATTGCAAGTCTTACACGCCATTTTGAATCTTCAGCAAGTTCAACAATTGCTGGTAATAATGATTGTGATAATTGTTGTATACCAATAACTTCATTAACACAATCCAAATTACTGATGATATTTAAACGTACTTCTGGACATTCATCTTTTAATTGCATGAGAAATAATGGTAATAAATGTTCAATTGTATTGTGTTTTCCCAATATTGGACTTAAACCCATAATAACACTTGCAAGTGCTGATTTAACATGCTGATTTGGATCAGATACAAGTTCTTTAACATATGGTAATACATTTGTCATTATAATGTTTTCTTGACTAAATTGATCAAGATTTTGACAAAAATCACGTACTTTATCAGCTGCTGCTGCTCTAACTTCAGCTTCATTATCTTTTAATAAAACTTGAAATGCTGGTACAAGATCAGTTTTAGTTATTTCAGGACCTACTGCTTTTTGAAGATCTGTAAATTTATCAGCAACCATATAACGTACACGCCATGATGAATCAGCAGCACATTGACGTAATGTTGGCATAACAAGTTGTTCAACATCTTCTTGTTGTAATAATGTTGCAATACTAACACATGCATCAACAGCTAATAAACGAACAGAATCTTGTTCATCTTGTGCAAGTATAACAAACATTGGAATTAAATCAGATTTTAAATATTCGATTTCAACAACTTTTGCAAATTCTCCCAATTTTGATGCTGCTGAACGTCGTACCATTGGTGTATCATCTTGACATAAATTACGAAAATGATTTCTTAATTCAGCTTTTGTTGCTGCACTTACACGTGGATAACATACACTTATTAAACCACATGCTGATGTTCTTGATGTAAACCAATCACCAGATGCCAAACGTTGTACCAATGGAACAAAATGGTCTTCAAGATATGCTGGACTGTGTTGACTTGCAATATTCCGTAATGATTCAACTGCTTTGTCACGTACAACTGTTTCTTCAACAGCTGCCAATGCTTCAAGTGGTGGCTAAAATATATTAATTTCAATTACAATTTATGAAAATAAATAAATTATATAAATAAATACAACAAAAATTTGATTATTGTCTTTACTTGTTTACTTGAATGTAATATTTTATTCGTTTTTTTTTTTTTTTTTTGACGTTTAAATAATATTTTTTCAAATAGATGATTGATTTTACGTAATAAAAAAAAAAAAATCAAATTAATGTTAAAGTGAGTATGTTAGTTGTTGCATTTAAACACGTGAAAGACAAATCTAAAGTTTGCTTGTATTTATTTTTGATTAATTAATCAAGCTATAGTCTAATCAATAATGTTAAATTGTTGAAAGTCAATTTAAACAATTATCTTTTTTTTTCAAATACTACTTACCAATAAACAATAAACATGGTCAGGTCCACCTACAAGTGGTGTGAATGTACCAAGTTGTTCAGCAAGTGCCAATAAAACTTCATCTTCATCATAAATTGTTTCTGTCAAAAAGGGCATCAACTCACTACGAGTACGTTCAGCACCAAGTGCCAGGGCAATCGTTGAAAGTTTTTTTATTGAATTCAATCGCAGCTATAAAATAAAAATACATTCATTAATTGTAATCAAACTAATTGTTTATAATATTTACATTTTAAACAAATTGTCGATAAACTGATATGATGAAATTAATAAAAAAAAAAAACCGCCGCAGTTGTAACCTCATTGTTACAAACACTTACTGACTAAGATCGAGTTGTTTTTTTTTTTTTCAAATATAAAAAACTTTGGTAACATTTCACAAATAAAAAAAATAATTATTGTACTTACTTGTACATCTTCATTTTTCAATTCATCGATTAAAACTGCAATCGGATAAAGACTGTCGTCTGTTGATGAGTCGGCTGCTGCCATTTTGCTCAATCACAAATTTATCCAAGCGAAATTATTTATTCTGTGTTTTAATATGAGCCCTGGGCACAATATTACTTTTTTTAATTATTTTATTTGTTTATATTTATAATTTTTTATTGCCTTATATACTAGGGCACAACCCTATAACTTTTTTTTGTTAACAAGATAATGTATAAAAAAAATCTACGTTGTTGCTGCGGATTAATCACAGTGAAACAAGCAGAAACAAGCGGTGATCAAAAATGCATTGGATTATAAATGTGTGTGAATGTGTGAGTGAACTTGACAATTTTTTTTTTTTTTTTTTCATGTGTATGTGCGAGTAGTTTGCATGGAGTTTAACCTCCATGGTAGTTTGTATTGGGTTCTCCATGAACCAAAATATTTAATAGATTGTTATATCATGAAAATGTTCAACGGATAAAAAATACTCCTAGCTTATCGGCTCAAAAATAATCAAATTGATAATTAAATATATGAATAATTATTATATGAATATATTGATTTTTTTTTTGTTAATTGTAAAAAAAAAAAACACTATTGTTTATAATTATATAATTTGGAGCAAATCAAAAGTGATGAAAATAATTTTTTTTTAAATCATGTTGAAGTGACATCTTACAAATATTTATCAGTTATTTTGTGATTTTTTCACTCTATGTTGTTTTTGTGTGTCAATGGACATTTTACAGCAAAGTGAGACAAAGTGTGTGTGTTATTATTGTTGTAAATACTTTGGTGATCAAAAAAAAAAAAAAAAATATTGTGTACTTGTTCTTGATTTTAAACATTGTTAATAAATTAGAAATTAGAAAGATCATAATTTCAAATTAAAATGACAGGTGATACAGTTGAAGAGTTTTTAAATAATGAAAAATCTGAAAAAATCGAAGACAATATTGATACTATGTTATTGTCAAACTTGACAGAAAATTATATTGAACCTGTTGAAGATATTCCTTGTCCAGAATTTCAATTTTCTGTAAGTAATTCAAACATATGAATAATAATTGATGTAAAATTTTAATCAAAAATATAATCATAATTATTATTCAGACCCATGCTTGTTATATTTGTAATGGATATTATGGACCATCATTTGATGAACCTGTTTGTGCAACATGCCATGCATTTTTATTTCCTGATGATATTGGTATTCGGGCACTTCCAATCTTCAGTGAGGTAAATAAAATTAATCAAAAGTTTAATAAACATTTTGTTAATTAAAATAGTTATCATACTCTTTAAATAGAAAACAGACGATGAAGATTCTGGAAATGATGAACCAACAGATCCATATTATAATTGGGGAGAGGGTCGAATAAATCAAACTCCAAAAGTTCGTCCTCTTGTTGAATCTTCATCATCTGGCCAGCATGATTCTCCAATTCATCATCAACAAGTTTTAATAAATGAAAATTTACAATCTCAACCAGAACATCACAAAAAACCACATGAATGGATTAAAAAAATCAACAATAATCAGAGTGGTCCATCACTACCACATAATTCACATTCAAGTCCAGTTGATAATCCAAATGATGGTATATTAAATAGAGATAATGAAGCTCCACATTGGAATTGTCGTGATTTTTGTAATCTTGGAGAACCTTCAAAGCCCAAAAATTTAGCTGAAAGAGTAGAAATATTAACTAATCATAAACATATTGAGCATGAACCAATTAATGAACCTGGACTAGTTGACAGATTACCACCTGAAGTTCTTCTTGCTGGTAAGTCAATATTTTAAAATAAACTATTCACTCAAGTTGAAGGACATGGAGCTTGCCTTATTGAACATTTTATTGGTTAATATATTTTTAGCAACTAGTGACAAAAAAACTTGATTTTTATAACTTAAAAATTATTAGTAATTATTTTTTTGTAGTTTTTTCACATTTGGATGATGTTAGTTTGTGGTCAGCTGCAAATGTTTGCAGAAGATGGTATGGTTTATTATTGACTCATATACCACCACAACAATGGCAACAACAAGCTAAACTCAGATGGCCATTATACAAGGCAATTGGTCATGTTGATAATTGGTATAAAGTTTATGACCGTTTAGCTTCATCAGCACCTTGTAGAACATGTTTAGCACAAATGTGTTTGAGATCAAAACCAGCAAATATGGAAGAAAATTCATGGCGTAAAAATCGACTTAATATTGAACTTAAAGCATTGAGAATTGATCCACCTGAGGGTATTGAAGCATCACCATTAGATGCAATGTCTTGTCATTGGCAAGCAACAATAACTGGTCCAATTGGTAGTCCCTATGAAGGTGGATTATTTTATTTGTACCTGCAAGTTCCTTATAGGTAAATTAACATTTATTTAAAAATAATAAAAACATATAAATTATTCTACATTTATTTATTTTTTGTATTCTAGTTATCCAATGTGTCCACCCGTTGTAAGATTTCTTACTAAAATTCTTCATCCAAATGTCTCAAGGCATGGTGATGTTGGAATTGATTCAATTCATCACAATTGGTCTCTTGCATTGACAATATCAAAAGTTTTGATAAGTGTTCAAAGTCTTCTAACAGATCCATTTTGTCAGGTAATATTAATTATTTTAAAAACTCAGTAATGATCAATTTAAATTAAAAATATAATATCTTTATTTGATGATTTATTTCAGGTATGTATGGAACCAGAAATTGGTGAAATGTACACATATAATCGTGAAAAATTTGAAGAAGTTGCGCGAGCCTGGACATGGAAATATGCGATGCATGATGTCGTAACTCCTTAATAAAAATATTTTTTAACATTTTTTGAAAAAAATAACACTTACCAGTTGTTTTGTTGAAGATAAAAAAATTCTACAAATTGTAATTATACCGTAAATATGAATAGACGAAAAATGAAAACAACAAAAGTACGATAACTAGTTTATAAATTATTTCTGATCATTATTGCTATACTTGGTGAAAGGTTGAGAGTAGGGAGATTTAAAATAATGAGTTGTAGATTAAACAGAAGGTACTATTACTATTTTCTTGGTTGAAAAATATAGACGAGACAAACTGTTTGGGGGGTCCAGCGTCGTCATTTATCCCCGACAGTTTCCCGGTGGCCTCAGCCGACTTTCGAAATCTTATTACCTCCGGGTAATAAGATAACAGAAAAAAATAAATAAATAAAAATTCTATTAAACAAGAAAATTAAATATTAATATATCAACTATTTTAAAAATTATCTGTTTAGTTATTTAATTAAATATATTTGTTAAATTTTTATTCAATTATCAAGTAACTAAAAATAATAACAAAATTTCTTTAATTGATACATCAAGTATTTTAAATGAAATATTTTCAAGTAAAAAAAAAATTTTTTTTAATTCTTTTTAATATTTAACAAATTATATATGTATTTTTTTTTTTGTTCACATAAATAAAAACATGATAAATTTTAATTACCACAATCATTAAAAAAAATAAAAAATATTTTTTTGAAAAAAGTTTTAATTTGATGAAATTTTCAAATCATTAATTAAAAATAATTTTAAATATGTGTAAATTAAAAATTAATTATCCTTAGTAAATATTGAAAAAAAAGATAGATATTTAGATTGATAAATATGATATTGGATTATGAATTATCGATTAAATGACTGTGGTTATAATGCTATTTTCAAAATGAATCATTTATAAGAATAAAAAACAGGTGAGAGTTGCAGCTGTACTACTGCACAAAGAGGTACATAAAAAGCAAACCCGACACAGGCATTATTACTATATGAAATTATATACAAAAGAGTAAACAACTAAAAAAAATGACGTACAGGTAAAAGAGGTATTCATTGATCATCAAATCAAGATTAACAGAAGAGAGAAGATAAAAAAAAAAAAGAAAACAAATAATGATAATAATAAGAGAACAAGTGATTTCTTCCTACACAAGTTGTTCATTTTTTTTTGCTTGGTTATACTTTCTTGTGTTTTCATTCTAACTTGCTTTTTTCTTTCTCTTGCTATTTCTTGTTTTTAAAAACTTTTTTTTTTTTTTCATCATCTTCTCATACAAAATCTTTAAGAGTTGGTTTTTGATAATGAAAAGACAGAGATGGTAAACCAAGGTACCCTTGAGTAATTACGACTACCTCCTCTTCGTCATTTTGCTGTATTTTTTAAACCAAACCACTTATCGCTGCATCATTATTTTCAATTGTCTTCAATTAAATATGATTTTTTAATTTTTATTTTACTTATTATTATTATAAAAAAAAAAAAAAAAATTATTATTATAAATTTATATCAATTAAAAATAATTATTGACAAGTTATTGACCATAAACTAAATTTTATTTAAATAAATTAATTTATATGTTAAATATTTATACTTTTATACAAGAAAAAAGACAATTTGAAGATTAAAAATAGTCATGAAAAATCATTGGAAAATTTAATTTGAAAATTAGTTGTATTCGTGGTATAGTTATACAGTTTGAAAATAAGTAAAAAAAAATAAGATGGTTTTTGTTTTTTCATGGATGGTTGATGACGATATATAGAGCTAGAGAGAGCCTTGCCATCAAGGTGGGTGGTCCTCAGCACGGAGCCTACGGGTCCCTCCTTCCTCGTTTCTCTTCAGCCCTCAAAAATCTTCAAGCATCCACATTGCTCTCTTTATTTTATTTGATACATAAAGACACAATTTTCCATCCTCTATTACTTAACTTGACTGTGTGTGGTCCAACACCACACAATTTTATCTCACTTTAGCCAACGTCGTCTTTTACAAAATTCAATTTTGACCCAACCATGGCAATATGTATGGCTCGATCTACCTTGTGTCTACTCTTCATCTTCATCATCATCATCATCATCATCATCATCATCATCATCATCATCAACAACAACATCAACAAAAAAAACAACCGATATTCAGATAAGAAAATCAAAATTTGAAAGATATAATTGTAATCTAATAGATTTTATGAAATATTTACTTTATAATTTGTTTATTTTTAAATCATGTGGTATTTATTTTATGACTATATTTAAATTTTTTGGTCTTACCACTAGAATATTCTATTTTTAAACATCAACAAGTTTCTGAAATAAATCTAGTTACGGTTAAATACATCGTGTGCTATTATCAAAACAATAAAGTTTTTGATTGTTTTACAAATTTCTTTTTATTTAAATCATGATAATTTTAAGAAACTCATAAATATTTTAAAATAAATTTCAAGTAAAGATTAAAAAAAAAAAAATTTGTAAAAAGATTATTTATTTATGTTTTTGAAAATTAAAAAAAATAAAATTTGCATTTTTGTTAACTACTTGTATTTTTAATCTTAAAAGTCTGATTTGTTATGATAAAATTTAATATTGTGAAAGTGAGACAGTATATATGTGATACTAAAATGGTAAAAAGAAGAGAAGAGAACGTGTGTGGCCAAGATGAGAAGTTGGTCCACAATAACAGCTGATGTTCAATAGAAATCCTCACTGGCTTAGTCTGGTTCTCGTCTTATTTTTCATTGCATCCAACATTCGCATTTTCAACTTGACATATAAAATACAATTCATTCTTTCGCGCCTAAAATATATTTAAAAACTTATTATTCCATTCTTATCAAATTATTTATTTAAATTATAATAATAAAAAATATTTTAAAAACTTTTTATTTAATTTATATTTTTCAACTTCCATATTATTTTTTATTTCATTTTATTCTTATACAAATAATAAATTCATTTATTTACATCACACAAACATTTTAAATAAAAAAAATAATGAAAATAATTAACTGCAGTCACAAACACCACTATATTCACTTAATAATAGAAAAAAATTATAAAATAAAAAAAACAAAAAAAAAAATCCAACAAATAGATGATTCTATGATACATTTAATGTACATTGTTTTTGATATTTTTGTTTTTTTTTTTGTTTTTAACGGGTAGAAATATATATTTCTTTTAACTTTTTTTCAATTTTATCCATGGGATTATGTACGACATACTTTTAAACAAAATTATTGATTTTTTTTTTAAATATTTGTCAATTTAAAAAAAAAAACAATTTTTTTTTTCTTTGTCACTTTGCACCGAACAGTCTTTGGTTTTTGGATCCTGTTTATATTTTTTTTTCTTCGATTATTTATCAGTCTGAAAAGAAAAAATAAAAATTAATCAATTAAATAATTCGTTAGTTGTTATTTTAAAAAAAAAAATAGAAAAAATTATTGAATAGTCAGTAAAAAATGGCAGCGTCGCATATTTATTTTTGGTTTAAAGCTCCAGCTTTTTCAGCAGTATAATTTATTTTTAACTCAAAGATATACAATAAAACTGTTTTGCTACTCTACAACTGTCATCAAAGAATTTTTGTTCTTTATAAGTAAGAAAAGGAAATTAAAAAAAATAAAAAGAAAAAAAAGTGTTGAGTATGTTAATTCATGTAAATATATTTTGATATATTTACCTTTTAAAATAAATATAAGAACAACTCCAAGTAGTAATTCCATTCGTAAAAAAAATGCTTCATTTCCACTGGCATAATATGTTTTTTTAACTGGTTTAACCTCTTTGTTTTTTTGTTTTTTTTGTATTGGTTTTTTACGATTATAATTTTTTTTCTTACCAAAACAAAGAACATTCATATTTCTATGAATACCTTTACAATTATAACCTTCATTACCATCACAAATACATGTATTTAATTTTTCTGCTTTTTCTTGTCGTATTAGTATATCAATAGAATTACGACATCTGTTTTTAAAAAATAAAAAAAACATCACATAACATTAGTTACAATTATAAAATAGATACATTTAAAAATATTTATATTTTATATATAAAGATACTAACCGATGAGAACATTTTTTTCCTTTAAACATACTTCTACAATTTAGATTATAATAAGATAAAGCAGTTGAACAAGTTACATCAGCACTACATATTGATGTTGCTATTCTGCATGATACCCTTGTATTGTTCAATGCAGCTGTTACTGGTGATCTACAAACTTCAGCTTGTTGTTTTGATTTTTCACACATGGTATCACCTGGGTTACATTTACACTGTAATTTTAACTTCATTGATTAATATGATATAAATTTTTCTAATTTTAAAATATATTAATAATTTAATATTTATAATCTTAATTTTACCGTCATTAGTTTTTTTCCTTCTTCTGTACTAGTCAAACCAATAAGTGCATGTTGACATGATTCAGGACAAGTTGTTATATCACCACGTAAATCAGCTACACAAAATTGCAGGTAGCTAGTTAGTGCCTTACCACATCCACCTCTGAAGGCACATTTATACTTTGCATCTTCACATTTTGATATACTGTTTGCATCATTTGTATCATTTGTATCATTTGTATCATTTGTTGCGTGGGTTGCACCAACAATCAACAAAACAAGAGACATAAATGTCCATTCAACACCAGGAAAAAACATCCTTCTTCTGTAAATAATTTTAAAAGTAATATATTAAAATAAATTTATAATTTAACAGTTATGATAATGAATTTTAAGTTATATCCAAACATGATTGGGAAACGGTTTTTTTTTATTAATACTCGTAAAATTTTATTTCATTTTTTAGAATAAATTTTTACGAGGCGTTTTTTATTATTGAAAAATATTTTTAATCTATTGCTGATTATCCAAACAATTCAATGACCATATTTGTTTAACATTCATTGAATTAATATTTTTAAAAAATATCTTTTAAAGATTTACAATTTTGGCAATTTATTTATTAACAAGTATTAGGAATACATTTAAATAATGAAAATTGGTTGAACGAAAATATCATATAAGCATTATCAAGTTTCAAAAACTTTTTTCCAAGAGATGATTGGCAAGATCGAATAGATCATTCAGGCAAGACTATAATGAATCCAATCAGTTCTGAGATTTCATCTTTTTTTCTACACGCATTTTCGAAAAAAAGGGGAGTTTTTCATTGTGATGTAATTTTTTATAAAAGTATTTGAGAGTGTGCCATTGCTAACTTAAGTAGACAAACTTTTTTAATATATACGAAAATGATGATGCGTGGGTTTTCCTCTTGCATGATTTTTCTTCAAATTTTTAAAAAATAAATATAATAATATATATTACTATAGTAAATAATTTTTTTCTTTCAACAAGTTGATGGAACTTTCACATAAAATTTTCTAATAGATATATATATAAATAGCTATAGCCAAGGGGTTTTATGTCTTCAAAGAATTTTGTGAAGATTTCAGAACCTTGTGATTCTGAAGATTTCAAGTTATAGTTATATAGTTAACAATATAATCAATATGAAATGTAGAGACATAAATGAATGTAACTTGTGTGATTTTATTATTTCAAGATTTAAAGTGTTTCTGATCGTGATTTCAATAATTCCAACTGATTTCCAAAAATCACAGAATTTTTTTTTCCAACAGTTTCATGATTTCAAATAACTTCATGTTAATTTCTATAGTAATTTTGAACGAAACGGTTTGGTGATTCGTTTCCTAAAAAACACCTTAGAATATTAAATTGTTCGGAAATCATTTAGCCAATGAAATAACGTTATGAAATTGAGTATAAATATATATAAATATAAAACAAGCCGACTCGAATAAATATAATATAAAACAAAAATTAAAAAAAAAAAAACCACATATAGATGAAAAAATAATTAAGAAAAAGACATTTCATATATAATAAAGCTTTCTTCAATGTCAATTTATGCTAATTAGATTTTATAATTAATCGGATTATATACTTGAGAAAGCATGCCGATGTAATTTAATAACTTATGAATGCATAAAAAAATGAATAAAATAAATAAGACACTCGGATGTTTTAAATGCCAAGAAAAATTCTCGGATTATCAGTTGTATATTATTGGCCTTGCGATAACTTATATATATATACATGTATAAATAGTATGAACATTTAATATCAAAATTATGGGTCAATTTTCGTTTCTCATTACAATCTATTCGTTGAATTTTAAATTAAAAACGTTATTTATTTTTTTTTTTTCGACAATCGCGTTATTTTACTTCCGGAATTTTAGTGCGAATGCATTTACGTTTATTCAATTTTGATAGAAAAAAAAATACATAAATATACACGGTATAACACATAAAAAAAAACAATTGAAATGAATTAGTTAAATATCTAATTAATTAATTGAAATACTGAAAATAAAGATTTTGATCGAATTATAGTGTCTTCTGTGTTGGAATTCATTAAAGTGTTTACCTTCATTTAAGTTGCCGAGTAAAAAAGAGTTAAAAAAAAAAAAAAAAAATTAAAATACTGGAAAGAGAGATTTTGATCGAAGAGTATATCGAGTTCGAGTGTGTGTCTTTTGCGGTTGATTGTGTTTGTGTTCATTCATTTGTAAAAAAAAAAAAAAAACTTGCAAAAGCCACGTGCTGAGCCGCAAAAGAGAAGGAAGTCATACATCTATTTGCATCATGATGATTTAAGAATTTCCTTTTAAGAAATCACAATAAATTTAAAAATAATCATAATAATTAAGAATCATCGAAATTTATCAATAAATTATATGGTGTTTTTAGCAAAAAAAAAAAAAGGAACTATAAAAAAAAAGATAAAATAAAAAATATCGAGTAAAGACTAGAATGAGATATAGAATAAAGATAGATCTAAAATTGAAATAAAAAAATAAACCTAAGACTATATAGAATAAAAAATATATATATAAAATATAAGAATAAAAAATGAGAATGAGGATGAAAAGAAACAGAGATCCTTGAAAACCATCTGTCCCTACTCCCTGGTTGCCAAGTCTGCTTATATATATATATATTTCAGTTTTAAAATTTGGGACCATCATTATGTAAAGAAAATGAGAATTTTTACCAACGGGTTTTCTGTATAAAAAAAAGGGCCCCAAGTTTTTTTTTTTCTTTTTTTTTTTTTTTAAATCTGTAAATTAATAACTCGAACGGTAGCTTAAAAACTTACTCATGCATTAAAAGTCCTATCAAATTTCCTGTGTAAGGGTCTATAAAAACATTATCTTATTTGAAAAATTAAAATATATTAAATTTGACAGAACTCATCATTGATTAACATATTATAAACAATTTAAAATAATATATATATAATTTACTCAAGTGTTAAAGTTTTTATTATGATCAATTTTGAAGTTATTTATTTAAACTTGATTATTTTAGACATCTTCAAACTCGATGACACTCTTCATCATCATCATTCCAATATACACAATTTTTTTTTTTTTTTTTTTTGATTTATTTTTAGTTTTTTGCTACTTTGCATTTTTTTTTATATATATACAATTTTGGTATGTTTTTTTTTTTTTTTCGTTATTTCTTTTTTTGTATATTCTTTCTGACTAGAGTAGAGGGTTTAGTGCTATATGTAAATATTGGTCCTCGTGTAACTAAGAAGCTGAGTGAAATTATATCTACATATATGAGGCTTTCATATATGAGTGGTCCATGCGGGTCATCATTGAATGACAAACCGTTTTTGTTTTGTTTCATTTATGATATAATTTTAAGCTCTTGGCTTTTTTTATTGACTATATATTTTTTATTATATGTTTAACGATCCAATTATAAGATTGATCAAATAATAATCTGGAGATTATTATTATATTTTTCTTGTATAGAAGTTTTCTTGTGAAAAAAACATTATTTTTCCACAACTTTTCAGAAGTTCCAATTGCGTTGAGAGCTGATAAATAAAATCCAAATAAATATTTCTACCAAAGATTATATATACTATATTAAGATCCGAGTTATATATGTATACTGGGCATAATATTTGGATCTTATTTTTTGGCTTATAGTCGCAATATGGCAGATGAAGCAGGTGGTCGCGTATATATGTATAACCGTATGTATATATATATATAACCGCAACTGCTCTTTTTCATAATTTATTATTTTTTTATATCATTTAAGATAACATGTCTATTAAAATATATAAAAAAAATTTTTTCTGTTGCAATATAATATATATTAAGCACATAATCTTGTAGATTTCCAAGAAAAACCAATTAAAAAAAAATAAGATTATAATATGACTTGTTTATTTTTTACATTAAACTTCTCCTTAATATTTTTTTTTTTTTTTTTTTTTTTTATAATAAAACATTGAATTTTATATTTTAATAACCTGTTATTGCAAAGACGAGGAATTGAAGTTCATTTAGAAAATTTTTTTCCGTAGCTACATCTCCGTAGGCTGATTAAATTATAAAGTTGTAGTTTTTTGTTTGAATTATACCAAATCATGGGACAATAAAAAAATTTACTTTCATTAACTATATCCTTGGTAAAAAAATTTCCTGGAAATCCAGTGATTTTACTCTGAATATATTGCGAAAAGTCCCAATTACGGAGAAATCATTTTACCATAGAAAAATTGAATGAATATTTTTAAAAAAATATCCATGAATCGTCGCTTCCGTATATGAAAAAGTGAAAGAACTTGATAAGAATATGATTGGTGAATGCAATTTTATACATCTATGCAGCTAGTCATGAAAACCAGTTTACATAAATTAAATTACCATATTCTGCATGACTTAAAACTGTATATACATTTTATTTAAATATTTTTATTTTTCATTCGTGATCTTAATTTGTTGAATATGTATATCATCAATAGACATGAATCTAAATAATAATAATAATAATAATAATGAGAAGAAGAGAAAATGAGAAAAATAATAAATAAATAAAAAAGAAAAAGTTGCAGAGCAATTTTATTTTGTCTTTTTCTCTCGAGTGTGGCACACACGAGTTCATTAGCGCAAGAAAACATAAATCCCATGGACCACTGAATATATCGTGTATATATTACACTAACGAGCTCTTGACTCAACCACACTGTCGATTTAACCAACATTTGTGAGACTCAAAGTTCATGTATTTATATTTTTTTTCGTAACGCATCTATTATTTAAAAAAAAAATATTTATTGTTCAAATTCTATTATTATCCTCTAATACTTCGTTAAAATAAACTTAGATGGCAACAAGTGATTTTCACTGGTCATCATTAGTCTTACAGGTGTTTTGTAGTGCTTTTCAAAAATGAAAAATAAAAATAAATAATATAGTATATGACATATGGTTGATAATGTGAATGAGATATTAATGACGCAAGCTTTTGGAGTATATATCTAATGCTATACAAGGTCATCTTTTAATCTACTCACTAAAATTAAAATAGTAGCTAAATATGTGGGGATTTTTTATACATTATTCAAAAATATAATATACATGTTTATTTTTTTTTTTTTCAAAACTGACTACATCAACTGACAGACGCATGTTTCATATTTATTTATTTTTAGTTATATGTAAGAGTTTATATCGATAAATTATGATCACGTTTTATGGATAAAAGGTTGTTGATCGATGCTACACGAGTAGCTAAACGAAATACCATACTGATCATGTGTATATACACGAAGACGCGAATGACAGTGACGGATCGTTGTGATTACATACAACGGCTGGAAGGAAGTTTAAAGCAATCATAATGTTTTTTGAAAAAAAAAAAAATATATATATATAATATATATATAACTATAGTTTATACATATAACCATCCGTCTTGTATTTATTTATGAATAAATGAAATAATATTCAAGCTCAGTAAACATGCTTTTATAAAATATATATATAAATAAAAAAAAAAGACAAAAATTTGTTTATTTTATCTTACCGATTTTATTTAAATTATTTTATTTCAGTCCAATATAACATTGTTTATCCAGCCACCTTAAACACTCTTTAACCACTATATGTATTTCACGCTAAACTATTAAAAAATAGTAATTATTCAATAACAAATAAAAAACAAAATAAATGATTATTAAAATTATATAAAAGTAATATATAAAAGTTTTTTTTTGTTTTTAATGTTAATAATTTTATTATAATTAAATAATTAAAAGATTTTTTATGTTATTATTGTTTTTTTGTTTATTTATTTTTGTTGAATATCTAAAATAAATTATAAAGAGAGTACAGCACAGTCTCGCAGCCTCCGAGAAACTGAGAAATTGAGTTGTGACGGCTCCAAAGCCGAAGGCCTCGTATACTTGGTTTTTACCCCCACCAAAAAAAATCAACATAACATGGGTCCAGGGCAGCCCAACCTGCGGCCCGAGTCTGCCTGATTGAGATACCAGCCAGGCACAAACACTCACCCTCCTCACTCATACCAACTTCCCAATTCCCCATCCCCTTTGCTCCAACTTAACCAAAGCCCGTTGTCTGACTTTGCATTTCTTTTTAACTTATTTTATATTATTTTTACTCTTTACAGCATCCCATCAGGTCCTTTTATCCCCACCTTCCATTTTTTTATGCATCTATGGACCTTCAGATAAGTCCCCTTTATTCTCCCCACTTCTTTTTATGCCCTGTTTGAAGCACAAGTCCCCGTGGCTCTCAAACTAAAACTTCTACCATATACAAAAACTGAAAAAATAATATACAAAATAATTTAAAAAAAAAAAAAAATCTTTTCGAATATTTTTTTATTTGAAAATTGTATGATTTTTTTTTTTTTTAAAGGTTTTTTTGGATGAGGAAAGGAGAAGGGAAAAATGAATATTGAGATACAATGTTATTCTTTAAATGTGTCATTGGTGGTGCTTTTTTGGATTTGTATTCTTTTTTTTCTTGACAGGACAATGGTACCAAATGTCGGAAACAGTATTGTAAAGAAGGAAAGAAAATCACTAGGCAAAAGCTTAGGTAAGCCTTGGGTAAGAATCAGAGCATAAAAAAAAAAACAAAATAATCAAAATGTTGCTGAAGTATTTGTACACATACCATGAGAAGGTAGAAAAGTAGCCTGAATAAACTTATGGCACGCGCTTTCTTCTCATCTTAGCATATAGTTTTTTATGGTATATTTAAACTTGAAAAATTAAACAAACATTTCCGGGTTAAACATATCAATACAATATTTACACATACTAATTTTTTACGTATACACACAAAATTTTAATAAGCTTACATTTGTTATTTGTTTATATTTTTAATATTTGTTTTCGAAACTTTTATTTTTTGTGTATAAAAAAAAAAAAAGTGTTATATATATATAGTTTTACTAAACGAGCATATATCGTTGAATATTTATTTATATTTTTTTATTGTTTTTACGTTTAAACAATAAAATTTTTTTAATTTTGAAATTAGTAATTTTACTTCCTCGCGAACTGTCGTTATAACGTATTCAAAATGTCACAAAACGGAGCTAACAATATTACACTGTTAAAAATGTCAGTCTGAAATTTAGTGTACATGTACTTTATTTTTTTTAGACGGACGGCGGTTCTAGGTTCACGTCGGCTACTTTCATCACTTGTACAAGCACATTTACACACTGAGAAAAAAAAAACAAATATGTTTTACTACTAATTTCTAAAAAGAATTACTGTGCTGCGTAGTAAAGGCCGGGTATTTTGTATTTAGCTCATTATTATTTGCTATATAAGTATATATACTACCCTGTCATATCTCAGATTCACGAGCCTTCTCGAATAAAAAACTTTGTGTCACGTAAAAATAAATTTTTTTTTTTTTGTCAAATATTTTAACAATGATAATTTTACGTTAGAATCACGTGAAAATAAATCCAGTCTCGAGTTATGAATACTATGAGTTACGTTAAATTAAAATTATTTTGTCTTTTACGTCGGATTTGTCTACCGAAAATTAAAAAACGCTCTCATTTCTTAAGTAATTGTCAGAGACACTTCGTGTTAGAACCAAAAGCAGCGTATTTTCAATCTCTTTAATTTGTATATTTCCGATTTTTTCCCCGTGTTTCCCCTCCAAATGAGTTGTGAGCGGGCTCTCTGATTGGGCACATGTAACGAACCATATTTTATGTTACTATAGGGACAGTGGTAATAATGTGTGAATTTCCAAAAAGCGCACTACCCCTCTCACGCTTTGGAAATTCACACATTATTCCCACTGCCCTTGTAACATAATGTAAATTTTGGTTAAGGTTCAAGTTTTTGTAGTGTAAATTTACACAACGGTACGTAAAATTTATTTTAAACATTACAGCACAATAAAAAAGAATTTTACATAAAAAACCTGAAATGTAATGCCTCAAGGTTCCCGGGATAAAAATTTTAAGTACGGAAAAAGTCTTGAGGCCTAAAAAAGTTTGGAAAAAGTATTTCGAGTATGGCAAAAGGCCCGAAAACGTATACGAATTTCAAGACAAAAGTATTATTTTGATTGAAGCTCTTAATTTTGGTCTGGAAAAAGTCTTAAGGTTGATTCCGAATATCTGAATTTCTGGTAGACTTTCGATTTTTTTTGGCTTATTTTCTAAATGAAATAATTATCTATATTGTGAATTTTTTTGAATTTTTTTTTGTTTGCTTTTTTCGAGATATTTACTGTCAAAGTTGACAACTTTAACACACAAGGTATACGCGTTACCTCATGTTTTTACGAATAACTTTTTTTTGTTCTGATTCAAACTGTACATTTACTATCAGATTGTAGCCCTGGACAAAACAATATTTTGATAATTATTTCAATTTTTTTTTCTTTTTCTTTTAATAAATATTTAACTTTCAAACTATTAAACTTTGTTAGATGCGCGGCACACTGACATGAGGTGCTTTCTTTTGGGTGTTTATTTTTTTTCCTGTTTATTTTCGCGCATGCGCAGTTAAATGCGCAGTCGGCAAAAAGTCAGATTGCAACAGCGTAGGACATAAGGAGCTGGATCAGCCATGTTTTAATTCTTATTTTTTAAGAATTATTTGTTTCGACGCCACTGCTCTCTTCTCAATTTTGCATGACATACGCATGTGCATGATCATGCGCATTGAAGTGAAAAAAAATAAACACCCAAAAGAAAGCACCTAGAAACACAAGCATGGTTTTGGCGTACGACGTTAACTTTGTTTGCTAGTGTGTTGCTGCGCATACACATACTACTAAAGAACTTGGTTTTTTCATCAGTGACGCCACAAAAATTTCAGAACACGGGAATAAAAAATAGCGTTATTAATATACGGGCCCTTCGTGGCATAAATATTGGTACGGCGATGGGACTTGGAATCAACCTTAATATTCAGGACACAGAGTTTTTTTGTCAAATTTAACTTATAATTTAAGGCATGTCCAACGCCGGTTTTAGAGTGTTGTGGAGGGGAGAATGTCCTATCTATTTTATATTACAAGAAATGCACTGCCAACCCCAAAAAAATAATTTTTTTTTTTTTAAATCAATCATAACACGTTATTTTTACCATATTTGACCTTATTTCACAATAAAAAAATGTTTATTATCTTATTTTATTTAAATTTATTTATCCAAAATATCATTTACTATAAATTAAAAATTATGTTGAAATTTAATGTTGGCCAACTTGAATATAGAGTGAGACTGGCAGAAGAGATCACGGCAATTACGTGTCTGTGTGACCACACATGCAAACTTCTTCTGTCAGTTTTACTCTATGTTCAAACTATGCCGACAATAATATGTCAAAATTCCTAATTTTCGCGTCTATTTTTATTTATTAAAAAAAACCCACCGACAAAACTTTTTTCATATACGGCTCAAAATTTTCGTCTTTTTTCATTTTATAATATATCAGTTTTTCGAAATAGTCTCTGTATTTTTTCATATAGTTTCTAACCAGGTTTGTGTGAAGTGTACTCGGCTGGCCATAAGAGCCTATGTATAACCTCCTTCGAAAATGTCAACTTTATTAATTAATTTAAGAAAAACCACCGACAAAAAAATTATAAAAAAATTAGAGATTGTGTATTATTACATAAATAATCTACTGTCGAAATTTCAAAAACTTCTCTGTATTTTCGTTCCGCGTTGGACATGCCTTAAAATACGTCTGGATACGTTGTGAATATTGAAAAGTACCGAAAAACTCTTATTTTTCCATACTTTTTTAGGACTTTTAAACAGTTTTGGAAAAGTAGTGATTTGAGCAACCATCAGGATTGGTCGAATTTCGAAATTCTGAGTCTTATTTTTCAAGACTTTTTCCGTACCTAAAATTTTTATCCCGGGTTTAAGGCATTTGCCCGGAAAGCAAAAGACTTAGGTTCGAATCCCGGCAGGGGAACTTTTTATTTGTTCCAAGTTTCTGTTTTTTAAAAATGCCTTACAGTGATAGAGTTTTAGTAAGATGTTTTAGAGATATTAAAATCAAGGATATTTCGATAAAGCCATAAAGGTTTTTGATGATTTTCAGTCTTATTTCAATATAACTAAAAATACCTGATTATTATTATCATTATTATTATTATTATTATTATTATTACTGTTGATATGTTTATATGATTATTAATTCTTTGGAAAAAAAAATTATGTGCTTAATCTGGCTTGTATCTGCACCCAGGGTGGCAATCTTCACATCTCTACGGTAGCCTGCAATCAACTGATCTCTGGAAAAATATTTATCACGTAATCTAATCCATATGCCTTGATTTACATCAATTTTTTTTTTCAAATCCTCAAAAGGTACTCTGTCTAAAAACACTTAAAATTTTTTTCTTTGTATTTATAGTTTTTATGTTGTGAGCTTATCATTATTTATTTCTTCAAATAATAATTGGTTTCAAAGAATCTTGAGGGTTTATCTTATTTTGTATTTTTTTTAAATTTTAATCAAAAAAATTTAGTAGTTCATTGGAGGCTCAAAAATAGATTTTCTGTTAAAGAAATTGTAGTTTTTATACGCAAGTTTTTTTTTAAATTATAAAAAGTTAATATTCAAGTATGATTTTTATTTGGTCAAATGTATCAGTATATTTTTATATCTGTATAGATGGAAAAATTCAGAAATTTTGTTTATTTCTTTACAATTTTTTACAGGAAAAATCTGTCAGCATATTATTAAATTTAAAAGCTCTTTTGTGTTGTGTAAAATGACCAGAAAATAAAATGAAGAATAAGTGCTTAAAAAACTGCTTGGCATATGCCTCATGTTGAGAATATTCAACGAACTATAAGTGACAATTCGTCACATCTATTTTCATAACAAAAAGAATAAAATTACATTTCTTTAATTCTTTATACAAGCCTTGAAATTTCGTTTTTAGAATTCAAAATTCGGTACAGGATTTATCATTATCTTTTTTCTTTGTTTGCATTGAAAGAAAAATCAAATAAAAAGTTTGTATATATATACCAATCTATTTGCAATTAGTAGACCTTTACTATTTTTAATAAAAATCTATATTACGTCCTCCTGTGTATTCTTTCATAAACTCCTCCACTTTTTCGTACAAATTATGTACGAAATGGTCACAAACCCTTGCATTTACTTTATAAATATAAATAATAAAAAAACTTCCAAAAGAAAAAAAAAAAAAGAAATATGTGTATATCCTATAGGAAGGTATAATTTCCATCGGCACCTTGTAATTTCGGTCCATAAATCTTTCGTCTGAGAATCTCAGTCTCGTGTATAATTGAGACATAAAACTGGCGCTTGTGAAAGTCAAGGATCTCATATATATATATATATACATATACAACATGTATGTATTTGCAGAGAAAAGACGTAAACATTGGCCAAAAAACTTGATAACTATATTTATATATATGTTTTTCAATATTTTATATCAATTTAATATCATTTTTTTTTTTTTTTTAATATAGCATTTTTCAAACTGACTTCGATAAACTCGGTTTTTACCAACCAATTTCTGTTTTTCTCCGGTGTAGTTTCATCAATCTCGGTCTAATGTCTATCGGTCTATCCGATCAATATATCTGATTTACTCCGCTTTTGTTCGATCGATTACCGATGTTCTATTTTTTTCTAATTTACTCTCTTTTTCATAAAAAAATTCAACGTTTCAATTTGTTGACAAAAAAAATGTTAAATTTTGAGTTAATATTTATTAAATATGTTGAGTTAACTTAAGGTTGATTCCAAGTCCCATCGCCGTACCAATATTTATGCCACAAAGGGCCCGTATATTAATAACGCTATTTTTTATTCCCCGTATCCTGAAATTTTTGTGGCGCCACTGATGAAAAAACCAAGTTCTTTAGTAGTATGTGTGTGCGCGGCAACACACTAGCAAACAAAGTTTACGTCGTACGCCAAAACCATGCTTGTGTTCATGTCTGTGTGCCGCGCATCTAGCAAAATTTCGAAGTTTAAAAGTTGAATATTTATTAAAAGAAAAAGAAGAAAAAATTGAAATAATTATCAAAATTTCGTCTTGTCCAGGGCTACAATCTGATAGTAAATGTACAGTTTTGAATCAACACAAAAAAAAGTTATTCGTAAAAACATGAGGTAACGCGTATACCTTGTGTGTTAAAGTTGTCAACTTTGACAGTAAATATCTCAAAAAAAGCAAACAAGAAAAAATTCAAAAAAATTCACAATATAGATAATTATTTCATTTAGAAAATAAGCCAAAAAAATCGAAAGTCTATCAGAAATTCAGATATTCGGAATCAACCTTAAATATAAATAGAAGATTTTTATTAAATTCTAATTATTTATTCTAAAAATTTTCAAGTATTAAATTTGAATATTTGGGCAAAATGTTAAATTAACATCTAAAAGAAATGCTAATCTATTCTTCTTTTTTATATATTATTATTATAAAAACAATTTTTTTTTTTTAAGGATTTATAAAATTCGACGTCCAAGATACCCGTCTCCGAAAACGAATTAATGGGTGGAAGAACGAAGAATATTTGCTGATCATAGGATTCGGCACACGAGAGATCGAATCCGACGTTATGTTATATATATACAAGAGTTATACAAGACGAAGCAGGGGGTTTAAGGGGCTGTGTATCACGAACACCTTCTGACAAATGCTGTAACGCGACAGGGGTCTACTTTTTATTTCTCCTTCTTTTCCTCCTTGATTTCTTTTCCGGCTAAGCTAGTAGACTCCTCTCGAAACCAAATTCTCTTCAGGGGTCCGTGTTTAGTATTCCAATACCAATATATCCTCGAAACAAAAATCTCCATCTCATGAATTCAACACTTAAAAAAAATATATATATCTATCAAAACCATTTGTTTTTTTAATTTTTTAAATTTTTTATAGTTCAAAAAAATGTAGATAATTTTTATTTTTTTTAAAAAAGGTGTTGTTGAGAATAATATTAAAAATAAAAAATTATGGATGGTTTAAAAAGAAAAATAAATAAAGTGTTTAAAAATGTTTTTTATGCATAAAATGATAACATAAAATTCAAAATAAATTGTCTCATTAAATTCATATTTTTAAACTTAAATTTTTTAACAAGTAAAAGTTTAATTTTTTTTTCTAATATATAATTATATGTATATTTAAAAAAAAAAAATAATGTTTATCTAAAAGATGAAAAAAAATAAGATAACCCGATATATAGATGAAGATTTAACGAGTTAAAAAAAAAAAAAACATGAACATGTTGGAGTTTTTTTATTCTCATTTCTGCCACATCCGGCTTTATAAAATTTATATTATTATATTCAAAATGTACGTTTGTATGTTTGTCGGTGGATAAGAGCGAGAAATAAGTAATAATAATGAACAAAAAAAAAAAAAAAAATAAGAGAATTTAATAAATTTTATAAAAGTAAAGGCACAAGGTACATAAAATAAAAACCATGGTGATATACGTGGCAAACAAGTGTGGATATTGTTGAGGGTACTGCGATACTCTGATACCAACGTGAGTGCCTTCTGGCACTCCTTTCTTCAGCGTATAACCAACTATACAGCATCACTTTGATTGTATTTTATATATCTGTATCTATATATTAACACACGTAAAACCACAATTTCCATCAAGCATCTCTTTTTTCTCATCTCTTTATATACTTCTCATGATTGCTTCATTAGGACGTCAAGATCGGGCCTCTTTGTAGATCCTTACTTTCAAAATAAAATACATTTTTTTGTTTGTTTGTTTTCTGATTATTTTATTTTATTTTTTTTTGATTAACCTGTCATTTGTAAACGCCATATTTAATTTATTATTTTACTGTATACTCGAATAATATACATAAATAATTTTGTTTGATTATATTTATATTATTTTGCTAGATTATTATCGATCAGATACATAGCTTTGTGAAATTTCAAGTATGTAACATTTGTACTTTTTACAATAGCAAAAATAATGAAAAAAAAAAAATTTATTTCCTCAAGGCCGTTCGAAAGATATTCGCTAATTACTTCGAAAATTCATGGTTATCAACTGGCTAAATTACATTGAAAATCTGAATTTTTACTGCTGTAGGAGCATTAGTGTCTGTAAAGATTGGCCGGCAACACTCGTCACTCACACTATTAAGGAGGTTATGCACAAATTAATTGCGGGTGTTGTGGGGCGCTTCTGACGTCACAGACAAAACTGAAATCCGGCTACACTGTAAAAAAATAAAGTGAAAAGCGCCTGCGCTCTGTATTCAATATATAGGACTGCGGAATTTGAACATGCCACATCCAATTTTTGTAAAGTTTATAATTAATTACTCATTAATTGACCGATCAACATATGAAAATTTTTCGCGCAATTAATAGAACTCGGTTTCTAGTATATGTGTGATTTTTTTCAAGACTTTTTCATCATTTTTTCTATCTGAAAAAATGGTTCAAATCTCCATAAGAGCCATAGGGTTAAATAATATTTTCAATAATTAATTACAAAAAATTCAACCGATTAACATAAGAAAATAATTATACCATTGTATTCAGAATAAAAATATCTAACTGTGTACAAAATTTTAAAACATTTTCATTATATTTAAAAAAAAAAGAGTGATAGCTGCATAACCTCCTTAACAACGAATTAGTAAGGTGAAAAGATTTTAAACATAGCTTTGATATTTTTTTTAAGCATAGTTAAATATCAAGCATACCCCTGTGAACAAAAAATCAAAAAATGTCGTCCTTCTACGTATTATATGGGACTTAAAAACAACCCTAAGGAATTTTAAAGATTTTTAGTGCGTTTTAAAAAGATTCCAAGTCGCAAGATATATACTAAAATCATCGATTTCATAAATATTTTAAATTTATACTTAACATTGTAAATATATATTGTTATTGATTAACGAATTAATCACAATTAATTTCGAAAAGCATTGGCAAGTTGTTTTAAGGTTGAATGTAAACACGAGTTCCCTCTACTCGATTTCGCTAATTTTTTTTAATCGCTAGCTAAAATGATTCTCTATTCGGTTGAATTTTTTCAGATTTTTCGATAGTGATCATTATGATGCAGCTTTTAACTAACACTTGCTAACACTGGTTTTTGTTTGTTAGGCCAAAAAATAAGCGAGTACATTTTTTGTGATGAAACACAACCACAAAGTATAACTAATATTATATTAACAAAATCACTAAGTCACAGCCCGAGATGGAAAAATTAGTGATGCCGAGAGAGCAGACTCTCGTCTCGTCTCGTCTCTCGTGACGAGAGAAAATTTGTCTCTCGTCAGCTATCTCTCGTCTCGTCTCGTTTTCTCTCGGTCAAAAATTTATTCTTAGTAGTTTTATTTACAGTATAAATAATGGATTCATTACTTCGATTTTTTTATAAATTTTTTTTTAATTTTTTAATACAAATTATTTATGCTTAGATATTATTTGGTTATTCCGGTAATTTTCTGCGAAAAACAAATATAAAATGGAGAATAAATATGTGTTATCTACTGTACTACAAAAAAACAAGAAGCAATATAAATAATATTATAATCAACATTGATGAAAAAAAATCAAAAATTTGTTATAATTGAAATTAAGTAAATTGAAAATATATATAAATTAAAAAAAATAAAAACAAGAACTAAATTATTTATCTCTCGACTTTTCTCTCGCATATCGACATCGGTGTCTCGTCTCGTCTCATCTCTCGCGACGAGAGAAAATTCGTCTCTCGTCTCGAATTTTATCGTCTCTCGTCACCTCTCTCTCATCTCGTCTTGAGTTCTCTCGTTTATCGCGGCATCACTAGAAAAAATTGAGGTACCCGTAAAGGAGAAAACAACATGGCCAAGTATTGGGCCAAGCCTGGCAAAATGTTGCCAAGTCTTGGCTACCACTCTTGGTCAGTGCTTGCACCAGGCTTGGGGATTGACACCAATTTAAGCTTGGCTACCAATACTCGGCCAAGCATTGGCTGCCAATACTCGGCCATGACTTCCAAAAATTTAATAATTTTATAAAAAAAAAAAAATTTTTAATTATTTAAACTATTTAAATTTTTTAATTTATATACATATCAAACACAATTTCGTCAAAATACCTCAATTTTTTCATCTCGGGGTAGTATTTGTGTGTGTAGGTATAGGCAGGGTACACACAACTACTACAGATGTCATTGTAACGGACACAGATTTTGGTCATAGAGGGCACTTATTTATTTTATGAAAGCATGGGTCGAAGCGTCCGACTATGGCACTTACATTCAACCACTAAATCACTAAAATCTTGTTTTTATTTTGAATTTCAACAATTACATGATTACCGAGAGGTTATCCATGAAGGTTCGTAATATAATTGATTTAACGATGGAATGTGATTAAAAATCAACGATTTAAAAATTAATTTTACCGTGATTCAGGGTGATTTATGATTGATTTAAAAATTTCGACACTATCATTTCTGTTATGAATAGCCAAAATTTTTATAAAAGTACCGGTTAAATCTGGGAAAATTTTTTTATGACTAATAAACTAATTTCAATCATTCAGTTGTTATTTTTTTATACCTATTACCTACACTGAGAGAAATTTTAACTAAAAATTAAAATCCATGTTGAATAGAAATTACTATACTGCTTTGTAATTTTTGTTTTATTTCTGGGATTGGCCGCGAGAGATGATATTCTACAATAAAATTATGTAAAATGTCACACAATGTCAAAAAACTGTTATGTTACTTCAAGTCTCAGTACATCGTTATCTATTGCAGATAGACATGGGGTTGAGTGGAGTTAATTATTGAGAATTTAATTCTAAACAATTTATAAAGAATTACTTTTTTTGATTAATGTCTTAGATAATGAGTTATGAGTTAATTAAAATAAAGCACATACATGTTTTGTGGAAACGATAAAAAATATTATAAGTTCGAATAAAAAATACTGAACAATTTAATAAATATTCTAATATATATAATAAAATTTATCATGTACACATATAAAAGTTAGCATAGACTTAAATATTTTTTACTATATCGCTTTGTAAAAATTCTGGTTGTGGGGCGAAATAATACAAAGATGGCCGACTGATTGAACAAATGATTGAATTGTCATGTAATTTCAAGCATTTCTACAGCCTTATCTGTTGAAGCTAGGTATGGGGTTAAGCGAGGTTTATTGTTGGTAATTTATTTCTAAACAATTTATCAAGAATGAATTTTTTCTATTTATCAATTAGTTTTCGAGTTTTGAGCGTGTAAACAGAAAAGAAAAAATGTTGCCGGGAATTGATTGCCGTTCTCCGTGAATCTAGCACAAACTGCCGAACTTAGCACAAAAAAAGTCCAACTTTTAAATAAAATTTATAATAAAATATAGTAAATTCTAAAACCGGTAGTGCGTAAATTCTCAATCTGCTAGAATTTACTTGTGAGTTTCGTGAATTTAGTCATTTTTTTTAAAGAAAAATTACAATAAAATTATGTAATTTTTATGGCTTAGTGTTGTATATAGTCAATGACCAAATTTTTTACATAACTTTATTGTAAAAATTATTTATCAATATACGAATAATTCTTACAAATAATCGGAGGAACGCAGTTTTTACTATTCGCTTTGTAATTTTTTCTTATACGTTTGTAATTTTTAGTTAAAATTTCTCTCAGTGTATAAAACTTAAATATATTTAGAAACTATTATTCGAACGATTCCGGAAAAGTACGGAAAAAAAGAATAAGAAAATACAAAATAATACTGAAAAAACCGGATAAATATATTATCTGCACCAAGCCACCAAAATACACAAACCTGAACTTGAGGTGACAGTGTTAGCTCATTTCTTTCTGATGTCCAAGTTGCATTTCGATAAATCTTGGCTAATTGGCTGCATCCTGAAGCGGCAACAGTGATTGTAAAGAGAGCCGAAAATTTTTACGGCGTTGAACGAAATCACCAGTTGAGAGCTTCTTCTTTCTTTTTCTCTTTTTGAATATTCGTTTAATCTTACCGCACTATTTTAGCCATGTCTTCCCAGCTTTGCCATTTTTTTATTTCTTTTGGATTTTTTTTTTTTTCTTATTTTTCATCGCCCAGTTCTAAAACTTTCAGGAGCGTTGACAGTTACTTCTGATTTTATTTTTTATATTTTTTTTACATTGACAAAAAGTGCCAGTGGGGTTTATATAACATTGGAAGAATGTTACAAACTCATGGAATGCTCCAAAGGATCATGTAAATATCGTTTTTTTTTTTACATCATAATAATGTTTGTTAACAACAGCTATATATGATGTCAATGCAGCGCATAAGAGAGATGTTAAGGAAAGAAAATACGAAAGAATATAAGAGCAGAGTCATTCTCCAAATGAAGCACAAAACCATCGCTTTAAACTTGAGTTACCAGCTCTCTGATCAGCGCAATCTTTTGCCATTCATATTTACCAAGAAAAAATTTCTTTAACGTTAATTCCAATGACAGGTTCTTTATAGGTTTTATTGCTGAAATTCCAACTCATCTTGATATAATATAATATAATATAAAAAAATAAAAATAACAACTTTTTATTATTTTTATTTACAAGATGATTATATATATGATTATATATCATTATATATATATATATATGATGATATATATATATATAAAGGATAATATGCTTAGCTGTTGCTAGCATTAAGTTAAAATTATTTCTTGAAATAAAAAAATATATAATACATCTGCCGGGACGTTTATTATATTCAATATTGATCGTAAAAATAATCCCAAGATTTTCATAAAAAATTCTTAGAAAGATCATAAATTTTTTAAGATTTATACCCATAATAAACAATTACAAGAAAAAAATTATAATTATTCTAATTTTATAAAATTAAGTTTAATTTTTTTAATAATAGCAAGTTTAAATAGTCATTTAATTTTAATAAAACTTTTTGTTTTTATTATATTGTGCGATAAGAATTATTAAAATTAGTTTTAATTTAAATATTAAACAAAAAATTCTCAAAAAATTTATGTTGGTGTTGGGTTGGTGTAAACAAGTCACTGATGAACTGAGTGTACACTTGATTATTTTTTTATTTTATCATAACAGGAAGTTGTACATCAATGTGAATTTATCGTTAATCGATTTATATGTTAATAATCATGTAGGCAGACAGTTTTATAAATATATCTTGTCTAACAGTCTCCTAATTATTGCCCATACAATAGCTGTTATAATACCCACGCTGTTAAATAAATATAACCAGTAAATCACGTTACGACAAACTAAAAAAAAAAAAAAAAAAATTATTTACATTGAGTTATATTAACATGAAAATAAGCTGAGACATATAAACATTATCGTTCTACTTGCGTAGGATGTGAACACAACATCAAGACACGTGAGGTCATGTTCTGATGATTATTTGTGAAAAAAAAACATTATCTTTATTATTCTTTTATTTCTTTTGTCGAATTATCAATCATCTGGAATAAATATATATATTATTTTTGACATCTATATTTTACTATGTGAATTATACCTTTTAACATATTTTATTTTTTAAATTTCTTGCTCTATATCCTTTTTGCTGTATGTCATGATCATATATTTTGTTTTTTAAATGGAAAGACATCTTATTCAAATGTCTTTTTCCCATGACCAAAAAATGACGATCCATCGTGTAATCCAACCTATTCAAGAGCAGAATAAAAAAAAAAAATGAACAAAAAAAAAAAGAAATACGAAAGAAGCAAAATCGCTTGTCCCAGGTGCTTTTCAACACCCACGATACATAAAAATACATACAAGAGATTTCTGTACTTGTGATTCAGCCATCTTGAATGTCGATTTTACCTTTTTATTTTTGAATGCAAGTTTCGCACGCGAGCTCACTTGGGGTGCATTTTATTCAGTGACAGTTTCACGCTGTGCAACCAGAGCCAGGACAGACCAAAGGACACGGAAAAAAGGCAAAAAGAAAACAAGTAGTGCAGTGAACACATAAAAAAGAATCACTGTCATGAAAAAAAAAAATACAATAGTAGGAAAAAAAGGTATTTAAATAGTTTTCTTGGGCCACCGAACTGATTTTCTTATTTTATTTTATTTTTCTACGAATTTTAAATGCTTTGTCAAAATGGCCGTTCAAGAGGTTTTTTTTTTTGTTGGTTGTATATTTGAGCTAATGATGGATTACTTAATTCAGGCTTTTTGGACACTGACGAATATGGATATGCTTCTTTTTTTTTTTCTTCCTTTTAAATATGTATAAATGAGATTTTTAGTAGTTTTGGTAATTTTTTATAATTTTACTAGATGATATTACATTTGAGTCAGCGTATGAGAAAAATAAAAAGAATATATGGGGATCGAGAGGCGTCGCATGACCATGAGATTTTCGAATCGAGATATCGGCGCCGCTACTCGTGTACCAACGTGGCATCCTTTAACTCTATCTGCTTCATCTTTTTATTTTTATTGTTTTTCATTTATTTATTTTTTTTATTTTACAGCATTTACCGTGCACGACATGTTCATGTTCATGCTTCTCATTCCTCGTATTTACAAAAATATTTTTTATTTCTTCGTTTATTTTTTTGTTTTTTTAAATTTTATTTCTTTTGAGAATTGCAAACGCTTAGTTGTTGGTGCATTTAAAAATAATTATTATCATTTTTTTCAAGTAAAAAATACAGTGTAATCAGTGTATATACTTATATCCATCGATATAATATATATATATTTTAAAAATTTTTATAAATAATAATGTAGCCTTTCTTTTGAACGAGATAATTTGAAATATTATTATATATACACTGAAAAAAAAAAGTTCTACCAGATAGAACGTTTGTTCTAGGAAATTTTTAGTTTTGAAAGAAGAAAAAAAGTTCTTGTTATGAATGGAAAACTTCTTGTTGAAAGACAAAAAAATTCTTGAAACATGACAGATTTAGATTTGAAATGCAACTCAATTAGTTTTGAAACAATGTAAACAATGTTTTTTTTTCTTAAACTAATAACCTATGAGGGGATTCGAACCCTCGACCGACGCAAACCACGATATCTTAAACCTAACGACTTTCCCACCGAGCCACGAGCGCATTTAAATTAGCCATTTAAATTTAGGAATCGCCAAGCATGGAAACACGGCCATACACTGGCCGATAAACGGCAGCCCATGATTGGTAGCCAAGCAAGGGCCATTAATGAGATATACTTGGCAAACGATCGGTCCATTATTGTGTTGCCAAGATTGGCAGTCTTGTCTTGGCCAACGTCTGGCCATTAATTGGCTGGCCATTCAAAGGCTGCCATTCATCGGCCAATTCATGGTAAATGCATGGTTGGCGATTTAATGGCTGCCATTCATCGGCCAATTCATGGCAAATGCATGGCTGGCCATTTAATGGCTACTGTTCATCGGCCAATTCATGGCAAATTCATGGCTGGCCATTTAATGGCTACTGTTCATCGGCCAATTCATGGCAAATTCATGGCTGGCCATTAATGGCTACCGTTCATCGGCCAATTCATGGCAAATTCATGGCTGGCCATTAATGGCTGCCGTTCATCGGGCAATTCATGGCAAATTCATGGCTGGCCATTTAATGGCTACCGTTCATCGGCCAATTCATGGCAAATTCATGGCTGGCCATTAATGGCTGCCATTCATCGGCCAATTCATGGCAAATTCATGGCTGGCCATTTAATGGCTACTGTTTATCGGCCAATTCATGGCAAATTCATGGCTGGCCATTAATGGCTGCCGTTCATCGGGCAATTCATGGCAAATTCATGGCTGGCCATTTAATGGCTACCAACCATCAGCTAACTTTTGACAAAAACAAACAAGACAATAGAAAAAAAAAATCAACAATGGAGCATTAAAATTAAATGAATAAATAAATATATTTGTATTTGAATAATCATCTTCAAAAAAGTCTACCAAGTCTACGAGTGAACTTTATTACTACAAGAGAACAAAAAACTTCCGAAATATATATATCGCGCTCGTGGCTCAGTTAGTTAAAGCATAGGTTTAGTGTAGGTTTAGTGTAGGTTTAGGTTTTCGGTCGAGAGTTCGCGCCCGGCGAGAGGCAGGAAAAAAAAAACATTTATTATAAAAAAAAACAGTTGGACTCGATAATCTATATATGCAATTGAAAGAAAAAATATTTTTTTTATTTTTATTTATAAAAATAATTGATTTCGCAAGTAATGGGCCAATCTTGGCAAATGTTAATGGGCCAATCTTGGCAAATTTTAATGGGCCAATCTTGGCTAATGTTAATGGGCCAATCTTGGCAAATGTTAATGGGCCAATAATGGCAGCGAATATTAGAATGGTGTAACGCGCCAGGCCCGGCGTATGAGTGGCCCATTAATGGCAGAATTTCGCCATGCATCGGCCGTTGCATGGCCGTGTTGTAGTCTCCTACATGGGGGGCGAAGCATTGATACTCTGCTGAAGTAGATTAGTGTGTGTAAATATCCCGGGTAGGAATTGCCAAGACTCACAACACGGCAACGTCTTGTCCCAATAATGGCAGCCAATCGTGCGCCATCCATGGGCCAAGGCTTGGCTGACTCATGGCTGGTTATTTGCTTACCAAGGCTTGTATTCCAATGCTTGGCCGACCATTGGTTGAAGAAGAGGTGGCCAGCTCTTATCAAGCCATTTATCGGCCAAGTCTTGGTAAATTATTGGGTGGCCAAGACTCGAAACAGATGATTAAGCCAAGGCTTGGCTCATTAAAGGCTGGCCAGCCATTGATCGACCATTCATCGGCCAAGTCTTGGTTCATTATTGGGCGGCCAGGGCTGAAAACAAATGATTGAGCCAATGCTTGGCTCGTTAAGGGCTGGCCGAACATTGATCAACCATTCATCGGCCAAGTCTGGGTAAATTATTGGGTGGCCAAGACTCGAAACAGATGATTAAGCCAATGCTTGGCTCATTAAGGGCTGGCCAGCCATTAATCGACCGTTCATCGGCCAAGTCTTGGTTAATTATTGGGCGGCCAAGACTGGGAATATACAATTAAGCCAAGAGTTGGCACATTAAAGATTGGTGAACTTGACTTGCCATTTGTCGGCCGAGTGTCGATTTTTCTTTGGGTCACCAAAATTGATTATTTTTTATTCTTTCGACATATGTCGAAATATATATTAAGAGCCGCTATTATATATTTAATATTGAAAATTTTTTATTCAATTATATACTGTATAACAGCTACTAATTTTTTTCTTACATAACGAAAATTTCAAGAAAAAATTTTTTTTTTTTATAAATTATTAAAATATATTCTGGGGTTAATGAAACAAATAAAATTTATATATCGGCCGAGTGTCGGTTGATTCTTGGATTGCCATGATTATGATGTAAATTCAAGTAGAACAAATTTTCCTCATCTCTAACTGTTGCTGCTATATGGTTAAGTAAGTAAGGGTCCGGAGTTTCAAATAGAAGATACCGTGTTCAAGTCCTGGTGACGTCAAATATTTATGGTATAGTTTTTTCAGTCAAATAAATTATTAATGATATAAATAAAAAATTTAAATAGTTTAAATAATTAAAAATTTTTTTTTTTTTATAAAATTATTAAATTTTTGGAAGTCTTGGCCGAGTATTGGTAGCCAAGCTTAAATTGGTGTCAATCCCCAAGCCTGGTGCAAGCACTGACCAAGAGTGGTAGCCAAGACTTGGCCATGTTGTTTTCTCCTTCACGAGTACGAGCCGCCCAAACTCATACTTCTAGAGACGCGGCAGTAAAGTATAAAAATTTTAGACATTAGGGAGCGCTTATTATTTTTTTAAACTATGGTTATCAGAGTGCCCCATTGCACCCAAAGAGTCGTCCTACTTTGGGATTTACATACCGCCTTAAACACTATTAAAATTTGATTCTACCTGGACTTGAACTCGAGTCTTCCTTCGCGACTCGGCCGCGGCGGCTATAACGAAACTTATAAATAAATTTCTGATTTGAATTTAATCAATAAAAGACCAACTTTTGGCCACCCGAGAGTCAGCCGAAGCTTGGCCAGTTATGGCAACCAAGCAATGGCCATTAATGTATGAGCCAAAGATTGGCCGATGATCGGCAACCAAGCAATGGATTGGCCGAATTGATGTATCAGCCATGGATTGGCCAATGATGGCAACCGAGCAATGGCCATTAAAGAGTCAGCCAGGTTTGGCCCATGCATTGTTGCCAATTATCGGCCATTTAAGAATCAGCCAAGGCTCGGCCATGAATCAGAGCCATGAATTGGCAGTACAAGAATGGGCTAGTCGTTTGCCAATGATGAACCATGAATGGCCCATGCCTGGCTACCAATCATTGGGTGCCATTGATGGGCCAACGCATGGCCGTGTTATGAGTCTTGGCGATTCCTACACGGGGGGACGTAAATTTCTGTTACGATATAAGTAACTTAGTCTCGATTATAAAGATCTCGATGAAGAATAGTATGAACGACTTTGTAAAACACCGGAATTAGCTTAACTTGGGAAAATTTCGGAAAATAATTCCACCAGACAGCAAAAGCCTGCACATTTGGATCATATATAGTATACTACAGAAAAATTTTTTACAAAAGTTTGATCGGGCTGATTACAAGGAAATTGAGAGTCACACACTATTTGTTACTCACATGCATCGATACCAGCATCGAAATTAAATGTCTATTCAATTGCAGCATTGTTATTTTTAAATTCATATATTGACTGAACGATGTGCAATCTCGTTTTATGATTATCATTATTGATAATCAGTATTAATAATCTTAATGAAGGTTAACTGGTACAAGAAGAACATTGTTATATTTATATGAATACAGGCGCCATAAATTCATTAAGTCATTTACGTTAATAATTCGTCTGATGCATGCGCTCAATTTAGTTGAATCATCAACAGACTGTGTTGACCATGATAATAATAAAGTCTCCAATTAATAAGCTGAAACCTTAAATCGAAAAGTCGATCGAAGATTCACTATATATATACATATATAGTAGAATCGATTTTTCGGTACGGTGCATTAAAATTCCGGTGTACTATTAAAAAATTACAGTAATAAAGTAGTAGAAATAATTTTTTCATGCTGTACGATAAATCCTTAACGTCTTAGTCAAAAATTACAGTATAAAAGTAGAAATTATTATCTTATATGCTGCATTCAAATCCTAGATCTGAGTCAAAAATTACAGTACAGTAGTAGAAATGACCTGAGTAGAGTAGTCATGATCGGATCAGGATTGCTTGATTACAAATCCAGCCCAGATCGAGATTCTGGATCCCAACCTGATTAGGATGTAACGCTTTTTGGTAAGGCTCGAATTCGGATCGGGTCAAGATACCTGATCAGGCTATGGTAACCATTAATGGTCCGAAATGAACCCAGATTTTAGATCCGAACCTGATCAGGATGTAAGGTTATATGATAAGGTTTGGATCCGAATCGGATTAGAATACCTGATCATTCTATAGAAAAGATACATGACCCGAAATGAATCAAGGTTCTGGTCTATTCCTGATCAGGATACATGATTTTTTCTCAAGAAAAAAAAATGAATATATTAGTTTTTCACCTTGAACATATGTAATTTCTTTATTTCAACGGATACTGACCTACACTGACTAATCTAACAGACCAAACTTAAATTAATTTTGCAATGAGTCAACGACATTCAATGTTACGTAAAAACGTTGTCATATGTCTTTCAAAGTTGCAATGAAAATTGCGATTGGGAACGAGGACAGTGAGGACAATAACAATCGGGGCAGAGCTCTACTGGACTTTCTATTTGCCACGAACCTGGAGGTCATCAACCAAGGTATGGAGCTTCCTTTCTTACCTAGTGTACGGAATTCAGTGATAGACCTGACGATGGCCACACCAGAGGTGGCAGGTAGAATTAAGAACTGAAAGAGAAAAATTAAGTTTTTCCCGGTGAGGACGTGAGGTTTAACGCTCCGAGTGAAATTGAAGACGCAGCGACGTATTTGTGGGACGCAATAGTCGAGGCGTATGAAAATAACTGTCCTCTAAGTGTAATAAGGGATAAGAGTGAATAGTGGAGCAGCGAGCTACAGAAGCTAAGATCCGGTATACGTAGGGCTCTGAATAAGGTACTCAAAGGTAGACCAGGAGCTGCAGATACAAAGATACAAATTCTCTTGTTCCTATAGCCACGTTCCAAGTTTAACTCTGCACATACTGCGAGCACCTCCGCCTAAAAAACAAGTCCCCTTGTTCGATCCTCAGATCCAGATTCCTGCCCCAGTGTCTTCCTTGGTCTTAGATCCATCTGTAAACCAGATGAGATCGTATGCCGAGGTCGGTCCTGGTTCATTCATCCACTCCTTCTGTTCCGGATAATTTACCCAGTATTTTTTTTCAAATCAGTATCTTTCCTGCAAAAAGTCCTGCCTAGCTCCTACCGCAGAATTTAAGTTTCTCCGCTCACCAGTGATAATGCAATGTCCAGTGTCGCCTAAGCGATATTCTGTTATCTTATTTCTTATATGTCTGCTCGTGACCCTCAGTGCTGCTATCTTCACTATTAGATGCAGCGGATGCATATCTAATAGCAGAGTTGCCAGATATGGCTCTTTAGAGCCAAATTGGCCCCTTGAGAACCATTTTGGCCCTCTCTATTTTCTGTTTGGCAAACCATGTGGCTCTTTGACTAGTCTACAATACATACATTAAGAGTGCAATGTAAACATTAGCCGGTTCAGTCCACTAGCATCCACAGTTAAGCCATTCTCTTGAATTTGGATCCGTATCAATTTGCAGTAGAATTTGAACTAATCGAATGTATCGTCAGTTAGTCGACCTACTATCTTTACCGCACTTAAATTTTGAATGATAATTTTGTTCTGATTCAACTAGATAATTATTCTGGCTATATGAGACTTCTCGTGCTATCATTCAACCTAATGATGAGGCTGATGCCATGTGATATTTATATGTTACTATATTAGTATGAAGATCTTAGCTTAGATGCATTAATCCTACTTCTATAGTAATTTGAATTTTGGCTCTATGCTATTTTAGATGGCCCTTGTTGGCCCCTTCAGCGCCACTCGGTGGCTCTTTTACTGCTCAAGCATCTGGCAACTCTGTCTAATAGTGCTCCTAGAGGGTAAGGGTTGACTTACTAGCTCCTGTAACGCTCCTAGAAAGCCCTTAGCTCCTACTTGCCCGGTTCTCTTCCACCATACAATAGCCTCATGCGCTACTGCTTAGCACGTCCAGGCCATGATGCTTGGGTTAATACCCCAGTTTCTACCGCAGATCCTTCTGAGTATATAAGAGTATAACAGCCCTGTTTCGAACTCTTTCTACTTGCAACCCCCAATTCAGTCTCTTATCTAGTATGACCCCCCATATGTTTGACCGAGTTTGAGGGTACAATCTCTTAACCACAGGATTTCGGATTTCTCTACCCTTCTAGTTTTCTTTTACCCGTGAAGACTACCAGTTTTGTTTTGTCCGGATTGACTAACAATCCTGTGCCTTCACACCATCTTTTCACTATACCTAGTGCAATTCGAGATCTGCTACAGACAGTATTCGCATCCCCAGCCTGTATTACGATAGCTATATCATCTGCATATCCTTGTGCGTGGAAACCCTGGTGGTTCAGAGCTATTAGGAGATCCTATTAGGACCACCACACACATCATGTGTAATACTTCATGAGACATCATATGACGTCAATGACGAACAATGACGACAAATGACGACTCATCAAACCTCCGCCGCCCATCTATTCGGCAATTGAAAAATCGTGAATACTTCATGAGACATCATTCTTGCTATTAGGGCCACCACACACCATAACAGCGGGGATAGAACTCCTCCCTGCGGGCATCCTCGGTTGATGATAGCTCTCAACGTCTCCCCACCTCTTTCCACGCAAATTCGTCGGTCAGAAAGCATGTTCCTGATCCACCTTCTCCCCAGGTAGGAAGTGACGACGGGCACAAGCCTGGGACAAGCTTGATTACCCGGCTCTCGGGCCTGTGTCGGGCCTGAGACACAAGCCTGTGTCAAGTCTGGAATGTTCACGATGTATTTGCTGGTGTCGGACTAGTGTATCGGGCTTGACACAGGCTTGTGTTCCCAGGCTCGACACAGTCTTGTGTTCCCAGGCTTGACACCGGTTTGCAAAAAAAATTATAAAAAAATATAAATAAACAATTATTATTAATTTATTAAGTTGACATTATTATTTATTACGCGATACAATTTGAATTAACGATAATTATATGAACGAAAATAAACGGCGTAACGGGGGATCGATCCTAGGTCACTCTCGTGGAACTCCAATGCTCTATCAAGTTAACCACCGGGGTATTAAGGTTGATTCTGAAAATCTGAAATCGCAACAGATTTTTTTTTTCTTTATCTTATGTTTAAATGAAATAATTATCTACATTGTCAATTTTTTTCAAGTTTTTTTTGTTCGGTTTTTTTGAGATATTTACTGTCAAAGTTGACAACTTTAACACGCAAGGTATAGGCGGTACCCCATATTTTTATTAATAACTTTTTCAAAACGCAACAGAAAACGTTAAATTTCTATCAGTTTGTAGTGCTAGAAAAGACAAATTTTTTGATATAAATTTTTAGTATTTCGTCTTTTGCGTTTAAAAAATAAATAACTTTGAAATTCAAAAATTTCACGAGAAGCGCAGCACACAGACATCAACACAAGCATGGTTTCAGTGTACGATGTAAACTTTGCTTGCTAGTGTGTAGCCACGCACACACATACTACTAAAGAACTTGGTTTTTTCATCAGTGGCGCCACAAAAAATTTTAGGACACGGGAATAAAACATAGCGTTATTGATATACGGGCCCTTCGTGGCATAAATATTGGTTCGGTGATGTGACTGGGAATCAACCTGGCACAATAGTCAAAACCTAATAATTGTTTTTTAAAATTTCTATTTACAATTTATAGATCTAATTAATATAATTTTTTTTTTTTAAATTGAATATATGCACAAGCAAGTCCCGTGTGAGGCTTGGTAAAACGGGCTTGACACAAGGCTCGTGTGAGGCCGGGGGAAAACAAAAAAAAACAGGCTTGACACCGGCTTGGACTATTAAGGCCTGTCTGAGGCCGGTTGAAAACAACGGGGTCAGTCTTGTGTCAAGCCTGTGTAAGGTGTTACTCGAGTTAAGTCAAAATAGTTGAAGACCAATGTAATTGATAAAAAACGATTCTATGCAAAGAAATACATCTATTCATAACTTTTTTTTTGTCCTAGGTAACTTTGTTTGTTTATAATAAACTATTAAAGTCGCTATTTTTTTCGAGGTTAAACACGGTGAGATAGGGAGATTTTACTTTTTTTTGGGTTCAACTTAAACTTTCATACAAAACTAAAAGTTGGAGAATTCTCAAAAACTATCAGTCTGTAGAGGAAAAAAAGACAAATTTTTTAGTTAAATAATAATTTTCTGACCTAAAATATTTTGTTCATAGTATAGAAAAATAAATTTTAGTCTTTGTCTAAATACATGAGTGGAAGTTAGAAACAATATTTCTTTCTTTTTTCTATCCTTTTCGCACTCATAGAAAATATTATGTTTTAATACGCCATCCGCCAGAGGTCTCAAGTTTACTCGAGTAACACGTTAACGAGGCTCATGTGAGGCCGGTTAAAAACAACGGGGACAGTCTTGTGTCAAGCCTGTGTTAACAAGGCTCGTGTGAAGCCGGAGAAAACAATAGGCACAAGCTTGTGTCAAGCCTGTGCTCCCAAGGCACGACCCTCGCGCAAGCCTGGCACAGTTGTTTAAGCCCGAGAACTCCTACCTGGGTCAAAGTTGGAACAATCCCTAGCCTCTCTGCCCCCCTATCTATGGCTTCTATTGGGTGTGTAATCTTAAAATCTTAAAAAGTGTTAAAATTAACATTTAAAAAAGTGTAGACCTATTTTAACATCCAAAAACTTTTAAATTTTACATTTTTTTTTTTTTTTTCACTATGTATATGTAATTCGTTTTTTAGTACACGGTACGTAAATAGTATATTTCGTCACTAGTGCCCACGCAGTGAGTGTGATCACAATGAATTTGTAATTGCAAGCCTTGGCGAGTGTTTTCCCTCCAAATGAGTTAGGAGCGGGCTCTCTGATTCGGCACATGTGTCGAACTATATACTTTATGTTACAAGGGCAGTGGGAATAATGTGTGAATTTCCAAAGCGTCGGAGGGGTAGTGCGTTTTTTGGAAATTCACACATTATTACCACTGTTCCTAGTAACATAAAATATAGTTCGTTACATCTTATGTATAGAATCAGAGAGCCCGCTCACTTTCATTGGAGAAAACACCTCGCCAAAACTCTCCAAATTCGTTGAGAGCACACTCTCTGAGTGGGCACTTGTAACGAAATATACTATTGTGACACTTGGGGCAATGGGAAAAATGTGTGAATTTCTTTTTATGCATCATTCCCACCGCCCTTGGGTCATAATATTATTTTAAATCGGATACTAGAATTTTAATACACAGTACCGGAAAATCATTTCTACATCTGTACTGTAGTTTTTGACGAAGATGCTCAGATTTTCATGCACACCATAAGAAAATCATTTCAAGTCAGACACTAGAATTTTAATGCGCAGTACAGGAAAATCACCCCAAGTAAAAATTAGTTCAGGATGGCCTGAACCTTGATCCAAGCCGAATCAGGATATCTTATATGAAAGCTGTTAGGGGCCATTCATGTATACGTAGTCATAGTGTCACTTGACTCGTAGTCGACTCGTTAGTCAAGTCGTAGTCAAGTGCAGTCAGCGAAAATTTTTGTCCAATCAATTAATTATCATTATGACGAAAAAATATTTATCATATTATTTATTAATTGTCTTATTAACAGCAATTATTATTGATTTGTTATTGGTAGTTATTATTTTTATTAAATTTCTTCGATTACGCTGAAGTGTAGTTGAAATGTAGTCAATGCAGTCGAATATCATCTAGTCACACCAATTTTGACTATGCATAAACTATACACTAACGTGTTTTGAATATATTTGTAGTCGTGGTGTCACTAAATCAGGGCATGAATGGGCCCTCACTTATTCTCAGAAAGCAACTTTTAATTATAATTTTTTTCTTGATCGAGTCATTATTTCAGTGATAAATGATAATTAAACGATATTATTTATTATTGAACCCCTTTTGTTTTATTTACAAAAAATATATTTATAAAGCATCATCCATATACTGCTCATTGCCAGAATGAATCAGCTGAATCTTTTCTTCAAGAATATAGTTTTTATATATATATATCGACTTTTTTAAAAGGGTCTAGTCCCTTATATTGGAATTATGCACTTCTTATATTTATTTTTTTTTACAAATATATTTTTATATAAAAAATCAGGTATGGCTCAAGTAAAGCAGCTATAAAAAAATAAATATGAAAATAATTCAAGCGAACAATCCTCCGCCTACCAACATCCAGCGCTCTTCTTCAACGTCTTCTCCTTAGCTTCTTATTTATTTATTTTTTTCTTTTTGAGTATCGTCGTTTTTACACACCTTTCCGGCTTTCTCGCTTCCCTTCTTACCCAGTCTTTTGTAGAGGCTTTCATCATTCCACCGACTAACGTCTCTCCCGGCTCCTTTTCATCCAGCATTGCCACGATGATGTCTCACTTTGCCAGCGATTGCCAGCCAGCAACAAATCCATTGATTTATTTAGCGGTGTCCTTCTTCTCTTTTGATGGATTTTTTTTTCATTCCTTTTTTTTATAACAACTTGTTATTATATTTTCTTCCCATGGTCGGCTACTTCTATGTGTTCCTCGCACTGTATAGTATTCCAATTTGTATTCCAATTTCATTTTATTAAAATAAAATATATATATGTGACATGAAAAAAAAAAATATTGCATAAATTCAAGTTATAACAATTATTTTAAAAAATACGTTTCATGAATATAATACGATAAATAAATTCATATATTTTAATAATTACAATTTGATTTTAAAAAGCATTTGTATGTTTTTTTTTGTCAAACTAAAATTTGTAATGTTCACAGGTTTTATAATTAATTTTAATGAGATTAATCAAACTATTTAAATCATTCGAAATAAAAAAATATATATTTAAATATTAATTTAAAATAAAACTTTTTCACACGAAAATTAAATTCAACCTGACGTTGTTAATTTCAAAATAAAATAAATTTATAAAAAAAAAGTAAATCTCTGTGGACCAATCGTGTAAAACCGTGGCGAAGATGAAGATTAAAAAGAAGAATAAAAATAAAAGTATAAAAAATAAAGACAGATTAAAGTAAAGGACAGAGTGAACATACGGTAACAATAAAGATGTATCTATCAGTACAGGGCTACGTGCCAGAGGACGAGACTTCGTGTGCACGCCACGCCATCCTTATCCCCCCTGACAATCTCTTTTTATCTTGATTCTTTTTTACTTTTTCATCCAGCACACAGTTTAAATGTACTTTTATATGTGTGTAATAATGGCTCAGTGAGGTTGGAAGTTATAGCCACAAGCGCGCCTTTGTATTTTCATGACTCTTTTTCTTCTCCCTTGTCCGCTGTCCTACCTGGGCCTTTTTTTCAGCCTGCGGGCCCATAACCCCCCACTCTTGCCAACTGCTTTCATTTGCTCTGAGGTTTTATTCTACTCAAATCAAGTCTCTCACTAGCTATAATATATATTTCAAGCTCACCTTTGATGCTTTCTACGATGTCTATTTTACATTGGTTTTAATCAAATAATTGTTTTCATGAATATTGTACGTTGATTGTAATATTTTCTTTCGTTACAAAACAACCATTCAAATATATACACATGTTTATATACACAAAATAAAAATTACGATTATCAAAGTTTATAGCCTGTCAGAGTCGTTCAAGGTACCTGCCTTGAATGTAAAATCCAGAATATCATGTAGAATAATAAAAAATAAATTTCGAAAAAAAAGTTATCATGCGATTTTTTTGTTTTTTTTTTTCTTTCGTTTTTGGCTATTATATTTTGTTGCTTTTGATGAAGTATATATTCAAGTGTACAATTTTTACACATAATAAAACTGATGAATATTCGAAAAAAAAACATATACTAATGATGAAAGATAAGAGAATATTTAGACCACCATGCTCACAGGAAATGACGACTTCAATAATGTCGAGACCATGATTGAAAAAAAAAAAATAATTTTTTTATTTACTTTTTCTGTAAACTTGATGGTAGTATTATTGCAAATGATACTCTTCGGTTGTCTGCACAGTTGCCATAGATAGTAATTAAGGTAAAATAAAAAGGAAAAAAGTCATCTGTATGTATTGGTTGTTCAGTAATTTAGTCATTTTATATTGCTCAATGAACAGATGAACAACACCCAACCTAGCATATGCCGCTGTTTATGTCGTGCTTTATTACATCTGGTTGTCTTCTTGGTATTGAAATAATAAGACCCACCACCATCAACATATAAAATAATTTCTCTTTCTCACTAACATAATGCATTTATTTTTGTGCTGCAATTTAATCTTTCTTATTTACTATTATTCTCATTTCCTGTGTACTTATTTTTATTCTTCGTATTTTTTTTTTATTATTATTTTCAATTAATTCCGGGGACAATACTCTCAATTACAATGTACACACTTATCATTCAATTATTTTTGTTGAAAAAAAAATCTATAAAATTATTGAATAAATTCATCAATGTTTTTTTCTATATATAAAAAATAAAATTGATTTATTATTTTTCAATAAATAATAATTTGCCATGACATCAAAATATCGAATAAAAACATTTCGATACATTCGTTAATCAATATGTCACCACGCATCATTAGCCATTCGAAATATATCACATAAATTTGAATGTATAAAATTTTTAATAATTATTATATTCTTGGAAATATCCACATGTTGCTTTTATAAATATATAAACATTCGTTTCGACTTCTCTATATTTCGTTTATATATACTACACTTAATATATTATTACGACTCTAGTCGTATGTCTGCACCCTGATCTGTCCTAAAACGCTTCATATACGGTTTAAATTCAGCTAGCGTCATGTGTGATGCCAGCAACTATTTTTCTTTAGCAGCAGCTACAACAACAACAACAACACGTATAAAAATATATATATTTATATTAATGTGAGGCCAAAACAGACGTCGGCCATTATCCTCCTCATCCTCAAAAATTGAGCCAGGCTATCGAATGGCGGGGGCCACGCGGCTACGCCCGAGGCAGCATCTTAACAACTTAATTTTCGACGATAGAATGAGAGAAAAGGAGAGATATATAAAAAAGCAACTCACGTCCTCTTGAAACTGAGTGAGAAGGATTGAATAAAGATACACAGAGGTTTAGACAAAGAAAACGATAAAAAAAGGTATGAAAAAATAAAAAAAAAAATATATACCGAAAAAAAAAACATATATGTATATACTTATATAAAATTTTAAACCATAAAAATTTTCAATTTTATTTTGTGTATGTTAGAATTGTTGTTCAATTGAACTTTTTTTTTTTGTATCCAGGCATTCAATATATATATACATATTGAGAATTATTTATAGAATGCCATTTCAGTTTCTAGGTTTTTTTTTAACATGAAATCTGTACAAACAATCTTCATATATTCGATTGATATATGTTATTTTTTTAGTTTGAATAGAGGCAGTAACCGGATATATTATTATGGTCACCTATTCTTTGCTGATTTCTTTTTTTTTTCTTTAAATTTAAACTCATTCATATAAAATATACCGTGATGAAAATAATTACTCCAATTTTCTCTCACTAAATATTCATGAATAGTTATTAATTTTATTATTTTAGAAATATTATAAAAACCAAGAAAAACTTGTTCAAAAAATGTTTTTTTGATTTTTTGGTCGATTACCGTACTCAAATTAATTCTAATTGGTATCCTTTTTAAAAAATAACTTTCAATATTTCATTCATGTGAAAATATTTCTCCAAATTGCTATACGTATTACTCCCGAATTAAGCCAATTGGAATTTCATATTTTTAAGTTTATTTCAATTGATTTTAAATAAAAAAATAGTTCAGTAATTTAACTCATGAAAAAGCCCTTATATACCTGCATATATTTATAACCTGTTAAATGTTGTTTGGAGCGAGACAGAGATGCGGGTAATCAGTGACAAACCTTTGGATATGATGGTATATTTTCGAAGATGCTGAGTGTAGAGATTAAGGTAGACGAAAGAAAAAAAATAAAAATTTTATGGTAAGAGAGAATGTTGGATGATAGTAAAGAAAAAAAAAATAAATGAAGAGGGGAATCTGACCAGGTTTGACTGGTCCAGCACGCACCAGCACATCTTCATTAGTCTCCTGAATCGTGGTCACATTTATGGCGTTACCGTAACGTAAGCCATGGCTGTATGTATTTTTACCTACACAACACATACAGCTTGTAATTTACATAATATTTTACATACATGCAATCTTTTTTCTTTATATTTTTTCATCATAATTTTCTTTTTGTCTTAAATTTATTTATCATTATTATTATTCAGCATCATGTTTCCTTTGTTCTTTTCAGTTTTCATAAATATTGCGTTGTTGACATGCTGACATACTGTTTATGTGTAAACATAAAAAAAATCTGAAAAAAAAGATTGTCAAACAAATTGACAATTACATATCTCTATTGTAATATTTTTTCAACCAATTTTTTTTTCAAAATTACATGACAATATTGAGTCGTGTAAAATTGAAATTTTTCTTTTTATAATTTTGCACAAATTTTATACCTTTTATGTCATATTTACTAAATGTTCAATTTATTCATCATACAATCTAAATAATAATTACATTTAAGATGAAACAAGTTTAACGATAATTAATGAAAATAATAATTAGTATGGTAAATAATCGATTCAAGATAAACCACGAAAAAAAAATTTGATATATTTATTTTTCATCTGATATATTTTTCACATCTTCTTCATCAAATGATAAATATGAATAACTCAGTAAAATTTTTTTTTAAATAACATAAAATGATAGAGAATTATCTCAGTATGAAATAGATAATTTTTTAAATTTTTTTATAACAAGATAAATATATTTAATTATCCAAAATTATTAGCACTATTGTTTCAAGTCAAGAAATGTCATTTAAAAATTATTTTTATAACCAGCTCAATTGTCGATTCGAAGTCATTTCTTTTTTGTTATATTTTTTATTCTTTACTCCAAATTATTCCATATATCATCTTGTCGATTTCCACGAACAAGATCAAACTTCCATATTTTATTCGGTCCAATTTCAGTAACATAAAGTTCCGATCCATTTGGAGATATTGCCATTGCATGAGGTTGTTCAAAATTCTGAAAATACATATATCATAAATAAACATTAATTAAACAAGATTTAATAATTAGTATGATTTACTCCTGTTGATGGTGACCAACTTCCAAAAATATCTTCGAATTTTGGATCCATAATAAATCCCCGTATTGGTATCATTGGTGATGTTGGACCATTGACTGCATAGAGAATGTTACCTTAAATAAATAAATAATAAAAAATAAATCAATATTTATAAATGAAATTACAGTGAGTGTGTATTCACATATAGAAATTTACGTTCATTCAAAAAAACTTAAAAAGTGGTGGCTTTACTTGAAAGTTAATAATTTACCATGAGCAGCAACAGCAAATACTCTGCCAAGATCAGGTTGATGTAACGTTAGTGGTGGTCTTCGTCTTTCATTAATATTATTATTATTATTGTTGTTGTTGATGTCGTTGTTTGAACGGAGGCCAACGTTGAGGCAAATTATACGCATGTTCTCACGATCAGCGACACAAACATCTCCTTGATCAAGAATTGCAAGACCATGTGGTACTCGTAATGTCACAAATTCTATTAAATAAATAAACATCAAATTTTTTGTGCAAGAGATATGCATTAATTATTTTTTTTTTTTCGGTTAATTAATCATGTAACTTTGAAAAAAAGTTTACCATTTTGTTGTGGAATTTTGTTGATTAAATTTCCTGATTCATCAAAAACCATAATTCTATTGTTACAATAACCATCTGCAACAACAATTTCTCCACTTTTAGCTACAGCAACAGCAGTTGGTTGACAAAAATGTTGATCATCACTTCCACGAGTAAATCTTTCACCTAGAATTAAATCTGGTCTTCTTGAACCTGGTTTAAACTGTAAAATAACATAAGAAAATTATTTATAAATATATAGATTTACTTTGTTGAATTTAAAAATAATACCTTGAAAACTTGATGAAGTGCAACGTCTGTTAACCAAACATATCCAAATGGATCAATATGAAGACCATGTGGAAGATAAAATATTTGTTCTCCCCAAGCATTTACAACAACACCTGTTATTGAATTTAATACTAGTATTGTTGCATCTTGAATTGGTCCTTCAAATGCTTCTTCATATTCCAAATTATCATCATAAGTACTGGAATTTATAATAATTAAAAGATAATTATAAATTTTTAAATAAATTATAAATAATTTACTTGTAATTCCATGTTCGATCACCACGATGAAATATTACTGGTCTTCCTTCAGAATCAACTGATACACCAACTATTTGACCTACATTTCCCGGACCTTGCCAGTCGAAATTTTCTGTTGGATAGCCTGGACGTTGTACTTCAACTTTTTCAATGGAAGCAGGAGAATTGACCTGTGTATTTATTTACATACAAAAACCATATGTTAAGAAAAATATTTTTTATTAAAATTTAAATGGAATAATAAATATGTGTAAAGTAAACTTACAGTCAAAAGATTTAACAGTTCCTCAACTACAACAGGAACATCTTCATTTTGTTTTGTTTGAATTGTAAATGATGAGACAAGACCAATTAAGGCAACTATTGTCAAATACTGTGGGCAAAATATACCAACCATTATAAATATGGTGATCAACTGGTTGTCTTGATACAAGTGCTCGTCTATGACGCACGAGTTACAGGAATATATATCACAAGTTAAAAATCGATCGCGCTTGCGCTTTTTTAATAAATTTTCTTTGTATCTTCGATGGATTTTTTTTTTTTTTTTGTTATCAAAATTCAATGTTTCTTTTTGATATTTGTTTAATTTCCTATTGAGCTTTATTCCTCTTTATTTTTGTTTCGCCTTCAATCAATATCTATAGATATATATAATAAAAATAATTTCAAATTTTTAAAATAAACAATAGAATTTCAAGCAAACGAATGATAAAAATATAATTGCTACTATCAAATTTTAAATAAGTCTTTTAATTAGAAATAATTCATCTCATTTTATAATTTAAAGACATTTATTAATAAATTTTCTTTAAAAAGATTTTTTTGTTGTTAATTAGGAATATGTGAATTTTAATTTTTTGTACTTACTAATCAGCTGAAATTATTGTCTTACTGTAGTGCGTTGAAAAAAAATCATCAACTTGATTCGATAGTATTTTTTTAGCTATAATATACAATAATTATTATAAGTTATTTAAAATAAAATTTATAATATTTATTTTTAATTTAAAAAGTTTAAAACAAGTTTTTTAAACAAGATATAAACTTAGGATGGCAGCCGGTGGAAATGCTTTGCCATGAATTGTTTGTCACCAACTGCATTTGTATCATAATCCGTTTATTTGAGGTAGCAAGATTTTTATATTCTGCTAAGCTCAACCCCTAAAATTTCTCGATCAATAATTCTACGCAGGTAATCTAAACCAATCGCTCATTGGCATTTACAAATTATTATTATTTTGGTTTTTTGTTAAAATACAATAGCAGTATCAAGCTTTGTAATACCCATCATAAATAATAAAAAAATAAATGTCATTCAGTTTATTTAATTATTTTTCTTTCAAACAGGTCAATTTTGAAACTTGTAACAACAGAACGTTAGTAACCAATCATTGAAAGTAAAAATCTATCCGTGTATAGATATTTTTAATTTTAATTGCTGTTACATATTTTTTAAGGTCAATTATCAAAATTTATGACACAAAGAAGTTGATATTTTAACTGGCCCATTCCAACGGAAAAGTCTATTTGTAAACGTAGGAATGAATTTAAAATTTTTTTTTGCCATGACAAGCCATGAAATGTGGGAAATCAGCTCGTAATGTGGCACATATCACATACCGTAATTAACAGACACAAAAATGAAATAAATCCACCAAAAAATCTATTTGTAAATGCAAAAGCAAATTTTGAGTTTATAATCTTTTTATTTTTTGCCATCAAGGTCTGCGATATATGTGCCATTACGCGCTGACTCCCTACATTTCACGGATCATAATGACAAAAAAAAAAAAAAATTCATAATTCGTTCCTACATTTACAAATAAACATTTTTGAATGATTTTTTTTGCATTGGGTCTATTAAAACGTCAACTTATTAATGTTATAAATTTCAATAAATTTACCTTAAAAATTAATAACAATTAATCAACAATTACTGTGTTACCGAGAATTTTTATAATACCACACACGACTGGCCTTTCAATTCTTTTTTTGTTTTAATTTCATGGCAATAATTTTTGTCAACTACAATTTAATGTTTATGATAATTTTATTAACAAGTAATTTTTAATTAATTAAGAATAAGCGTTTAATTTTTTTTTCAAATTTACATTTCGTATAACAGTAGTTTAAACAAGATTAAATTCAATAAAATTTTAACAAAATATTGAAGTTAGCTCGTTGTTTAATTTTAAAAACTAGTTAACAAATCATTAAAAAAAAGAAAACAGTTTTTTTAAATATTCTTATTTATAATACTATATAAGGCGGAAAATATTTGAAAAAATCAATGAGTAATTAATTTAATTAAGTTAATATATTTATATATATAAATATATATTAAAAAAATTTTATTATAAATAGTTTAAAATTAACAATAGAATATTTTTTTTTTTAGTTTGAACAATTTTGTACACAGGCAGTACAAATAGTTAAATAGAATTTTATTATCAATAAAATATAGTCAAGATAACAGAATCATGCCAAAACAATTAGGCAGTTTAACTGACATTTGTCAAATGACAAATAATTATTGTGCTCTTTGAAAAAAAATTATTGATCTAAATAACTTTTCATTTATGCTAAATATGTAGTTATTGATTATTTTTTTTTTCATTTCAGTTATTTAAATTTTAAGAAGAGTTTAAAAATTTGGTTTCTATTAATTTATTTTTTAATTTTAAGAGGATTTTTAATTTTTTTGTTCTTTATCAATATGTAAATATAGGCGTGGCAGATTAAAAAGGCAATTAACGATGATTAATTTATTTTCTCACTTCCAACGGCTGGTTGTGTCCAAATGTATCCAGTTTTTGTTATACTACAATGTGCATCATAATATTTTCCTGGTGCTCTACAATATGACCATTTTGGACATCTACAACGAAATTTACTGTGAAATTCTTCTTTGCATACTTCATTCCACCAGCAAGTTCTCTAAAATTTTGATTCATCTCATTAAACATAATTTAAAAAAATTTATTTTCTATTTTACAAAAAAAAATTTTTTTCTTTTTATTTTTCAATTTTTACATAAGATATAATTGTTATATATCACCAAATAAGTTAATAATGTTAATAATTTTTCTTTTTCACAAGATAAAAAAAGAAGTTTTTATATTTAATTTTTTCAATTTTTAAATAATGGTTCTTACCTCTGCTAAATATCCACGAACACTTTGATCACTGTAGTTTCTTTTGGTAATAATGTGTCTTGATTTTATTGTATAAATTGTTGCACAAATAATAATGATAAATAATAATCGTTTACCAGTGGATTCCTAATTAAAAATTTAATTAAAAATAATTTTTATAATAATACCTATATAAAATAGTTAATCAGATATAATTGATATCATTGATTATATTTTTATTATATCATATAAACTTTGTTTATTTTTTGAATAAATAATTTTGATGTTATTAATTGTGCTTATATATGAAGTGTTTGATTTTTGTGCGATATTGTAAATTTGAGAATTAAACTCACATTGATCGCCATGCTCATGCGTTGATGGATTTTATAGCGCAAGCTCCTTCAACTGAATTGGTAACATTCGCCGGTGTGTTTCAGTCAAAAACACTCTTTCATATATTATGATGAGCACATACGGACAATGTTATTATTGTTTAAATACAATATAAAATTGTCCTGATCATTTAATATACATATTTAAAAAAAAATAGACTTAGCCCTAGTGATGCAGAGTTATGAGAGTGTACATCAAAAAGTCGAACATTACAGGCATGCGTATTAGATTTTGCCTAGTTTTACAATTTTTTTTTGTTTTTTTTCTTTATTATTAAACTTTTTATTTTATTTTCAACCAATTTCATTCGGTACATTAGTATTAATCTATTTTTTCAAATACTTCAAATATTATTTTTCAAATTATATATTAATTTTATTTATTTAGTATGTCGAATTTTATTCTGTTAAAAATTTAGTTTAGAAAAAATTTTGAATGCAAATTAAATTGGCTTTTTTTTAATTTAAAAGAAAATTAATTCACAAAACGAAAAAAATTACAAGTTCCTTCGTGGGAAAAATCTATCCGGATTGAAAAAAAAAAACACTCCCTATTTATGTTTCTTATGTAGACTCTTCTTTCTTTATTTATTCATATTTATATTTTTTTATTGTTACACCAGTTAGCTGAATCATCAATAAGTTCATCAGATCATTTTGTTCGAGATCTTCTTCTTTCGAAAATGACATAAGCTTCATCATTTCGTTGAATCTTGAGCTCATCTATACAATCTTTATTAGATATACGAAACCAAATAAACTTTCCATTTTAAGACAATGTTAATTTCCTCGTGGTATGTAGCCTTACTTGGCCAAAGGACTTATGTGACTTTTTTTTTTCTTCTACTAAACCTATTGTTAAAACTACTACAAAAACTACTTAACCTTCTGTAAAAACTACTTAAAAAAACTGAAAATACAAAAATATAAAAAGTATACAATAATAAATGTTGTTGAACTGTTGTATTGTCCAAACCTTTAACATAACCCTCTTGGAAATATTACTCCGGCATTACTCCGTTTTTGGTCCATTAGCGGAGGAATTACTCCGACATGAGATTGATGCCGGAATAATTTCGTTGGCATGAAATTAGTACCGGCAAAATTATTTCGGCAGAAAATCAATGAAGGAGACAAAAATCCAGCATTGATTTCATGCCGGAGTAATTTCTCCTGAAATGGGCCAAAAACGGAGTAATGCCGGAGAAAAAAAAATCCTACCTGAGATGTACATCTTAGATCCTCTAAGCAGATGATCTAAGGTGATAAGTAGATTTTTAAGCAGCAACTTTTAACAAAAAAAAAACAAAAAATTATCGTCGGGTATATTTATAACTAGATAAATTATTTGAGTACTCGTTGATAATGATAAAAAAAATGTGTTTCGAAGCAAAAAAAAAAAAAAATATTGAAAATGAAAGCTTTTTTGACAAATAAGAAATCAAGATTATTATTATCGAATATCTCTGGCAAAAATATTTTTCCGATATTTTTCCGATTTTCTCCGCATATTGTCAAAGTAGAATTTCGAAGGAAAATCGGAGTGAAGCGAACAATCATTTAGTCCGATTATCTCCGACTTTTTTCGCTTTTCTCCTTTTTTCTGCGATTTTCTCCAATTTTTATTCGCATTATTTCCAGCTTTCTCTGATTACTTTCAAATTTCTCCAATTTTTTCAAATCGGACAAAATCGAAGAAAATTGAGAAATAATTTCCGCCAGGCACAGAATCACATCCATTTATTCACCATGGCATCTGGTGGCGTACAGTGATCAACTATAGTTTGTTGACGGTAGCATACTATAGTGAAACGATCTGGAATGCGCCATATTGCCTGACAGATAAGCTTTTACACAATAAATGTGTGTGCGTCCAGCGACCTAACCCCGCCCATAGGTCAGATCCCTATATTTTTACCTAAAATATAAATGAAAATATAACTTTTCGAATGAATAAATAGAAAATGGAATAAAAGCTGCTATTGGAAATTTGAATTACTATTTAAATAAACAGCGGAGAAATATTCCACCAGATAACTGGTAAATATATGTATTTCGTATTTTTTTTGTAATTTTTAATACGTCAAAACTTAATACAAAAGTCAGGTACTACATTTTTCGGGTCTGGTAGTAACTTGCTTAATGGTGGTGCTAGGTGATGGTCAAGTTGGAATAAGACATCATTCATCATGTAAGTAAGCAATAAGTTTAATTTTTTTTTCTAAATTAATTAAATATAATTGACGAAATTTCCAATTAAAAAAAAAATACTTTTTTTTATCATTCAATATCATAATCAACTGGGACATAATCCAGAGCATAATTTTTCGTCCATTTTTAGGTCCGAAGTTTCTGTCCTCACTTTAAATTGTTTTTATACTAATAAAATATATGTTTACTATATGCACAGGTCAATATGAATGAAGTTGTAATGATAGCAGTAGATGAAGTTGGTCCAGCAAGTTCAACTAGAGATGAGCAAGTTCAACTAGGGATTGTCTTTCTTTGAAATAACGCTCATAAATCATCAGTGATGATAGTACTTTGATACCATTGGATGAAAATAAAGTAGAAGAAAAAAGCTCAAGTCTATAATGGTTGAAGAAGAAAATTCACAGCAAACTATTGAGGACGATTCAAGTATATAACAGATACAAGAATAATTTCAGATGGTATTCCTTCTCCATTAAAAATGCTCTTTGATGGCTAGAAGATAATCAAAAAATAAGACTGAATCAAATACTAGAAAAAAAGCTGTCAAAGAAAAAGTACCATCAATTGTTACGTCAGATAAATAGGTATTAGGTAGCTTATCAACGTACGAAAATCAAATAGAAAGTCGGGCTATCATGAAACAAAGCTGTCAATATCGAGCTCATAAATTTATTACTTATAGCCGCTAGATTTTTTACTTAGCTGTAATTATAGCGAAACAATCAATATCTACATTATTTTACCAGCAAAATTTTTTCCTTAGCTGTAATTGTAGCCAAATAATCAATATCTACATTACTTTACTTAGCTAGATTTTTGACTCAGATGTAATTGTATCCAAATAATCAATATGTGCATTATTTTACCAGAAAAATTTTTTACTTAGCCATAATTATAGCCATAAAATCAATATCTGCATTATTTTACTAGCGAAATTTTTTGACTTGGCCGCTAGATTTTTTACTTAGCTTTAATCTGACGAGATATATATAAAGGGAGGGGGTATTCAAAACAAAAGTAGGGGAATATTAGAAAGAGAGCGTTCGGAGTGAACTCTGATTTTTTTTTAGCCTTAATCCGGCTATGGAGCGAACTTGGTACCAGCCGAAATAATAGAACAAGAAAAAATTAGTGATGCGATAGAAGAGAGATTTCGAGACGAGACGAGACAGGGGTGACGAGAGACGATAAAATTTGAGACGAGACTGATGTCGATATGCGAGAAAAAAGTCGAGAGTTAAATAATTTAGTTCGTGTTTTTATTTTTTTAAATTTTTATATATTTTCAATTTACTTATTATACATTTCTAACCCGTTGTAAATTACATGTTTTTATACTTTATACACTTTCATAATTTTGTTCAATCTACCCTGGTAGAAATAATCTCTCCGGATTTCTCAGGATTTTCTCGGAATTTTTCCGGATTTTCTACGCAATTGAGACTTCCGGAGATATTATTCCGGAGTTTTTTCGGATTTCCTCCAGGTTTTATTGGATTTTCTCCAGATTTTTTTGGAAAAAATTCCTTTTTTATTTTTCGTATGTAAACTCTTATTTCTAGTTTTTTTATTGATATTTCCATTTTTTTTTTGTTTGTTTTTTTAAACGAAAATTCCGGAAAAAATCCGGAGATATAATGAAAATAGTCTAGAGATTACTCCGTAAATATTTCCGGAAGTCTCAATTACGCACTGAGAAAAATATCCTGCGATTTTTACACAGATTATTGTAAAATTTGGAAAATCTGCGAAATACACCATAATTTTGTGTAATTTTTCCATAAATAAAAAATGATTCTACGTTATCTGATGAATCCCATAAAATTTTCATTGACTATATTGTAAGATTTATTATTTTTAAATGAAAACTTATTTCATATAAAAAAATGTAAAGTTTGCATTGAAAGAAAAATAAATATTGTAATATTTTATTGTTAATTTTACATTTTTTTAAGAGAAATACCGATTATTCCGAGAAAATGAAACACCAGAATAATTAAATAGAATTCATCTTATTTATTGTAAAATTTACCGAAAAAACATGAAAAGAAAACATTTATTCAGTGAACTTTTTGATTTACGTCGTTGGAACGTATAATTTACACTTTTTCCGTAGAAATGTTGTGACGTACACATTGCTCCCATTCTTGCTTTTTTGTCGAAATGTTTCTTTGCCAAATAAATTAATACGTAGTTTGAATTACTTTTACAGCCATATGACACAATAATAAGGAAAAGATGTAGCTAAGGAATTAAGGTTGCCAAAGAATTATATTTTAAGCAACATTATTTCCTTGAAACATAATTCTTTGGCAACCTTAATTCCATAGCTTCATCTTTTCCTTAGCTACTGCTTTTTCTTGGACATTTGTATTTTTAAAAAATAAATTTACATGTATTTCATTTATAAAAAAAATTAAAAAGGTCCAAGGAAAAGCAGTAGCTAAGGAAAAGATGTAGCTAAGGAATTGAGGTTGCCAAAAAATTATGTTTGAAGAAAATAATGTTGCTTGAAATATAATTCTTTGGCAACCTTAATTCCTTAGCTACTGCTTTTCCTTGGACATTTGTATTCTTAAAAAATAAATTTACATGTACTGCTTATTGGCAAATACCGCTAAGGAAAGGATACATCCAAATTAATCAATTCGTTGTCTAGATTAATATTACAGCCCTATTCCTATATTAAAATAAAATTATTGTATCAAATGGCTGTTAAATTAGACTGGACTACGAATTAATTCATTCGGCCACATCCTTTGTTCAGCCAATATTTGCCAATAGCCAGTGTCCAAATAAATTGATTCGTAGTCTATATTTATATCACAGTTATTTGACACAATAATTCTAGTTTATTTATTTGTTTTTAATTTTTATACTTCATTAATGTTTTAATTTTTTTTTATATGTTTATTTCTTTATTAATTCAATTTATCAATTAAAAATGTATTATTTTTTATTTGTCGAATGTCATTCTTGATATCGACGAAAATTTTCCGACTTTTAAGTTTATGCGCGATGGCTTAGGGGATAACGCACTTTAGGATTATAGGTTTATATAGGTTTTAGGTAGATGTAGGTTCAAATCCCGGTCGGGACAAGCAAAAACAAAAATGAAACTTTTTTTTTTTGAAAATTTGGAATTTTTTTTTTTTTTTTTTGTCAATTTAAAATCGTTATATATTATTCAAAAACAAAAAAAAATATAAATTTTACATGATTCGTCGGTAAAACACCATTTCTACAAAATAAAGGTAATTTCTATAGTTTAACTTTATATACAACACTTCTACAAGAAGGATGTAAACTATACACAAAAATACGTGAAACACTCGATTACCAAAAAAAAAAATGAATTCTTACAATATTTCAATACGGTCCCAAATTTTACATTATTTTCTGTGTAAAAATCGCAGGATATTTTTTTCCGTGCGTAGAAATCTGGAGACGATCTGGAGAAATCCGGAGAAAGTTGGGAGAGATCTGGAGAGATCCGGAAAAATCCGGAGAAAATCCGGAGAGATTATTTCTACCAGGGTAATATAATAAATTTTTGAATTTTTTCATCAATGTCGATTATAATTTTATTTATATTACTTCTTGTTTTTATGTAGTACAGTATACATACACGGAGAAAAAAAAACGACAAATATTGTTGAGAAAACAGGACAAAAATTGTCGTGCCGCACAACAAAGTAGAGGCGAAGTTGAAACTCTATAATATTAGTTCTGCCGGTAGTACAGTTTTTGTTCATCTGGCAGAGTAATAATTACAGTGCTGTTTAACAAAATTTGTCATGCTCCAAACAAAAATTAATAGACATACAACAAAATTTGTTATGCTCCAGACAAAAACTGTTGAACATACAACAATTTTTGTATTTAGTTTAATAATTTTTATTATTCCACATAACAAAAATTCTAAAACCATATTAAATTTTTTTTTTTTCAAAATTACGAAATAAATTTTCATTATGATAATTAAAAAGAAGAAGGAAAACAATTAAGGAACAAATTAATTCAAATTAATGCTTTGATTTATTTTTCATATTCATAATTTTTTAAGATTAAAATAAAAAATCTCTGCATTAAAATGACAGATGCAGGTTATGTTTGTCATTTTCATATAATTTCATACTTTATTGTTGATGTGATTTGTTAAATATCAAGTTTGGTTATTTATGTAGTTGCTCACAAATATTTTAGTTTATAATTCAATGATTAAAATGTTATTAAAACTTGACATCTTGGGATTAATTAATTTATTTTTAAAACGTCAGTCACACCAAAGCTGATCTCAACTTAGACTGACTTAGAAAATTCCACACAATGCCATGTAGATATACCGAGGCACACGAACAAGACCGAGTCTTACCGATAACACCCGAAAATCAAATTGTTGTGCAGCACTGTAATATTTGCCTTGAAACTGGACAATATTTATTGAGCAGCCGAACAAATATTATTAAGCAACACAACAAATATTATTGGATGGTAAAAATTGTTGTGCAGCTAAATAAAATTTGTTCAACGATACAATAAAATTTGTTGTAGCACAACAAATTTTGTTTAACGATAGAACAATTTTTGTTGCAGCACAACAAAAAGCGACAGGATAGGATTTCGCCTCTAGTTTGTTGTGCTCTCACAACAATTTTTGTGGTTTTTTTTTCTCAGTATAATATATTATATATATTGATTCTCCATATTATATTCGGTTTTCGCAGAAAAATTACCAAATAATCAATAAGCATAAATAATTCGTATTAAAAAATAAAACAAAACATTTATTATAAAATTATTAAATATCATTTATTATAAAATTATAAAATCAAAGTAATGAATCTACTATCTTCATTGTAAATAAAACTACTAAAAAATAAATTGTTAACCGAGAGAAGTCGAGACGAGACGAGAGATAGCTGACGAGAGAGAGCTGAATCTTGTCTCGTCTAGTCTCGCGGCATCACTTAAAAAATAGAAAGAAAAAAAGAGGGAAAAAAAAAGAAGTTCTTCAAGCAGAGCTAGAAACTGTAAGGACCTTGAGAAAGCTCAAAGTTTTCTACTAAAATAATATCAATTTTGGCTGTTTGTTTTTTATTTTAAAAATCATGGTACATAAACTGAATCATCAACGGACATAATTACAGAGAAGGTTTATAGCGTTTATTCGATTTTTTAACTTAATAACCAACCGAGTTATTAATTATTATAAATAATAGCCTCTTACGCACCAGAGTACGCAACAGGCAGCGCTTCAGTAGTGGATAATAATGGATCTATAACGGCTCGAATAATCCGTATTGTAAAGAAAAACAAACTGATAATTAATCTAGCAATATTTACTAGAAATTTTTTAAACAACAAGCATAATTATGTGATCTGTTTCTATTCTTATGTGTTAAAGTTGTCCACTTTGACATCCATTATCCTATATAAAAAAGAACAAGGTACTAATAGCTAACTTCACGTGTCACACCTGCATTCGTCATTTCATTGGCTGACGCTGTCGACACATTTATTTTCATTCGCTCACATACACATACACGTTATACGTTCGATACATTCAATAAATCGATATATTTAAAATAGTGGCTAAGTTAATTTAATATGCAATTCAATGGTTATACGTAAATACTATTGAGTAAACTGTAAAGAAAATAATAGACAAATATCTTGCCTCATTGTCACAGAGGCAATAATGTCAAAAATATTTAATTTATTTATGAAATATTTTCAATAAAAGTGCCATTGGAGCATATTATTAACACATTAACCAGATGTAACAATTAAATCAATGTCAAGTGCCATTGTTATTGTGTTGTTGTATTCGGTGTTAACATGTTGTTCCAACTATATTAATACATCAACAACAGCATATACAACATTAAAATGGTCAAAACTTAATTGAAAATATTATTAAATCAAACACATTGCCATCAGTTGATAAAAAATTAAGATAGGTTATAATTTGTCGAAAAACATGAATGAGATAGTAATAAATATTTACAGATCCCATTTAATTAGCCTAAGTTTGATGGAATTAGAATAAGCTGTTATACTTATTCTATTGGAGTTTTTTTTGGAGAATATTAGAGTGAAGTAAATTTTCTTTGGGAGTAAATGGTTTAATTAATATTAATTAATTAAGATTTAGGGGTGCAGGCAGCCTGAACTTTTTTATTTTTCATTTTATTTAAGTTTTTTTTTTTGCAATCGATGGATAATTTTTTGGAGAATCATCATATGCAAAAAAATTCCATTGATAGTTCTTCAATTTATTATTAAAAAATATTATAACTTTTAAATTATTGCTATGAGCTGATTAATCATTTTGGTCCATTGCGCATCTCTACCCACAAATCCCATACATTGACAAAGTGACAGCATTATTTTTATGATTATTCCAAGTTACTCCGAAATGTTTATTTATGATAAAAAAGTTCTTGAACATAAATTTATTGTTTTCTCATTAAACCTTTAAAAACCAGGAGTATGATAGAGATTAGAGTGCATGGGGGGAAAATTTGGAGTAGGGATGCGCAATGGACCAAAATGATTAATCAGCAACAATTTAAAAGTTATAATATTTTTTAATAATAAATTAAAAAACTCCCGATGGGATTTTTTTGCATATTATGATTCTCCAAAGAATAATCTATCGATTGCAAAAAAAAAACCTAAATAAGTTGAAAAATAAAAAAATTCAGGCTGCCTGCACCCCTAAATCTTAATTAATTAATATTAATTAAACTATTAACTCCCAAAGAAAATTAACTTCATTCCAATATTCTCCAAAAAAACTCCAATAGAATGAGTATAACAGATTCTTCTAATTTCATCAAACTTAGTCTAATTAGATGGGATCATATTTACACACATACATTGAGTAAAATCGAGCCAAAATAATGGTCAAATTGCATTGAATAATTTGATAATCACATTGAATAACACCATCAGCACTGATAATACAATTTTGAACAAAAAAAAGGTTGGCATTCACATAATAGTTTTTTTTTAAAAACGATTAATAGAAAGTCAAGGGTTGAGTGCCCGAAGGGCACGATCTACACGTCATTTTCTGATTTTCCTTTAACATCACATGTTAATCAACATGACAATAATTAAAATTATCTATTGAAATGGAACTTTATAGACATTAATGATTTAAGTGAAAGATAAAAAACTGTCACTCATTAAGAATTAAAATTAATGAAATTGATAGAAAATATTTGTATACTGAATACCGGAATATCCATTACATTTCTTTTTGTTTATTTATTTTTATATATACACTGAGAGAAATTTTAACTAAAAATTAAAATCACGGTTGAATAAAAATTACTATACTGCTTTGTAATTTTTGTTTTAAAACAAAATTATTTCTGGGACTGGCCGCGAGAGATGGAATTCTACAATAAAATTATGTAAAATGTGTAAAATGTCAAAAAATTGTTGGGTTACTTCAAGCCTCTATACATCGTTATCTATTGCAGATGGACATGGGGTTGAGTGAAGTTTATTATTGAAAATTCAATTCTAAACAATTTATAAAGAATTACTTTTTTTGATTAATCTCTTAGATAATGAGTTATGAGTTAATTAAAATAAAGACATACATGTTTTGTGAAATGAATAAAAATTATTATATGGTTGAATAAAAAATACGGCACAATTTAATAAATATTCTTATATATATAATAAAAATTATCATGTAGACATATAAAAGTTAGCATAGACTTAAATATTTTTTACTATATAGCTTTGTAAAAATTCTGTTTGTGGGGCGAAATAACACAAAGATGGCCGACCGATTGAACAAATGATTGAACTGTCATGTAATTTCAAGCATTTCTACAGCCTTATCTGTTGAAGCTAGGTATGGGGTTAAGCGAGGTTTATTATTGGTTATTTATTTCTAAACAATTTATCAAGAGTAACTTTTTTCTATTTAACAATTAGTTTTCGAGTTTTGAGCGTGTAAACAGAAAAGAAAAAATGTTGCCGGGAATTGATTGCTATTCTCCGTGAATCTAGCACAAACTGCCCAACTTAACACAAAAAATGTCCAACTTTTAAATAAAATTTATAATAAAATTTAGTAAATTCTAAAACCGGTAGTGGGTAAATTCTCAGCCTGCTAAAATTTACTTGTGAGTGTCGTGAATTTAGTCATTTTTTTAAGGAGGTTATGCACAAATTCATTGCGCGTGTTGCGGGGCGCTTCTGACGTCACAGACAAAACTGAAATCCGACTACACTGTAAAAAAATAAAGTGAAAAGCGCCTGCGCCCCATATACAATATATGGGATTGCGGGTATGTGTGTGTGTTTGAACATGCCATACGTTGCCACAACTAATTTTTGTAAAGTTTATAATTAATTACTCATTAATTGACCGATCAACATATGAAAATTTTTCGCGCAATTAATAAAACTCGGTTTCTAGTATATGTGTGATTTTTTTCAAGACTTTTTCATCATTTTTTCTATCCGAAAAAAATGGTTGAAATCTCCATAAGAGCCAATGTTAAATATTATTTTCAATAATTAATTACAAAAAATTTAACCGATCAACATAAGAAAATAATTATACCGTTGTATTCAGAATGAAAAGATCTACTTGTGTACAAAATTTCAGAAGATTCTCATTATATTTTTTAAAAAAAGAGTAATTTGTGCATAACCTCCTTAAACAGAAATTACAATAAAATTGTGTAATTTTTATGGCTTAGTAGTGTATATATAGTCAACGGCCAGATTTTTTACATAATTTTATTGTAAAAATTATCTATCAATATACGAATAATTCTTATAAATGATGGGGGAACGCAGTTCTTACTATTTATTTTGTAATTTTTTCTTTTACTTTTGTAATTCTTAGTTCATTTCTCTCAGTGTATGTACAGATAAATAAAAAAGGCCATTGATACAATAACGGACTTAAAGTATATAAATACATATCTAATTATTATATTAAAAAACATACGACAAAAAGTAACTATGTATTCCCAAACATAAGACATCGACATTCAGGTTAAATAAAAGCGACCGCGCAAGCGGGCGCTCAGTCTCGTTTAAAAAAAAACTAGCATGAAAATTTAAAAAAAATTCATCGAAATTGATGATTTTTCTGGCTTTCATTTGCTACCAAAAAATCGAAAATTGAATAACGGGAAATTTATTTAACTTTCAACCTTAAGTTTGAAACAGGAATATTATGTGGAGCTAGCAAGTCTTTAATTTTTTTTAAACAAATGATAACATCTCTGAAATTGTAAAAATAATCCCGAGCAAAGCCGGGTTAATCAGTTAGTAGTTATATACATTCAGAAACTGGTACCTACTTGCGTTCAGAAACTACGACGCCACATTTTACATCGTTTATAAACTGGGCTATCATTAGGCATTGACTAAATAAATTATTATGTTTTTTTCATATTTATATTTTTTTTTATTAACTTTTAATTTTATTTTAATGAAAAAAAAATATATATATAGAAATGTTTTATTTTTGTATATTTATGAAGTACTTGAAAATAAATTCAGCCTAAAGAGTTCAGAAATTGAGCCCGTGACCTTATTTTAAAAAAAAAAAAAAAGTATCCAAATTTACATAATTAATATTTAATAAAAAATAAACATGAAATATTTTTTAAAATTTAATAACTTGTTTAATTGGTTTTTTACAATCATTATTTATATGTATTGGCTGATTATCTAATGATTCTAAATTTGAATTTCCAATAGTACCTAATGTCATAAGATTTTCTTCTCTTTCAATTTTTAAATCAGGACAATCTTTTTTCAAATGTGTTACATCACCACATAATTTACAAGCACCACCTTGTGGATAAAGTCCTTTCGGATTATCAGGACATTGTTTAGCTATATGTCCTTGTTCACGACAAATAAAACATGATGCAAATTTAAAATCATCTTTTTTAACAACTTTACATTCAAAATGTGTATGTTCTGTTGATCCACATTGAAAACAAATACCAGTTACAACTTCTTGTCCAATTTCAGGACAATCAGATAAATTATGACCAGCTTTACGACAATGAAAACAAACAGTTTTTTTAATCCTTGTTAATGCTTTTTCAGCTTTTCTTCTTTCAAGTTTCATTGCAGCATCAATTTGTTGTTTTGGTATTCCTTTTAATATCATTTGTGAACGTAATTCTTTTAGTCTATCAGCATCTTCTTTTTTAACTGGAAAACCATCATAATGAACAATTTCAACTTCAAAACCATTTATTGTTACTTTTTCACTTGGTGGACATGGCTTTCGACGTTTGTGTTCTAAATCATCACGTGGTTTTGAAAGCTTTTTTTTAGGTGGTTCGCATCCACTATACTTTAATTTTTTTTCTTGTCTTCTTTTTCTATTCTTTTCAGATCTCGCTAAAGCTTTTTGTTCATCTGCAGCTTTTTTATGCAAAGGTTCATTTATGTTATCATTGATTTTAGGTTTTTTAGTTGATGGTACTTCAGTTTCTACAACAGTTGAAGGGTCTGGAGTAACTGAATCACTTATGATTGCATTAGATGGTTCAACTGACTCTGCCAGCTTATGTTTATTAGATTTTTTGTCCGGTGTATTTATTTTTTTTTTATTAGATGGTGTTGAGTTATTGTTTTCAGGCTCAATATCAGCCCAATCAACTTTGGAGTTTCCAAGTGTATCAAAATAATACAGATCATCTTGTTCTTTCAGAAGATCCTGAGCAGATTTAACTTTTTCGGTGATCTCCTTGGATGTAGCTGAGGACTCAAGTTGTTGTTTCATCAAATGCCATGGAGTTGGCTCGTCTAGGAGACGCTCATTAGAAGCCTTGGAGCCTTTAGCTCGAGCAAATCTTGTCATTTTTTATATCAAAACTAAAAAAAAATATATAGATTTATATAACACCATAATATAAATCATTATTGCTTCAAGTTAATGTAAATTAATAGAAGAACTTACCGAATTGCAATTAGCTTTTTATGAACTCACGGTATTTAATATATTTTTTATAAGCAAAACCTCGTGGTCATACAACTTGGCAACTTATAGCCATGGAGAGTAATCTGTGACGTCACACTGTGTATTGGCATAGGGAGCTGTTGAAGCTCACGGAATGGAGCAAGTCAGTACATTTCTTTGCCAGTGATGACGCTAGTGGGACGAGTGCCCAAAGTCACATGTTTTTGTTTACTTTTTTTTCCATCAAGTCCAATGAGTTTTTTTTTTTATATAGTTATATATAATATAAATAAAAATATTTAGGTATACAATACAATCAATTATAGTTTAATTAATTCATTGATTAATTTTAATTTTTAAGTTAAAATAATTTTTTTTAATTGCCAATGAATAATTGTTTTAATTTTTCAACAAAAAAACGTAGGCTAAATGTCAACGATTTGTTAATGTAACATCTAGAAAATCATTGATATATTCTTTGTATTTATTTATTGTAATGCTCATTTTATTTTATTCTGGTTTTTTTAACATAAATCGAAATCAATGAAGAACATTGATATATCTTACATATACTTCTATTATTATTGTGCATAATTATTTACATAATCATTATATTACTATAATTTTGCTAATACACTCCTTATACACCTCCATGGCCAGTACCATAAGAGCATCATATTAAAAATCGAGATGGAACATGGCAATTTTCATTGAAGAACGTCACCTATACTGGCCATGCGACCTTCCGCGGCGTAGCATATTAGTAATTTTTAAAATGGTCAAACGCAAAATATGCTTTGTTTATAAACGCTCAAAACAAATATTATAAATAATAAATAAATGTTTTTCTTTGTTTTTTTTTTTTTTTTTCTTTACAATAAATACGTAGACATAATAAACGGCCCAGGCTTGAAAAACGTACCCCAGGACTTGAACTCCATACCTTTCGGTTAAAAATCCTACGCAGTATCCGTTGCGCCACGATAACGCATGTGAATATAAAATTTTATTTGTTTTACATCAACAATCGGAAAATAAGCAAAGTCACGCTTGCGCAGTCGACTAAAAAGTTGGGGCAGTTGACATTTCTGAGTCCGTCATCAATTTTGCCCATTGTAATTTTAAATACACTGAAAACAATTTTTTCTGTATTAGAGAAGAAAACTTCTATCTGGTAGAGTTATAATTATTATAAATAATAGCCTGTTACGCACCAGAGTACGCAACAGGCGGCGCTTCGGTAGTGGCTAATAGAGGATCTATAACGGCTCAAATAACCCGTATTGTAAAGAAAAACAAACTGATAATTAATCCAGCAATATTTAGTAGAAATTTTTTAAACAACAAGCGTAAATGTGTTTTGTTTCTATTCTTATGTGTTAAAGTTTTCCACTTTGACATCCATTATCTAAAAAAAAAAACTAGCATGAAAATTAAAAAAAAATTCATCGAAAGTGATTATTTTTCGGGCTTTTATTTGCTACCAAAAAATCGAAGATTGAATAACGGAAAATTTATTTAACTTTCAACCTTAAGTTTGAAACAGGAATATTATGTGGAGCTAGCAAGACTTTAATTTTTTTTAAACAAATGATAACATCTCTGAAATTGTAAAAATAACCCCGAGCAAAGCCGGGTTAATCAGTTAGTAGTTATATACATTCAGAAACTGGTACCTACTTGCGTTCAGAAACTACGACGCCACATTTTACATCGTTTATAAACTGGGCTATCATTAGGCATTGACTAAATAAATTATTATGTTTTTTTCATATTTATATTTTTTTTTATTAACTTTTAATTTTATTTTAATGAAAAAAAAATATATATATAGAAATGTTTTATTTTTGTATATTTATGAAGTACTTGAAAATAAATTCAGCCTAAAGAGTTCAGAAATTGAGCCCGTGACCTTATTTTAAAAAAAAAAAAAAAGTATCCAAATTTACATAATTAATATTTAATAAAAAATAAACATGAAATATTTTTTAAAATTTAATAACTTGTTTAATTGGTTTTTTACAATCATTATTTATATGTATTGACTGATTATCTAATGATTCTAAATTTGAATTTCCAATAGTACCTAATGTCATAAGATTTTCTTCTCTTTCAATTTTTAAATCAGGACAATCTTTTTTCAAATGTGTTACATCACCACATAATTTACAAGCACCACCTTGTGGATAAAGTCCTTTCGGATTATCAGGACATTGTTTAGCTATATGTCCTTGTTCACGACAAATAAAACATGATGCAAATTTAAAATCATCTTTTTTAACAACTTTACATTCAAAATGTGTATGTTCTGTTGATCCACATTGAAAACAAATACCAGTTACAACTTCTTGTCCAATTTCAGGACAATCAGATAAATTATGACCAGCTTTACGACAATGAAAACAAACAGTTTTTTTAATCCTTGTTAATGCTTTTTCAGCTTTTCTTCTTTCAAGTTTCATTGCAGCATCAATTTGTTGTTTTGGTATTCCTTTTAATATCATTTGTGAACGTAATTCTTTTAGTCTATCAGCATCTTCTTTTTTAACTGGAAAACCATCATAATGAACAATTTCAACTTCAAAACCATTTATTGTTACTTTTTCACTTGGTGGACATGGCTTTCGACGTTTGTGTTCTAAATCATCACGTGGTTTTGGAAGCTTTTTTTTAGGTGGTTTACATCCATTATTGAATCTATCATTTTGTTGCATGTTTGGAGTATTATCTATATTTTTATTTTGCTGAAATTTCGAGTTGATCAGTTCACTTGGTGTTGAAGATCCTTCTTCAGAATTAATGACACTTGTTGATTCATTATCTTCATTTTTAAGTTTATTTTTTCTATTTCTTTTTTGACGTTTACTCAATTGTTCTCCTGTCTTTTTATCATTATCATTATTATTTGAAGAATTATCTTTTAATTTATTTTCAGCTTGTAATTTTTCTCTATACTTTAATTTTTTTTCTTGTCTTCTTTTTCTATTTTTTTCAGATCTCGCTAAAGCTTTTTGTTCATCTGCAGCTTTTTTATCCGAAGGTTCATCAATGTTATCATTGATTTTAGGTTTTTTAGTTGATGGTACTTTAGTTTTTACAACAGTTGAAGGTTCTGGAGTAACTGAATCACTCATGATTGCATTAGATGGTTCAACTACCTCTGCCAGCATACGTTTATTTGATTTTTTATCCGGTGTATTTATTTTTTTTTTATTAGATGGTGTTAAGTTATTGTTTTCAGGCTCAATATCAGCCCAATCAACTTTGGAGTTTCCAAGTGTATCAAAATAATACAAATCATCTTTTTCTTTCAGGAGATCCTGAGCAGATTTAACTTTTTCGGTGATTTCCTTGGATATAGCTGAGGACTCAAGTTGTTGTTTCATCAAATGCCATGGAGTTGGCTCGTCTAGGACACGCTCATTAGAACCCTTGGAGCCTTTAGCTCGAGCAAATCTTGTCATTTTTTAGATCAAAACTAAAAAAAAATATATACATTTTTATAATACCATAATATAAACCATTATTGCTTCAAGTTAATGTAAGTTACTGGAAGAACTTACCGAATTGCAATTAGCTTTTTATGAACTCACGGTATTTAATAAATTTTTTATAAGCAAAACCTCGTGGTCATACAACTTGGCAACTTAAAAGCAGTGATGGGTAACTCGACGATTTTTTGGGTATCATACAATCGTATGATACTACATAATGTGTATGTCGTATGATAGTTGTAAGTGCCCTCTTTTTTCTATGAAATGAATTAACTCATTTATTTAACCCACACCAGCAGTCCAATTTACAGGGCAAATTTTTTACAATTTAGGGCTTTTTTTTACCGCTGATGGGGTTTGTAAAAATTTTTTTTATATAGATTTTACATACAAAATCGGCGACAGGGATAACTATTTTGTGGAAATTCACCTTAATTTATGGCTTTATTTGTATCTTTTTCAATGGTTTCCATCAAACGACTATATCGCTTTCGAGCGTTTTCATGTTATCCCCGGTACAGGGGATAATTATGTCGAGAATAGCTATCCAGCAGTCCAATTCACAGGGCATTACAATTTAGGGCTTTTTTCCTCCACTGACGGCGCTTGTGGAGCTTTTGTATGTGAAATCTATATAAAAAAAATTTCACAAGCGCCATCACCGGCAAAAAAAAGTCCTAAATTGTAAAAAATTTGCCCCGAGAATTTACCCGCAGTCCAATTCACAGCACCCGTATTCAGAGGATGTTCTCATTAAGGCTTTTTTTTTCGATGGTGGCGCTTGTGAAGCTTTTCTATGTAAAACCTATATAGCGCCGCCATCGGAAAAAAAAGCCCTAATCGGATGCCGTGTCAGTGGGCTCCACTGGCGGCGCTTGTGAATATTTTGTATGTGAAATCTATATAAAAAAAATTTTAAAAGCGCCATCAGCGGCAAAAAAAAGCCCTAAATTGTATAAAATTTGACCTGCACCGGTATTCTCGAGGCAAAATTGTTCTCATTAGGGTTTTTTTTTTCCGCTGATGGCGCTTGACAAAATTTTTTTTATATAGAGTGAAACCGGCAGAAGAAGATCATGAGAAACCATATGCACATGCGCGAATATGGAAGCACACAAAGGCAAATTGTATATCTGTGTGAACAGCTTCATTCCCCCACTCACAATTCTTGTACACACCAGTCACCACTGAAATATATTAAAACTGGAAGCCGAACTTAGTGTCGCCGAGAGAGAGATTCAAGAGGCTTTTGTCCTTTTCAGTACAGTCACGTCGACTAAAGTTGGTTGAGACTGTACTGAAATATAATGTAACTTTTATAGTTTTATATCGTGTAGTACTAGTTTTTTTTGACGTTGACTGTACAAGATTTAATGTGCGCATGCGTGAGTAAGAGGGAAAGCCATCCAATATATTGCTATCTCTAGCGACACTCCGTGCATTGGCTAAGCATAGGAGTTCACGTTCCAGTTTTATTATATTCAGTGGTACACATAGACATACAATTTGTCTCTGTGTGCGTCAATATTCGCGCATGCGCATAACATACCTCGTGAACTTCTTCTGACGGTTTCACTCTAGATTTCACTGAGATTTCACATAGAAAAGCTTTACAAACGCCACCATCGAAAAAAAAACGCCCTAATGAGAACATCCTTCGAATACGGGTGCCGGTGTTTTCTTTTGAGTATTTATTTTTTTTTACTTCAATGCGCAATCATGCACATGCTCATATTATGCAAACTTGAGGAGAGAACAGTGGCGTCGAACAAATAATTCTTAAAAAATAAGAATTAAAATATGGCTAATCCAGCCCTTCATGTCCTACGCTGTTGCAAAGTGACTTTTTGCCGACTGCGCATTCAACTGCGCCTGCGCGAAAATAAATAGAAAAAAAAAAAATACACAAAAGAAAGCACCTACCGGCTACCACTACACATCACCAAGGGCTCAAACTCACGACAACCTAAAATTTCCGCTTGTAAAGCGGTGTCTCCACGTTATAGAAATCTCATGCAAGTTCTTGCAGCAAGACCTTGCACGAAAAAATGGAACATGTCCCATTGGCTGCAATAGTCTTGTAAAGGCTTTCAAAGGCTAATTTCCACTGAAATTCTAGTAATTATCTAGTGATAAAAGATCTTGCTGCAAGATCTTGCAAGCATTTCTATAGTGTTCTATAGCGCGGAGACACCGCTTAAAGCTAGAGTGGGTATAAGCGGTAGAGTGCTTATACCCACTCTACTTAAAGCGAGGAGACAGCGCTTAATGCGTATGCAAGAAAGCGCTAGAATCGTACGGTCATTTGGAGAAACTTTAGTAACTAAAATTTACTATTTATGTATTGTTATTTGTTCTTTCTAGTTTTTTCGCTCTCTTTTATCATTATTAATTGGTAATTCGTTCTTGTGTCTTGGAAAAAATTATTGAATTCACAAAATAAACACAATGAGGGCCAGTTTTTTTGTCTAACATTACAGTAAACTGAGGTTTAAATTCTAGTTAACGACATAATAAATTTGACATAATATATCCGACATGATAAATCCACCCAAAATAAATCACGAATAAATAAATCGCGAAAACATGAATCGCGACAAAATGAATCGCGACCATAATAAATTGAAAAAAAATAAATTTACACAAAATAAATTTAAATAGTATTGAATAAATAAATAAATGAAATTAAAAACTCTATCAAGAATTCAGTAAAATTGTATTTTAAAATTATGAATCGGCAGATATTTCACAGTTGGGAGGATTTCGTAATGCCCTGTAAATTGGACTGGAGTAGATGCAACGTGTTCTGGATTAATTAATGGTAGGATTATTTATAGTATGATAGGTTAGCCAGCGGTCGGTAACTGCTACTATAAAGCAATATTAAATGTAAATGAATTAGAAGATGTCATTTACATGGTATTTTCCTTTACTTAACAATGAATTCTAATATAATTTATTATTTATAAAATAAAAATACCAAGGAAAGGCATGAGCTAAGGGAAAGATGAAGCTTAGGAATTAATGCAGCCAAAGAAATTAAATGGTAAGCAATATCAATTCCTTAACTTCATTTTTTCCTCAGCTACTGCTTTTCCTTGGTTTTTATTAATTTACTTGAATACATGTAATTTATTTTAAAAAATTAAACAACCAAACAACACAAGCAGTGGCCAACTACTTTTCCTTGGTATTTTAATTTATCAAAATAAATTATATTAATATTATTTGTCAAATAAATTAATTAAAATACCAAGGAAAAGCAGCATTTAAGAAAAAAATGGAGTTAACGAATTGATGCAGCTTACCATTCAATTTCTTTGGCTGCATTAACTCCTTAGCTTCATCTTTCCATTATAGCTACTGCTTTTCTTTGGTATTTTATTTATTTAACAAATAAAATTTATGCAATTTATTTAAATAATTTAAGATACCAAGTCACCAAAGAAATTAAATGGCAAGCATTATCAATTCCAATTATTTTTTTTTTAAATTACAGCAACACGCCGAAAATACACATATCAAACTCGCGAGTCTAGATGGCTCACAAATTTTTTTTTTTTTTTGTTAGAATATTTAGATTCAAATATTCTATTTTAATTAATTATTTCAACTTTAATTTAATATCAATTTAATTAGATCTCAAATATATTTAGGTAGGTTTAAATAATCAAACAATGTAGATATAAATTATATATGTTTCTTTTAATGACAAAGCTACGTATAAACGATCATGTCAATGCAATGTCCAGACCAAGACTATTTAAAGACTCATATCTTAAATATATCAACCAAAATGATCGTTACTAACCAATACTTTATGACCCATTCTGACCTCACAAATATTCCAGGAAAACATTCAGGGCCACACGTGTACTAGTTCATATTACAATCACACCATAGGCACATACAATCTCATCCAGAAATTCAACATAAAATAAAATATAAAATAATCTTTATTTTGTTTCACTATTACTTCTTGGATAAACTAAAATTATTGAATAAATAATATCAAATTTCCAACATTTTTTTTTTTGAATTTGTGATTTAAATTTTATAATTTTCCCTGAAATTTATTTATTATTATATAGTTAGTATAAAAAATTGTTAAATTTTCAATTAATTTTTTATAAAATTGAGATAATTTGAAATGTCTTTATAAACCCCGGTGAAAATATTTCTCTGAATTTTTCCGAATTTCTCCGCGATTACTCCGAATTTCTCCCAAATTGACCCATGCGGAGAAATGAGTGGAAAAATTTTCTCCTCGTCGTTGATTTCGGAAGAATTTCTCCGCGGTAAAATTATTTTTTTCAAATGTTTCTCCTTGTCATTGATTTTAGAAAAAATTTATCAGCAGTAAAATTATTTTTTCACACGGTTGGAGAAATGGCGGACAAATCTCTCCACCCTCTCTCCAACTTTCTCCACTATTTGTTCAATTTTTTTCTAACTTTTTCAATTTTCAATTTTTCCAAAAAAAAAATGACTAATTATTAATTGTTAAATAACGCAAAGCATAATGATGTTTATTTTTTTTGAAAAAAATGAAAATTCGAACACTTTTTTTCAAAAAAGTTGATATACCTGAGGTACTTGGTCTAAAAAACTCCCATGATCGTTTCATCAAATTGATGAATGTGGAAAAATTTCTCCTCGTCGTTGATTTCGGAAGAATTTCTCTGTGGTAAAATATTTTTTTTCACACGTTTCTCCGCATGGGTCAATTTGGGAGAAATTCGGAGTCATCGCGGAGAAATTCGGAGTAATTGCGGAGAAATATTTTCACCAGGGAAGACGCATTTTTACAGTCATGAAAAGTCTCGTGAATCCTTTAATTGTTTTGTAAATATATAATAATATGCCCTTTGTAACGAGACGGAATGCTCCTGTGCATGTTTCGATGATTCCCACCACATTTACCTATCGCGTGTAGGAGAACACAACACGGCCAAGCATCGCATTGGGGAACCATTTATCAAGGATAATTTTACATTTCACATCAAAGAAGCTGATATGATTGAGTAATTGTTTTTATTTTTTTGTAATTATTAATATTTATTGAATTGAAATTCAAGTAATTTTTCGAAAATAAATTTTCAGTGCAAATATTGAATTGAATAATTTTGAAACTCAGGGAATATCAAATTATACAATAAGTAAAGCAAAATTTGATTTGGTAGCTGAAAAAATTAATATTGAAATACTATTTCCAAAACTATATATGAAAGGTATTTATAATATTGACGGTAATGACACTGATAAAACTGAAATTTTAATAATAAACGGAATTTTTAAGTGAGTAATTTTTTTTTCTTATCAAACTTTGATTGATATACTAACATTAAATTTTTTTTTCTTTATTGCAACACTCACAAATTTTTTTTTTTCAATATTGGTATCAAACTGAAAATAATTTCAAACCGACCTTCTATCGATAATGTTGATTTAAAAATTGCTCTTGGCTCACTTGATGTAAATACAAAATTATTAATGATTATCAACAATTACTTTAAACAAGTTTATTATATACAAAAAAAAACAAACTACAGAATATTTTTGAACGATGAATATGTTAAATAATTTTAAAACATATATTTCTTTTTTTAATAATAATTGTCTGCAAATGGTCTTTCTGGTGATAAAAGCTCTCCCATGATATTGAGCAAAACAATACCAGAAAAAGCACCACAATTTATTGACGATCATCAAGCTGAAATAGGTGCTCCAATAATTAAATTTATTAAAGAACTGCTAACAGAAAGACTCCAAGTTTTCAAAAGATTAACTAGTAATTACTAAGAATATTAAAATCTTAGAAAAAAAAATTTTTCAATTGAAAATGTCTAATATTGACAAGAATTTTTTTTTCTTTCATCAATTATTATTAATAAATCACGATTATAACAATATATATTTTTTGTCAATAAAAAATTAATACTTGAAAAAAGTATATATATATAAAAATTCATTCGGAAAAATAAAATGTTAGCATAAGAAAACAAAATTTCAAAAAATCAGAATTACTTGGTATGTTTATTATTTAATAACAAAAATATTAATACAAGTTATCAAAATTATTTAAATAACGTTAAATATTTTTTCAAAAAATATGAACATTTTATTTTGAAAAAAATTATGTCCAGCATTAATATACTTAAAAAAATTTTATTAACTAGATTTAATGGTAGACATTATTATTCAGCATTATTACTTTTGAAATCTTTAAATAGGATGATATCTTCAAGTAGCTGAATGAAAAAAAAATTATATGAATAAATCAGCTAAGAAGAGGCAGGAGGAGAGGATGCTTCTGCTGGTGCTGCTGGTAATGGTGATGGTGGTAGGGGTGGTGGAGGTAGTGGTGGATTTGATGACCAAGACCATGGTGAATATTGACCAGTAGATAATGATACTTGATTAACCCAGGGAAAAGATTGCCTTGACGGATCGACAAGCTCTTGAAATGTTGGTATCGGTGGAAATTGACATGGATATTGGCCATAGTGATTATTTCGATATGAATTATTATATCCTGGATGCTGTTTTTGATTTAGCCATGATTTTTGATGATTGTTTATTCTTTGAGAAACATTATGAGAGCTCCATGGATGCTTAGATTGCCAGTCTATGAAAGATTGCAAAAAAAAAAAACAAAAAAATTATTATGAGTTGATGAATTATTATATAGTTATATTATCAAAATTCATGATTTCAGATAAATTATAATTTACCTGATTTACGAGGGCGTTTAGCTGGAACATCAGAATTTTTTTTTGATCGCCTGTAAGCTGCTTCTTCTTCATCATCTGAGAAATGTGGTTCTTCACCAGGGTCAATTTCATCAGTTGCTTTAATTCTTTAAATGAAAAATATATACATAAATTGTTAAATTATTTTAGGATTAATTAAATAAATAAATACGCGTGTTTAATAACTCACTTTCGAAGTTCGCTTTCAAATACCAATGACGTATGCTCAGAATTTGGAACGAAATATACTGACATATTAGCTTCTACATTACTTTCTTTTATATGATTGGGTGTATTGAATCTAACACAATAATGTGGCTCTGTTACTTGACCAAAAACATCAAAAATTCGTCCAAGAACTCTTTTTCCTCGATCAAGAAAAAGTATTGTGTCTAAATCAAGTGTTGGTTTTCCTGTCATTGGTATCACAACGACCATTTGATCAACTGTCCACCCAACCTGTTCAAATATTTTTAATTTTTATTCAATTATTATATCATCTATCTTTTAATGGGCAAGACTACGATTTCTGTGGCGACAAAATTTTATCACTGATTTTCATGTGTCATTTTAAGATCCATTTTATATTCAACGATCGATATCTCGAGAACTATTCCAGATATTCTATTTCTATTCAGACCATAATACTCCTCAAGAAAAAAACTATCGGATTCATTTATAATATTATTCTTTTTTATTGACTAATTATTTTTATTTAAAAAAAAAAAAAGTAGAAATTCATATCTTGTAATCTTGATATCTCAAAAATTATTAGAGATATCAAAATTTCTTCTCGGCCATAATTTTTTGCTTAATAAGGTCTTTTCATATCAGTTCTAAAATTTTGTCGCCACGAAAATCGTAGAATCGCTTTTTAATGTCAAGTATTTTGGAAACTAACCTTGCCCAAAGGTTCACATAAAACTTCTTCAACTGAAATATTCAGCTGTTCAATTGGTGGAAGATAATCAAATTCTCCTTTCAGTTGACTTTTCTCTGATTTTCTATAATTTTAAGAAATTCAATATTTACAAATAATTTTGATTAAATGCTTTCAACATAACTTCAAAATGATAAATTTACTTTTTTGAAGAAGTGGTTTTGGCTGCTTGATCATCATTGTCATCTTCATCATCATCATCATCATCGTTTTCTAGATCTGAAGGTGGAGAACTATTTGAGCTGATGGTACTACTGGTTTCTTCTTCGCTTTCAGAGCTAGATGAGCTATCATATTCAACTAACCTGATTTGATTCATGTTAATATTATTTTTGGTTGCAACACGTAAAGATTATTATATTCGTATAGTGTCAACAATTGATAATTGTTTATAATAATTCACAGACTTCAAATATATTATTTATTATAAATACTCCATTATTCTCAATACTACCACGTGCATTGCAATGCTGCATGAGCCGAATTTCGACCCGAACAAATCCGAGCTAGTCCGAACAAACAACCAAAAAGCCCGCAGTCCAATTCACAGGGCAAATTTTTTACAATTTAGGGCTTTTTTTGCCAGTGATGGCGCTCGTCAAATTTTTTTTATATAGGGTGGCGTGATGGGTAAATGGTCGATTTTTGAGGTTTCTTACACTTACAGTAAGATACTGTAAGATACTGTAAGAAACTGTAAGATACCTGAGACGCCATTTTTGAACATTCTTACTGACTGTCGACTCGACAATTAGCTGTCATTGCTCGATATATGTTGGTACATGTATTTTATTTATTAAATAAATATATAAGATATCAAGGAAAAGCAGTGGCTATGAAAAGATGTAGCTCGGAAATTAATGTTGCCAAACAATTATGTTTTAAGGAAGTAATGTTGCTTGAAACAGAATTTTTTTGGCAACTGTAATTCCTTAGCTACATCTTTTCCTTAGCTACTGCTTTTCCTTGGACATTTGTATTTTTAAAAAATAAATTTACATGTATTTTATTCATAAAATAAATAAAAATGTCCCAGGAAAAGCACAAGGAAAAGCAGTAGCTACAGCTTATAAGGAAAAGATGCGTAGCTGAGGAATTACAGTTGCTTAAAAAATAATTCCTTATACCCACTCTAGCAACTGTAAATCCTTAGCTCCATCTTTTCCTTAGCTACTGCTTGTTCTTGGGATTTTTATTTATTTAATAAATAAATGACTTGTATTTATCGATAAAAAAAAAAAAACTGTGGCATGAAGGTTCCACTAAAAAATCATAGGAGGCACTGGGAACGCAGTGTAAAATACCTCGATGTATGAAATTAATAAGGTAAGATACAGTATCTTACATGGGTAAGATACCATGTAAGATAGCAAGGTATCTTACCTACCCAACACTGTAGGGTGCGTTCCGTGGCTATCCAGTCCGTACGAACTTCAAAATGGCGACGAAAAAAATGAAAATCCTAATAATGTTAAAAGTTACTATGATACATCACTATAGCCAGAGAGAAGGCCAGAGATTTATAAAAATTTAAAATATTAAGTATTACTATTTTTTTTAGGTTTAAGTTGGCAAAGTTTCTATTTAGTTATTTCAAATCTGTCAAATAAATTGGCTAATGTCAAATTTGATCAGATTGTTTTTAAATAAAAAAAATCAGATCTACCACAACAAATGATCAAAAGATTTCCAAACTCCGCCATTTTGAAGTTCGTACGGACTGGATAGCCACGGAACGCACCCATAGGTTCCACATACAAAAGCTTCACAAGCGCCGCCAGTGGAGGAAAAAAGCCTGAAATTGTAATGCCCTGTGAATACGGGTGCCGGTGGGCGGTGACCAAGGATGAGCATGTATAAAACATAATGTTTAAAACATAGTTTTAAACATCCTTAGTTACATCCATTTGGGAAGAGTTCGATAGCTGGCCGAGGCCAAAAATCCGGCCGTTTTTTGATTATGGTTTATTTCATATGTTCGTAGTGCCAGCACTGCTCCATTAAGGCATGTGGCCACTAGCATAGTTTTTCGACCAAGTTCTATGCCATAGCACTTGTGTCACTATATCTCACTAGAAATTTACTAGAAAATGGCCGCCGAGGACTATGTTGAAAAAATGCTGCGTGCAGCCACCAGCAGTCCAATTCACAGGGCATTACAATTTAGGGCTTTTTTCCTCCACTGACGGCGCTTGTGAAGCTTTTGTATATAAAATCTATATAAAAAAAATTTTACAAGCGCCATCAGCGGCAAAAAAATAGCCCTAAATTGTAAAAAATTTGCCCTGTGAATTGGACTGCAGTGTTGGGTAGGTATGATACCGGTGTATCATACAGCAGTATCATACACTGTATCATACAGTATGATACATCTCCATTATCATACGCCATGTATCATACATTAAGAGCGCCTCTACATTTAACTTTTTAAACTATTTTACTGACGCCATTTTGCCTATCCGCCATTGTACCACTGAAATATAATAAAACTGGAAGGTGAACTCCTATGCTTAGCCAATGCACGGAGTGTCGCCGGAGATAGCAATATATTGGTTGGCTTTCCCTCTCACTCACGCATGCGCACATTAAATCTTGTACAGTCAACGTCAAAACAAACTAGTACTACACGGTATAAAAGTTACATTATATTTCAGTAGTCTCAACCAATTATAGTTGACGTGACTGTACCGACAAGGACAACAGGCCAACCATTGAGTTCAGTGTTGATGGAATTGAATCAAATATTGATAACATTGACAAAATTATGAATGAAAGTTTGATGCTAGTCACTGCTCTCAATCCTCATATTGGATACGATGAATTGTATTTTATGAAGTATCATATGAATGTAATTTAATTAATTAAATAATTTAATTATAATATTATGAAAAAATATAATATATGAACAAATATACCTATACATAAACAATCAATAATATCAACGTAGCGACATCTTTTTTTTTATAAAATTATAATTATATCAAAGACAGTCGGTAATTTAATCATTAGTTAGTTAACTATAGGTTACAGAGCGTCGAGCCTGCAGATTTCTATAACTATGGATGAAAAAACTGGCCCCTATTTGCCAAGTTGACCTCCTTCATCATATTGGCATACTTTAATATATTCCAGGCAAACTCCCGAGAGAATTTTTTAAAGAAGTCGAAATATTGGGTGCATTCCTTTGATAAAAAATTTTTTTTCGTTTTGCAATTTCGCCCTGTAATACCGGCCAAAATTTTATAGGAAAAAGCTGTTTCTTGTAGTGGCAGCACTGGCACATGACATTATTTTTTTTGGCTTCCAATTATTAGATGGATAACAGGATAGCTATTCTCGACATAATTATCCCCTGTACCGGGGATAACATGAAAACGCTCGAAAGCGATATAGTCGTTTGATGGAAACCATTGAAAAGATACAAATAAAGCCATAAATTAAGGTGAATTTCCGCAAAATAGTTATCCCTGTCGCCGGGGATAACTGAGGGGATAATTATGTCGAGAATAGCTATCCTGTTCAATGTTTATATCAAACTGGATAGCTATTCTCGACATAATTATCCCCTGTACCGGGGATAACATGAAAATGCTCGAAAGCAATATAGTCGTTTGATGGAAACCATTGAAGAAGATACAAATAAAGCCATAAATTAAGGTAAATTTCCACAAAATAGTTATCCCTGTCGCCGGGGATAACTGAGGGGATAATTATGTCGAGAATAGCTATCCTGAAATAAATAGAAAATTGTTCTTGTTGTGATTGTTTGTTATTGTCACATAGGTCGTACCACACATTATCGTAAACTGTAAAGCCTGGAATATTGCATAGAGAAATTATAGAGAATATTGCATAGAGAAAGTTGTTTCTGTTTTTAGTTTTTAGTCGGTATTACTGGGCGAAATTGCAAAACGAAAAAAAAATTTTTTATTAAAGGAATGCACCCAATAACTGTTAAATTATTTTCTCGTATAATGTTTTAATTCTAAGGGCTCAAACTCACGACAAGCAACATTTCGCTTGTAAACATGGCCGCTGTTCCTACGGACCTACTGGGCATGCGCGAATCCGTGATTTCAGTATGAGTGTGCTATAGTAACGGTTCAAAAAATAAATAAATATAACCTTATTAAAATCTCAATATTGATGTTTTGATTGAATTTTGGAGTATTTTTTAAATTCTTTTTTAATTGAACACTTTTGCTCAAGGTTTTGTTTATATATTTTTTTGTGTAATGTGGTGTCATGCCCAAATGTTTTTATAATTATTTGGTTTTTATTTTTGTAGCACTACTGACAGCTGACTATTTACACTGCATATAAACACAGTGCCTCCGTGATTTAAATCACACTGTCGAACTTGTGACTTATCTCACGGATTTGCGCATGCTCAGATCGCTCAGAATTATGTCGGCCATGTTTACAAGCGAAATGTTGCTTGTCGTAAGTTTGAGCCCTAATAAAATTTTTTATACACGTTGATGAATTTATTTATTATTTATCGTGTAATAAAAAAAAAACAGTTTGACAGCTGTGTACAGTGGTGTGAGTGAGAGTTTAATAAATCATTTAGTTCATTTTATAAAAAAGAGGGCAGTTTCAACTATCATACACTTTATGTAGTATCATACGTATGATACCCCGAAAATCGTCGAATTACCCATCACTGAGAGACACGCTTAGGCGCTTAATAATTCATTTTGGTTACTTTTGATGATAGTATCAAGTTTTACCGCTAGAGAGAGATGTTTAATACAAATGGATAAAACATAGTTTTAAACATAGTTCAAAATATTATGTTTATACATGCCCATCTCTGCATGCATATGTTGTTTATGAATGTAAATTTATGATGTTGAATATTGTTGTTACTATTTATATACATTATACATACAGCTGGTAGTGACTTTTGAAGAGAAACAAAGAGAAAGGTTATGCTCATTAATAAACATTACAGAGAAAAGGCAAACATATGCCAATCTGAGTGATAGAATTGTTAAAGTTTTAAATTTTATTAAAAAAATAAGTAGAGATGTCTGATTTGAAAAATTGGCCGGTTTTGAGTCTTTTAAAAAAAGATTTTATCAGTGAAATTCATACTGTACTGATTTTTGGTAATTGAATCATTTTATTAAAATACAATAATTTTGTTACCATAAATATTTATACATAAATGTTACAAATAATATAAATGTACTTATTATTTTTTTATAGGTTCAATTAGCAATGAGGCAATAATATTAACTAAAGACGATGATGTTTATGCATTGGGAACAAATCAATCTGGATGTTTAGGCACTGGTGATACACAAAGTTCATTGTATCCAGTTAAAATCGAAATATTGTGTAAAAAAAATATGAAAACATTTGCGTTTGGTATTGGTCCACATGTACTTGGATTAACATCTAAAGGAGAAGTATTTTCATGGGGACACAATGGATTTTCTGAGCTTGGTAATGGTTCTTCACATAATGGCGTGACACCAACAAAAGTTGCATCGACATTTGAAGATAAAGCAATTATTGCAATTGCATGCGGTAGTCATCATTCATTAGCACTTAATGACGATGGTGAGGTAATTAGAATTTTTACCGATTTATTCAATACTTCATTAACAATAATCAATCCATTTTATTTTTATAAATAATAACATGATAATAAACATTTTTTTTTCAGTTACATAAGTATATTAAACGAATATTTGAAAAAATATTTTACACATAAAAACATGAAATAAAAATTATTATTTATGGATCAGGTTTATGGATGGGGTCAAAATACATGTGGCCAAGTTGGTACTGGAATAAGTACAAATCAAAATACTCCAAGAAAAATAAATTCAAGTCTAACTGGAAAAAAAATTGTTCATATTTTTTGTGGACAAACGTCAAGTATGGCCGTGACAAAATGCGGTGAAGTCTATGCTTGGGGAAATAACAGTGTTGGACAATTAGGAATTGGAACATATATTAATCAATTGAATCCAATGAAAGTTTCTGGATTAACTGGAACAGTAATAGGTAAAAAAATATAGGAGAAAAAAAAGAGTGAAATTAATTAAATTGTTTTTAGTTATTTTAGATATTAAAATTTCAATATTTAATGAATTATTTTTTTTGCATTTTTTTTCAGTTAGAGTTGTTTGTGGTTATTCACACACAATGGCATTGAGTGATGAAGGTGATCTTTATGTTTGGGGTGGTAATGGGTATGGACAATTGGGTGTTGGTACTAAATCAAATACTTGTGTACCTGTTAAGGTTATTAGTTTAAATGATTGTATCATACTATTTTTTAAATTAATTTTTAAATTAATTATTTTTGAAAAAAGTTGTCAGTGCCAGAAATGGGTAGAGTATGTGACATTGCAGCAGTTCACAGCAATCACATTAGTGCAGCTCTTGCTGAAGGCGGAAAGGTTTTTATGTGGGGTCAATGTCGAGGTCAAGTTATTACGACACCAATTTTAACACCGCTGCTTTATTTGCACGATGTACTTGCATGCTACTCAACACCATCAGTTATGCATGAACCACTTGTTCTATATGGTAATGATGAGACAAGTATATTAGACTGCTTAAAACAAGCATTTGATGATCCGGTAAGTATTTTACTTGATATCAATTATTAAATTTTATTAATTTTTATTAATAATAATTCTGATTGATCAAGTATTTTATCATTCAATAAATTCAGGTTTTTAGTCTTAAATAAGCAATTTTATTATTGTTATGAATATATTTTTTAATTTTTATTGTTTAGACTTGAGAACTTTTTTTTCCAGACAAGTAGTGATTTGACAATACAGGTACAGGGTAAACCAATTTTTGTACACAAAGCATTATTAAAAATAAGGTGTCAATATTTTCGATCAATGTTTCAAGAGCATTGGACTGAAAATAATCAATCGTAAGTTATATTATTCGTTTTGTTTTTTTTTTTTTTTATTATAAATAATAACAATATAAACTCTAATTATAAAAAAAACAAAAACATCATTTACAGTGTTATTGAACACGATGAATTTTCACATGACGTGTACAAATCATTTTTAAAATATTTATATACGGATGAAGTTGATTTACCACCAGAAAATGCATTGGGTAGGTCAGACATTGTATCAAATAATGATACAAATGTTAAATATCGTGGAACATCATTTGTCGAATTTTTCGCAGAACTCTTGTACTTGGCCAACGCATATTTTGAGACTCAACTAAAACGTAAATGTGTCCAGACGATAAAACGTGGAATAACTGTTGATAATGTTGCATTCCTATATAAAACAGCAATTGAATATAATGCTCAAGTCAGTAGTATATTTTAATTAATATATAGTAAAAAATAAATCAAATATTATCATAACATTTTTTTTCTTTTTTTTTTTACACAAAAAAAAAATAAAAAAAAAAAGGAATTGGAGGATTTTTGCTTCAAGTTTGCTCTCAATCATATGACGGCTGTTATTCAAACAACTCACTTTGGCAAATTGGATGAGGTAACTCTCAAGACCTTTATCACAAAAGCAGCACAAGCTGGTGCTTTCAAGTCTTAAGTTTATTCAGTGAAATAATAAAAATAGAAATATGATACTTTAGACCATACATAAAATTTTAGAACTGAAAAAAAAATAATGACCAAAGGTATTATGACTATTCGCAATATTAAAATATAATTTTGCATTTATAATGTGATATATTCAAAATTAAAACCAAATAAAAAAAAAACTAAATTAATAGTAAGGAAAAAAAATAATTTTCTAAATAAAATTTTGATTTATTGAACATATCAACTGTTAAATTATTTAATTATTTTACATTTTTAAATATTTTCTCCTTCTGTTTTTTTTCGGTCCAATCATTTGTAAAACTTGATAAATGATTGAATGAAATAATTATTAATATTTTGTAATTAAGTAGTGATCGAGGAACGAACTATTCAATGTCAAAGTTGACAATTTTAAACACGTAAGCCTAGGTAAAAAAGTAAAGTTTTAGTTGTAACAAAAGGGTTCTTTCTTATTTTAGTGCGGTTTTAAAAATTTTTTTTTTTGTATTTTTAGATCGACAAATGAGTTAGATATAATCTTTTAATTATCAAATTTTTGTGTGCGGCTCAATTTACTTACACTAAATAGTTAACACATACGAAGAACAAAAAATATTTCGACAGCAGCGTTCGACGATACCATTTTTTTCATACTTGAGTCCCTGAATACGCCTAATTTTTGTCACGGAGATGCAGACGGTGAAAAGACCTTAATCACGATTATATTATTTATTATTACTGTTGCTAACATTTTATTGTTTTTTAATTATTATTTTATTTTATTTTTGTAATACATGTAGATATATATTATATGTATTTTTTAAAATCCAATATACATAATGTTTTATTAATTATTAAAAATAATAATAATTGTTCTAATTATTTTATATGAATTTTATTTTTTTTAAAATAACTAACATTTGCAATTCATATTTTATTTTCCAAATAATTAATTTATCAGCAATCAAAAAATAAATATTCTGAAAAAAGAAAATGACAAATGTTTTTCACTTAATTTTTAATTAGAATACGTAAACAAAAAAGGAATTGAATTCAAGGAAATTTGGGTTTGAATTGATGTTTTTAATAATTTTTTTTTTTCCAACAGAAAAAAAAGATAAATAAAAAGAAAAATAATTTTCTACTTTGTTGTATCTTTTTTCTTAATAATATGAAAATAATAGGTTTTTTTTTAATCAAAGTAAAAAAAAATTAACTAATTATTGTGACAGTGTTTGACGAATAAAAAACTCTGGTTATTATTTTCGTTTTTGATCTTATCATTAAGATAGGCCTGTGGGCTACTTTTCCAGCAAATTAGTGCTGTCGAAATCCATATTGACACAATCAATAAAATTTTTTAATTAACTTAATATTGTTGATTGGTTTAAATTTCATCATAGCTTTCGTATTTTTTCATTGTTCATATTTCAATTAACATTTTCATTTTATTTTTTTCTATTGTTATTTATTTTTAAAGAATTTGTTTTCCATTTTATTTATACTTTTATATTACTTATTGATTAATGGATTGGTACGTGTGCACCTAAATTACATTGTATTTTTATTATTATTAGTATTATTATTATTATTATTATTATTAATTGAAAAAGCGAAAAATATAAAAACTTTATTTTTTTCTTCGTTTTGTTTTAATTTTTTCGCTTTAACTATTATTTATTTATTTAATTATCTATATATGTATATATATATTTTATTTATACTTTCACTTTCATTTCCGGAAGTACGTCAGTCTGGCAATATTTAAAAATCTATCATTGATTTAGTTAGAAAAAAAAACTGCATTTATTTACTTTTTGTGTTCTCTCTTTTTCTATATATATATATGTTTATCATTATGATGATTAATAAATAATGAATACCTGACAAAAGTGTAATGCGCCAAACATACATATGTTTTACTGTTTTTTTTATTTTATTTTTTGAAATTTTTATTATATTTTCAGTTTTAAAGTGAATGTGCTACTTAAATTTTTTTTATATTTTTTTTATGTTTTGGATTCCATTAAATTTTTTTGTTACATGCATTTTTTTGATATACATAAAAATTACGTTAGCGTTTTTATTTACGCTCATTTTGAGTTTTGTGTTTTATTATTTTTTTTTATTATACACTGAGAAAAATCGTGTCTCGGTTTTAACCATAAATTTTTGTAATTTATAGAAAAAATTTTCTAAAATGTTAAATGACTTGATTTTACCGTGAAAATATTTTATATCAGAATAAAAATTTTTAACATAAAAAATTAAGAATCGTGTGCAATTTCGGATGCATATTTAGCTTTTACTATACAATACAGTACAAAAAGACAAATCAAAAAATTATGTTTGTCAGAAATAATTAATTCTTGAAGTAACTTATGTGTTTGTATATAAGATAGTCCTTGACACCTATACAAATAACGGAAACTTCAATAACGTACAATTTTTAAAAATTGAGGCGAGACTCTACCGAGTCTTTGGATAATATTTTTTTGAAATGTAGAATTTGTTTAGTTATCAGGATCTCAGCGAAAATGATTAGATATAGATAATATTTTTAGGCTCGTTGTTAGCCAAAATTAAATACTATAATCGCGTTTTCTAGTTTTTTAAAAAAAGACTACTCTAAAAAAACAACATTCTGATTATTTGAAAAACATTTTTTTTCTTCTTTCTAAAAAATAAGACTATTACATATTTATCCGTTTACCTATATTTATCAAAATAAACGTTTTTTTTCTTTAGAGTTGACGAGATTCCGAGAACGTTTTATGCTGTTTTTTCAAAATCAAATAACCAGTACCAAGACTGGATTCCTCCCAGTGTACACTAAAGATTTTTTCAAGTTGCATTTTTATGTTTTAAACATTTTTTGTTTTATTATTTTCATGGAATTATTTAGTTCTAATTGTTCAGCTTTAATGATAAGATTTTTATGTGACGTTTTGGGGTCAACACTGTGTTCATGATGAAACTATTGCTGCGTTTTTTTTTGCTGCCGAATTTTGCCGCATTTCACCAAATTTTTCTGCTTTTTTTCCAGAATTGACTGATTTAATACATGTGGAGAATTTTACCGAATATTTTTACTTTGTTGGAGAAATTAGCAAAGAAATTGTCCGAACATTTTTTTTTAGTCATGGAAATTGTGGTATAATTCTTCCGAAAAAATATTTGCAGAGAAATTGGTCGATGACTTTCTTCACTATTTTCTCTACTAAAAAATATTCAGAAAATTCTTTCTAAATGGGCCAATTGCGGAAAAGTTCATCAATAATTGAAAAAATGGCGGAGTAAATTCGGTAAAATTCAGATAAATATTTTTACTAGTTGTGTATTATTTTTTAAAATTTTCTTTTCAATATATAGTTTCAACATTTAAACACTTTTGTTTATTTTTTTTTTTATTTTTTTTTTTTTTGTTTGAGTGACTGAGATATCGAGTTTTTTCATTTAAATATTTGCTAAGAAATTTTTTTAAAATCAGTTTAGAGTCTTTTTGGACACAATATAAAGAGGTCAATTTGTATTAAAATCTTGTCTGACTAAATAGTCGGACTGACTACTGATGAAAATTTTCATTCTAAACTTTCATATATATTCTTTTTTTGTTATGAATCTTTACAATTAATTTTATTATCTACAGTAAATACTTGAGCGATAGTTTCGCACTTCGACGGAGCTTTAATGATATTAATCAAATATAGAAAAACAAATTAAACATTGGTGCATTTATTGCGTGTAAATATGCTATCACGTCAACCCAACTTTTTTTTAGTGTGAAAAAAAAAAAACAATATATTTATGATAACAATAGAAATAGTTGAGGAAATTGGCTGTACGAGGGTTATTGTTTTTTGAAGGGCTTTTCAGGAAGTAATATCGACGAGAAAATAATAATACCTATACATCCATATAACTCGGCTACGGCTAAAAGGGCGTATGTTTTATTTTTTACTTCAAGTGCTGTCCTAAATTTCATTGTTATTCTTTTCATTTTTTTTGCTTGAGAGAATATCGATTATTTTTAGGGTAGCATTTGAGGGTCGTTGTTATTTTTTATTATCATGTTTTCTTTTTTTTTTTTGAATATATTTTTTAAATTATTATCGCTCATTAATTCAAAAAAATAGTCGACATTAATACGCTTTTTTGGCACTAGTCGTGTGATATGTATATATAGACAAAATATATATATATATATATATATATGTAAAAACAGTTACATAAACGTTTTTGCGGTTAATCGTTTTTAAAAAACATATATATTTTTTTTATTCCCTCTATTCTTTTGGCCCCTTTTTACTGTGTTGGGCGTGTTTCGGACGTTTTTAATGCCTCAATGCGGATTCCCGGTCATCTCTGCGAAATAAAAATCAATAGAACGCAAAACAGCCTCTTGGAAATGTTCCAAAAAATTTTTTTTTCATTTTCATTATATTTATTTTTTATTTTTTTGCTTTTTAATGTATTTTTTTTATAACCATCGATTAATCTACATTATTTTATTTTTTCATTCTTATATTTTATCTTGTATTTTATGCACTTTGAAGAATAATATTAAAAGAAAATAAAATATTATTAGCCAATCAAATTTTATGATGGAATCACTGGAGTGTGAATATAATGGTATTAATAATCATTTATTTTTATTTTCATTCATTTTTCCTTGACTCTTTAGAATTTTATTTCTCGAAACTTTTTTTTCATATCATTCCTTTTTATTTTTCGCTTTTTTGGTCCAGTTCACAATATCTCAGTCGCAATGAAACGATAATTAATAAATCTTTATTTTTTTATTTTTTTTTTTTAACTTATAATAATCATAACAATATTAACAACAATAATAAATGTTAGATATGTTCATTCATTTTAATTAACCACCGTTAAGTTTTCTTGTATATCTTTTTTTTTTGTCCAATATATAATTTTTTTTTTCTATTACAAATATATTTTTTTATTCAATTATTTTTTCAATTATTTTTGATATTTCAAAAGTTGGGTTTGACGTAATAGGTTTTTTATATGAGGGAGCAAAAAAACTGTCATTCTTTGTTAAAAATTTTATAATTATACATATATTTATTTTTTTTTTGTAAGTTTTTTTGACGACTATATGTTACGAGAAACATCAACTCAATATATTTAACATATATTTTAACATAATCAAATTATCAACTTTATATATATATATATATTTTATTTATTTTTTTATCATTCAATTTCAAATTTGAGGTCCGATTTATCGCGTCGATAAATAATCAATACTATTTTTATTAAATTTTATTATTTTTAATTACTTTTATTTAATTACCATCATTATTTAAATTTTTCATTTTTTAAAATAATTTTAATAATGCAGTACAATGAAATAATAATAGTTTCGTAAAGCATTTTTACTTAGGTGCAAAACAAATAAGACAAGCATTTTTATATATATTTTTTTTAATTTTTATAAATATTATTAATTATATATATTTATATATATTTATTTATTTATGATATATAATTATTTATTTTTTACTTATATTTTTCATCATTATTATCGTTGTTATTTTATTATTATAGTTACCATTATTGATATTATATATAATTTATTTATTTGAATAATTTTTTTTTTATCACTCTATGTACCCATTATTATCAATGATGAATTTTTGTTTTTTTTTTTTTTTAGTTTATTAATTTATTAATTACTTTATTTTATTTTTTCTTTTATATATAAATCGTATAAAGCTTACTAGTAGGCTTTCGTTTAAGTAATGAAATTTTTTTTACTTTATTTTTTTCTTTTTTTGGTAAATTTTAATACATTATTTTTTTCACTCTTATAGCAATTTAGTAATGATTTTTATGATTTTTTTTAGTTGACAATCATCGTTTTATTAAATGGGTAAAATTTTTTTTTATGAGTGATTTTGGTACTATATATGCGAATTTTTTTCTTTTAGTCCAGCTGTTAGATTTACAGGTGCCTTTTTTTTTTTTCTCAACTTGCTCAGTCATCTATCACTCCCTCACACTCATGTAAGAGTATAATTATAATTTTTTTTTACTGCTTCTTTTTATTTATTTAAAAATTATTTATTAATTTTTAATGCAAACGCTGCGATGTAAAATGACAAAATTATTCTACGTAAACATAAAAACGGTTTGAGTGAGATGAAAAAAATAACAATTTCAGGTTAATTTAATCAGGATATTTAAATTTAAATTAAAAAAAAAATATTTTTATTATGACTTTGATTATTATTCTCGTCCCGTTTTTATTGTCAGCGCAAAATAATTTCGGCAGTTTTTCAAGGGTTAAGGGAAAATCGTGTGACGATGGAAAATACAAATTGAAAAAAAAAGTTTTCAATAAAGCAAAAAAAGATGCGAAAATAAAAAAAATTACACAACTTTTTTCTTTGTTCGACAATAAAAAAAATAAAAAAAATTACCGATATGTTTATATGGAACTAGATTGCGCTCAATGATGTAAATTGTTTATGGGAATTAATAATTAAAATCAATTGAATCTACCGAATTATTTGGAATAAATAAAAAAAATTATTGAAAAAACTATAAAATATATCATTCACATTTTACAACACAAAATTATTTGAATTGTTTTTCATCAAATTCAAAAGTCTTATATGATAAAAAAAAATTTTTAAAAAGTCTATCTTTTGTGTTAGTAAAAAAAAAACGCTCGAATTTGAATGTTCGTATTTTAATGGGCAAAGAAAAATCCCCTCGACAAAATCAAGAGCCGGAAATAATAATAATAATAATAATAATAATAATAATAATAAATCAAATGAAGGGAGAATTAAAAAAAAAATATACCTCGACAGGCTCAAGAGTCTTCTTGCTTTTCCCATGAGTAAAGTAAAAAAAAATGAAAATTTGTTCCCTCAGGAATCGATTCACCATCGTCGCTCGATTATCCCAGAAAACTAGAATAATACGCGCGCGTCAACTTGATATGTCTGCCATATTTATTCATTTATCTATTATTTTATTAATTACTTTATATATACATAATTATATGTGTATTCATAATTATATGTGTACTCATGTATTATGCCAAGACTATGTAACAGTAGTTTCAGCCATGATATCAGTCTATAATATAAAGAAAAATAATATGCACAAAAAAAAATGAAAAGAAAAAAAATTATATTTATTTATGAATGAATATGATATTTACGATCCTATCAAATTTAATAACTAATCGAAGAAGATAAGAAGAATATAAGAAGAATTACAAGACGATGAAAAAAAATAAGATTCATCGGATCGAAGTGATCAAATCGAAGGAAGCTATATAAATATTGTGTTGACAGTGGTGTCGTTGAATTTTACAGTTTTTTTTTCTTTCTTTTAATTTTTTCATTATTATTTTATCATATTTATTATTTTATTTTTTTTAAGTATTATATTATTTTTTTTAGTTTAATTTTTATATATTTTTTTTTTTTTTCTCATTGTATTTTTTTTTTTTTTCGTTTTCATTTGAAAAATAATTGGAATCGTTGACTAGACATAAATGTCTTTTTTTATAAGGGACATCAAGATGTTGGGTATAGCCGTGTTGAATATGATACTCAGTAACACAAGACTCGACGTCAGAGCAGCATGAAGACTTAATGATTCACTACCACTGCAGGTCTCTTTTGAAGTCATCTCCAATTTGGCTAGAGAAAAAAAATTTTTTTAAAATCAAAAAGTAAGAAACTAAAAACAGAAAAAATATATAAAATAGTAGTAATTTTTTTTTTTTATGTTTTATTATAAATTAATATTCTAATTTGTGTGATTCTATATATTTTTTTCTTTATCAATCTATGTAAATAAAAGAATATTGGTTTTTTAATTAGAAAAAAAAAATGGTAAAATTTATTTTTTTATCTTTTTAAAATAAAATTATTTTTTCATTGATATCAAAAATTTTATGACCATCAAAAGTTCCCTGAAAATAAGCAGGTTAATTAAAAAAAATAATGTTAAATGTGTACATCAACATTGAAGTAAAATTTCAGGTGTTGAGTGGAGAGGATTTTAGGGTGGGTGCGCGACGAACTACGCTCAACATTCGTCGGTGCGGTGGCATTGATCGACCGTCCAGTCCCACCCCTTTTCCTATTCTTCACCCTCCAAATCTTTCCTGTCCCATATTTTTATATATTTTTTTTTCATTCCCTTCTGAGTTCTGATAATCCTTGTTTCTTTTTTTTTTCTCAGTGTATTTATCCCATTTGATGATTTTTTTTTATTTTTTTTTTTCCACCCTCTTTAGCAATCTCGATTCAATTCATTTATTCTAGTTATACAAAAATGATGATGGGAAAAAAAAAAACAATAATAAAATCTTACCGGTAGCAGCAAGTAGTTGTGGCAAGTATTTTTTCCAAAATGCGCATTGACGCGTTCGAATACCATATCCAACGTCAGTTGTATTGGTGTTTAGGGTGAGATATTCTTTATTTGTTGATGTATGCTGGGGCCAAAATGCCTCGGTCCATGATCCATCATCGCCCATGTTTGGATCTCTGTAATGTAAAGATAAAAATAAAATATAAAAAATATGAATATATATATTTTTTTTAAATATAAAAATAAAAATTGTTACCCAGTTTTTGCAAAATTAGCCCAATAACGCATCATTCTTTTGGACAAATGTATCTCTTCTTTTGTATATCCTTTATTGGAGTCAAGTGGCTCACCAAATACATAATTAATTTCATCAGCATGCATAACACCAGTCCATCTTGGCCATGGATTATTTTGTGATCTGTGTTTATAATAATACATATAAACTGAATTACCAGTTTCTGCATATCTACCAGCAAATTCATTGACATTACATGTAAATTGATAATCACCAACAATTTTATCAATTGCGTCACGATTAATATTTGGATCATCTGGATGTAACCAATCTGTATATTCATAAATAATTGCTTGTCTTGCAATTTGATTAACATATGGATTTAATTCAGTAACTGATCTTACAAACTCTTCACGTGATATTTTAACATCTTCTTTACCATCAATACGAAATTTTTCAGTTAAATAATATATTATAAAATAAAAACCTTCTTCTGTATTAGAACCCATTAATATATTTGCTTTTTTAAATGAATTTGTTAGTAATGAACGTTGTGGTGTTTCATCTAAAAATGCACCATCAATTACTGGAACAAATGGAAATTCACAAATTCCAAGTGTACCCCATTCACTGTTAACTAATTTATGGGGATCAGCTTGTATAAGACAATCAATAACAGCTTGCATATTTTCATGATCATGAGGACATCCAACAGCTTCAGCTAAACGTAAACCACGCATAATAGATTCTTCACGTGTTATTATTGCCCATGGTGCTGTTGGTGAGCCAGACTGCATTATTGCTTGGTTAAACAAATGCCTAAAGGATATTTTCAAGTATATAATGATTATATAAATGAATTATATATATATTTGATTTATTATATAATCAAAACATATATTGATATAATAATAACAAATAATATTTAAAATATTTTTGACAAAATACTTTGCAATTGTTGAAAAAATCTTTTTTTTTTCTAGATAAACTTTTAGTTTCTATATTACTATATTATAATAAAATTACCAAAAAAATAGATTTATTATAGGTATATTATGTATTTTTGAATCTAAGGAAACTGGAAAGTATATAATGAACTGGTTGAAAATTGAAATAAACAAAAAAAAATAAAAATCGGGCTCTATACAAATAATTAAATTTACAGCATTTACATCAAGTAATTGTGTACAAAGTAAACAAAAAACTTTGTTTTACAATTTAAATTAACATGAAATAATATCAATTTTTCATGACAAAAAATGTAAATTTTAAAAATACAAAAAAAAATTTTACAAGCTTAAATAGAAGCCTACAAAAACAACCTTTGATAAATAAAAATAATAATAACGATATTTTAAAAAATAAGCGTTACAAAAAAACACAAAAAAAAAAACAAAATTTTTCGACCATTTGTATATATTTGTATTTTGAATACAAAAAAAAATAATTAGAAAAATAAAAATAATATTATTGAGTCACTACGACCATAAAATAAATTCAAATATTTCAAGTAAATTCTTCGCATAATAATAATAATTATAATAATAGTATAATTTTTATTATTACCTCGACAATGGTGATAATAAATGCATCGATACAGATACAGCACCAGCACTCTCACCAAATAGTGTGACATTGTCTGGATTACCTCCAAATGCAGCAATGTTATCTCTTACCCATTGGAGTGCCATTGTTTGATCAAATAGTCCAGTATTACCCGGTACATCAGATGTTCCAAAATAAAGAAATCCAAGGCTGGCAACGCGATACTGCATCGAGACGAATATGACGTTTTCCTCACTGACAATGGTTTTTGGATCGTAAACATCAAGAGTGGCAGAGCCAGAATAAAAGCCACCTGGAGAAAATGCGTGATGGCTGCTGCAAATGTCTATCGTGAACGGGACTAAAGTAAAAAAAAAAAAAAAAAAATCGAAAAATAAATAACTCACCACCAAATATCCATACCATGACAGCTGCATTTGTTGGACGTGGTTTTGGTAAAACAACATTAACATAAAGACAATCTTCACTCAATTGTGTATTTGGATTCCACATTGTTGCACCAGGAAAATCACCAAAAACAGTATCAAGTATTTGTACACAACTATTTGGTAATGTTGTTGTATTTAATATACCATCCCACTTTTCAGCTGGTCTTGGATGACGAAATCTTAAATGTCCAATTGGTTTTTGTGCATATGGTATACCAAAAAATGCATCAACTTTTTTACCACTCGATGCTATTAATGTTGTACCACGTATACGTCCTTTTTTAGTTGTTATAATTAATGGATCATCTGGTCCACTCAATGCCTCAGCATGTGGCTCAATATTCATAAGTTTTTGTTGATGATTTTGTTCATGTGTGTGCTCTTGATTTTGTTGTTCTTGTTGCTGATTTTGTGTACTAATATCTTCATGTGATAAATCAGCATGATGACGACTTCTGTGTGATGGTGTTGCTCTTGCACCAAGATCAAGAGTCGTTGCAACTACAACTGTTAGTACAACTAATGTTTCAACATTCAGGAGAGTGCCACGACCTCTTGTCATCGCCATCGTATTCGCACCACTCCTTTCCTCACCGTTCTACACCTATTACAAATTAACTCTATAAAAAAATTACAAGAAAAAGAAATAAAAGAAAAATAATTCATATATACTTTTGAAAAATACACATGAATAAGCCTGGTAAAAATAATGTCTTTGATTTAGTATAGGCTAATTTGAAGAAAAATGGGGTAAATCGGAGTTTGATCAGGCAAAATCAAAGAAATATAAAATTAACCATCAAATACGAAAAAAAATTAAACCAGATTACTTCAATTTACTCTGCTTTTGTCTGATCAATTACTGATTTTATCTTTACTGAGTTTATCTTTGTTTAATTTCTAACTCCCTTCAAAAACACCCGGTAAATTGGAGAAATTGTTTTCACCAAGAAACGAAGAAAAAAAAGAAAAGTATTATTCTATTTTTTCTAGTATATATAAAAGTAAAAAATATATTCTACTCACCTTGAGTCAATGACGACGTCTGGATCACTTGGATTTCAATGATGAGACAATATTGCTTGCCAAATTGGCAGGCAAATATTAATTCGATGGATTGAAAATTATTGTTTTGATTATGATATTTATTGAGTGGTGTTGAAATATAAAGAGAGGGAAAACAGGGTGGGATCCAGGGACGATTAACATCCAATCACCCTTCTTCAATCAGCTACATCACCGTTTCAACAGTCATCATTCTACAAAAAATAATTAATAAAAAAATATTTTAATATAATTGTATTTTTAATTTTATACAAATAAAATAATAAAATTATTTTTGATAAACAACAAATTAAATTATTTTTTTATTTTTATTTGCCAAAGATTTGCCGCATGAATTTATTCATTTTATTGCATGAGTTGACGCGCACCAGAATTTTCAAGTAGAATAGAATACGCTTATGTAAAAATCACGCGAGCATGCAATCGTCGCTTATAGATTGTTGTATTATGATTACATGCGCTATCCTCATTTTTTTTTCTTTTCGTTTATGGGTTGATTCAGGTCTAGTTTTCGTTGTTCATTGGTGTGTGTGTGTGTGTGTGTTTAATTTCGTTCAGTGTAAACGACGAGGGTGATAAAGGGGTGACCTAGAGGTGTCACTGGGTTAGCGTGTCCATGGGCCATCCATAAACCCTGCTGATATATACACATACACACATTTTCCTTTATATCAGCCTCAACCTTTTGCCCACTTGCTGCCTACTGTTTCTGTCTCGTTTTTTCGAGTTTGCATATTCGCAAATTTAAAAGAAAATAAAAAAAAAAACTTTTCCAACATTTTTGTTTTCTCAATTGTTGAGAATCTAAAAACAGTTAAATATATTCAGTAACATTAAATGTTAAAAATTATTTAAATATATAAACATATTATAGCTTTATTTTTTGTTTTAAAATATATACATATATATATATATATATATATACACATATATATATATATATATATATGTATATATTAGTAAAAAAATGATAGTTTATATAGTAGTATACTAAAAACGAAGGTTGTAAGACGTTATAAGTCGTTTTATTGGCGACGATTTAGAAGCAAATTAATTATATATAGATATATCTAAACTATATAGGACTATATATTAAATTGTTAAAAGGTATATAGCTATATAGCTATATAGCTGTTTCAAAAACCTTATACTTAAAAGTTTCATTAACTTATTGAGACGAAAAAATTGTATTTGAACTCTGTTAAAAAAAAAAATTTCTGATTTTTTTGTAAATTCATTAAAAGTTTCAACTATACAGAAAAAATATGGAGAAGGTACAGAGATTGTTTCAAAAAACCTTCCATTAACTTTTTTTTTATCAAAAAAATCCAGAGAAAAATCAAGCAAAACATTTGTCAAATTATATATATACCTATATATATTTAAGGTCTTTTATTAATTTGACATGCAAAGTGATCAACAAAGCCAACAGTATAAGATTGTAAATATCAATATAAATTATCGCAAACTCCATTATATAAAAAAAAAAAAAAAAGGTTATTATATAAATACAGTACTGTATTTAGTTTTTTTTTTTGTAAGCAATCAAACGAAAGTCCATAAAGTTAATGATAAATGAGGTCAATAATTGATAAATTTTTTTTTCTGTATTCCTTTTTAGATAATATTTGATAATATATATGTTTATATTTTAAATGTGAATTTAAGCATTCTTTGCCAAAATAATTTGACAGGATAAGAGCCTATAGAGGATAAAAAAATAGTGAATATCACGCGAGTAATACATGGAAATTATGATAGGCTCATTTATGTTATATAAATGTACATATGGATTTCAATCGGTGAAGGTCACATTTTTGTCGCACTCAAGTTAATACGTAATATATATATATATCTGTTATATTAATTTTATGTTCTTTTTTATATTTTTTATTATAGTTTTTTAATTAAATCTTTTACTTTTTAATTAATATTAATTTCTAAATTTAAAGTATATATATATATAAATAATATTTATATATCAAAATGAACATAAAAATATATATAAGCCGTTGTATTGACGGGTCATCAAGTGAACAATCACTAAAATATATATATGAATAAATAACAACAATATCGGGAAACAATGTGTCAAATTGTTAAAATGAAGATTAAAATTTGAGTTGTTGTACAGATAGAACCTTGTAAAACCAAATTACCCAAATTTAAAATAATATAAATATTGCATAATGACTACAAAAAAAGAAGAGCAGTTCTAGAAGATTGTATAGTTCGATAATTCGTTGTCAATGTAATGGGAACAAGCGTGTTAAAGGGAGTTTTTATGAGCGAGTAAAGTAGGTATAAAAAAAGGGTTTGGGGTATAACTATATATAATACAGCTTCCGGGCATACTGATATGGGCCAAATGACACGAGAAGTAAAACGATGATCGGTACATACATATATAAAAAAAAACAGTCTAATGACGAAATTTGTGGTGACGTCATAGTCGGCCTAGTCAGCCTAGTCGAGGAAGAGGCTACAGGGCCGAGTCCGAAACCGCAATATACCTGCAGTACGATTAATCTCTTTTCATGTCTAAAATATTGTTATGTTAGTCAATATATATATATATATTATTTAGTACATATATACACATATATGTACATTGTACACACAGTAAAAATATTCATGTTGCTACAATAAAAACTAAAAGAAATGAAACCGCATTTTAAAGTTGAAGAATCATAAAGTTTTAATTATAAAGAGTTTTAATATCAGCATTTCTGGAAATTTGATAATAATTCAAGTGGATTTTTTTACTGTGATAATAAAAGTAACTTTTTTGTGCCAAAAAAAAATATATTTAATTTTTTTTTTCTTCTGATTATACGTTTGATAACACATTATTTGACATTTATGTATATAATGAAACTCATGATATCTTAAAAATTTGATTTTCGTATTACTTTTATGTTAAAAAATCTTTTTTTTTTTTGTCAATGAAAAATTAAAATGTTTTTATTTTTTTGATTTCATGTATATAATTTATCAAATAATTTTGATAATTAAAAAACCATGAATGATCAAAAAATAATTATTAAAAATCATTGATGTAATAATTAATAAAATTAAAAAATTAGTTTTTAAATTTTTTAAAAATTTAATTACTTTATTTTAGTTTGTACGATCAAATGAAAATCTCACTGACAAATTCTGCAATTTTTTTATTTTAATTACATTTTCATAGACTTGTTAAGAAAGATAGAAAAATTTATTAAAAGTTTGAATTGAATGTACTTGTAATGTTTAAAAAATTTTTTACTTGGGCTAAGTTATAAACTAGCTTTGTTTGTCGTTGGTTTTTTTTGTAACTTTCAATTTTGCAGTTGAAGACAAACTTTTTTTTTTCTCTTTTTCATAATTTTTCAAATTATGTATTACACAATTAAATGTGTATTTCTCTATACATAGAACTGTAGCAATATATACAGGTTAATAGCAAATCTATTTTTTTTAATTATTATTTTGTCATAAAATTAATTTCAAATTATATAAACCTGAAAACAGCTAAATAGTTGTTTTTTCAAGAATTTTTTAAATAATCAGTTATTTTTAACAATAAAAATGGTAATTTTTTTAATTATAAGAATAAAGTAATATGAGAAAAAAAAATAATAAAATAAATTTATATGAACAAGTTTCCATTGGAATGTGATATTGTGTTGTCATGACACCCTTCGTGATAAAATTTTCAACTTTATATATATAATATATATATAAGCTATATAGTACTTTATTTTTTATGTATTCATTTTTTCTATTTTTTCATGCATGATATTATCAAGTTCAATGTATGATGCTTGAAAGTGTCTTTTATATAACGGTTGAGAAAAGACTCGTTCATAAAAGAAAAAAATTGTAGTTGTGAAATTGTAAGCTCTAGAGATCAAGGGGTAAAAAAATAAAATAACACGACGAGGTCATGATTAAGTAATAAAGTTTTTTCCAGTTTAAAAATTAACTTTTTACAACAGTGAGTTAGCCGCGCAATAGTATCAAAATTGGTCGCAAAAGAAAAAAAGAAAAAGCTCATATTTCTTTTAAAACTTCAAGCTCAATAAAATTGTTTTAGAATTTTTTTTTTTTCATCATTAATATATTCAATAATTCTGATGTTAAAATTTAGAAAAATCACTAATAATAAAAAAATATTAATAATAAATCATTAATTATTATTTTAAAAAAAAATTTGATTTAAAACTTATTTTTTAATTTTCAATTATTTTATTACATAAAAAATAATTGGTTCCATTCAATGTCATTTCATGCGTTCATCTATTTTTATACTGTTTTATTAAAAAAAAAAATGACATATATATATATACGATGAATTTTTTAAAAGCAATTAGTACATACTTTTTTAAAATTTCAATTAAAATTTTCTATTGTATTTAACTATATTTACTCACCAAACACAGTGCATTGAACATGTTCATTTTTAATGGATAAAAAAATAAACTACACAACGTTACTTTTTATCAAGTTTTTAATTATTTTATATTTTATTATTTTACCATTTAGTTTGCAGATTGTTGTTGCCACTCTAAATTAGCAAAGAAAAAAATAAATAAATAAAAAATAATTAAAAACTTCTGACTAATTATAAAAAAAAAATTTCAAGAAACGACATTGCTTAGTTTAAATTAATAGAGATATTATAACAAAAAAAGAAAATAATAAAATATTAGATGATTTTAATTGTATTTTATCATCTTGATATAAATTTTAATATTATAAAAATATAATATTAAAATAAAAATAATAAACAAAGTGAGTCAAAGTCAATGTTAAAAATGGATATTGAATGATAAGGATCAATAATTTACATAGCAGTAAGATTTTTGAAAAGAAAAAAATAATAACAATTCGGTGCACTGGTAAAATGTAAGTGGTACCGAGCCAGACACTGAGACCCACTTCCCCACTAAACGTCATTCCAAAACGTCTATACATTGCATAAATGAGTTCAAGTATAAGAACACGAGGTACAAGTAAACATGAACACACCAATCTTCAACAGTATTATATATATATATATATATAATACATATATATATATATATCAAAAACGCATTCAACGTCTCAACATGTATCTTTCAACACTTGTTTTTTTTCTTTCTTTCAGCTTTTTTTTTTTTATTTTTTTTTTCTCTCCACTCTTCAGTGAGTGAAAAGGCAAAGGGCCCTCAGTGACCTCAACGTGTTTGAGCACTTCTTCAATCTATATATAATATGAAGATGGTTTAGTTTACATTCTGTGTCCCTAAACCCGTGGGAATTTCAAGAACATAAAGATATATAAATATATGTAAAACAAAAAAATATATACACATATATCATGAAGACTAGACTCTAGACTCTAGTCCTCTAGTCTTCATAAAATTGTATATATATAAGGTATTCTCAAAAAAGTCGGGAAGCAATCTCCCTTGACTCCACGTATCAGTGTAATTCTTTTTTTTATTTTATTTGAATAAACAATAAAGCCTAATTTTTTTTCAAATTTTTCTCAGATTGGTTTTTAAACGGAATAAAGCTATAACTTTCAGATTTAACAGTCTAAAAATAAAATACAGAAAAATTTTTCCAGGTATTTTTTTTTTTTTTTTTTATAAAAAAAAATAATTTAATTTTTATATTTTTTAAATTTTCATAAATTTATAACCCAATTTCGTTGTATTTTTGTAAATCACAAGTTTTATAGATAAACAATTTCTTTTTTTTATTAAATTGTTACTAAAAAAAAGTATGCTAAGCCAACAAAGGTGAGAGGAAAATTAAAAAAAAAACTGGCAGTTATTATTTTTCTAAATGAGAATAAAAAAATATATATCACAACGATTCACAGGGTCGAGGAAAATTGCTCTCCGATTGCTCTCCGATTGCTGATTGCTCTCCGATTTCACTCTATATACATACTTGTTATATATTCCACTCCCTTATTTCTTATATAATTTTTTTTTCATTTTCTATGTTGCAAAGAAACTTAGAAAAAAAAGTTAATATTATTAGTATAATATAAAAATATAAAATATTTTATAATAAATATTGCATTATTTTCTTTCGATAAAAATTTTAATTTATTGAATAAAAATATTGTTATGTAACAAAAGATTAAAAAGAAAAAAAGTTTTTCGAGGTCAAAAATATTTACTATGCAGGTGAAATATATCCTCGAGCTGATGTTGCTCTATCACGGCTGCACTGCGACAGGAGTAAGTTGTATATATGTCTATCTATGTACACATTGAGATCAAACATACGCGCAATTTTCGACTTTGTGCATTGGCTCCAGGGGGTTCTTTTGTTATGCTCTTCTTGTTGTGTATGTATATAAACAGTTTACATTTATATATATATCAATATGCGTTTAATATATAAATGCAAGTGTAGTTGTAGAAAAGTAAATATGTGTACAAACGTTTCTCGAATCAAGCAGAGAATACAAAACTGTATTCACTACAATGTATACATATATCAAATCACCCAGAGGCTAGATTAACCTGGTTTGGTAAAAATCACAAAATCTTTTATACAAAATTTCACAAAATAAAATCATAAAAAATACATACCAAGGTATATTGTTTTATTTATTTTTTATTTGCTTGATTTGATATTCATTTTCGAAAATAAAAATGTCAGTTCCATTATTGGACAGTTATTTTATTCATTTTTTTTTTCTTCATTCAATTTATAATATTGAGGGGAATCATTTTTTAAATAAAATAAATAAATACTGATAATAAACAAGATGTATACATATATGTATATTATTAAAAAAAAATTTTTTTTTGAATAATTTTAATAAATAAATATTTGGAAAATTGATATTAATAATGAAATATAATATTAAGTAAAAAATTAATAACCATACTATTGTATGATTAATTAAAAAAAAAAAAAGTATTATTTTTTAGATTATTTCAATAAATAAAATGTTTTAAAATTTTTTTTTTTCTTTCCAATATTAAGTCAATATTTTTCAAATAAAACGATATTAATAATAATGATAATAATAATAATAATAATAATAATAATAATAATAATAATAATAATAATAATAATAATAATAGTAATAATAATAACAATTTTATAAGTTTATTTTTGTAAATATTTATATAAAAAATAAATATTTAATTATATATTTTTTTAATAATATATGAAAATAGAGAAAAAATAGCAATGAGTAAGTGAGTGAAATGTAGCCTCGACATAGAGTAGAGGTGTATAGCCAAGAGAAGGTTGAGGAGGTGAAGAAGGAGGAGGAGGCGCAGCGACGAATTCTCAAAAGCCTCGTATCGATTGACCCCGACGGAAAAGCCGCCGGGCCGCGCACACCAACAGAGATGAGAGAACCATGAAAGCGTAGAAGCAAAACGAGGAGGGGTTGATAAGGGGGTTGGTTACGCTTTCCAAATAGTCGTATCATTTTTTTTTATTTATTTCATACTTTTTTCACCTCAAATATATCCTTGAAGAGAAGACAAAATTTAAGATGGAAATATTTTATATAAATTGAATATAAAAATATATCAAAATTAATTATTTTTTTTTAAACTTTTGAAAATTTAATTATCTATTTTTTTATTGTATTATCTATATATTTATTTGTTTATCTATAATTATTGATAATTGTTTTATTTTAATTTTTTTCCGGATATATTGCTCACACTTGTGCCAGGCCATAATCGATTTTTGTGTTTGCGCGGGATAGTAGTGAAACAAACCTCGTGCTTGAATTGTTCTCGTCCCTCTTCATATATTACCCAGCTATGCGACGATACAATCAAACCTCATGTTCCCAAAATTATTTCCGGTCAATCAATTTGCTCGGTCACGCGTCAATTATTATTATTCTTTTTCATTTGTTACAGTAAAACATGTTTTTTTTTTCAATTAAGAAAAAGTAAAAAGATGTTAACTTAGATTTACATTTAATTTAGTTTCTTGATTATTTGAAAAAAGTCAAATAAGATGGGATATAAAGAGGGATTAAAAGTCAGGTTATAAATTCAACAATCAGATATTATTTGGATGAATCGTGAAAATTGTCGGCATACTATATCTCGTTTGTGAAAGGTCACCGTATATTTTTGGATTTCATTTTCAATATTCTATATATATATATATATATATGTATGTATATCGTTTTTTTTTTTTTTTTTTTTATCATCCATATCTTATTTAATATACAGTTTAATTTATTCATAATTTATTCATGTTTGACACGTTGTGTATGTACAGAATAACTCTATTACAAGAAATATATATAATATAAGTATACTTGTAAATATTAAATTGCATTCTCTTATTTTTTGCTAACTTGTATGTTATATATTAAAAAAAAAAAAGAATTATATCAAATTTATTCAATAAAAATATAATAGTGACTTGTATAAATTTGTAATAATTTTTTTATTGTTTATATTTATTTCATTTTTTTTATTGTAATGGATACAATGACCTTTTATATACTCACTCAATAACCGGAAGAGTCACTTCTCGATTGTGTAACATATATCCGTGTGTATAAAATACTAACAAATGCACATGATGGGGATTTAAATGACATTATCTATGGGTCAGTATATTTTTATTAATATTAACGTTCCAACTTCCTGACTCATGTACAAAATGAAATATAAGTGACATTCAAAAATAAGCTAAAATTAAATTAAACGATTAAAATTTTGAAAAAATAAAAAAATTTAAACGACAAATAAACAGTCTACTTTAGGTAACTATCTAATGTCATACTCAAAAGTTGTTTTGAGTATATAACCAATTATTCGTACGTGCTAAGTAGGCTTTTTTCATAATATTTTTTTTTTGTTGTAAAACTGTCTAAAGTAGTTATCAAGTTGTTATGCACTTGACCGACCAAACTGCAAATTAAACATATCAGTTTTTTTTTTTTTTTTTGTATTTATATAAGAGTCTTTTATGTTAATTATATATCATCTCAATTCATCAATTATAAAACCAATAGATTAATAGTAAAAACAAAAAAAGAAAATTTATTTTTTAAATAATAATAATAATATTCTACCTGGGTCCTATGACTGTGAACAAATCCTCTCGGCAATTTGACTGAAAATTACACTCTTCGAATTAAAAAAAAAAGAAGAAAAAAAAAATATATAAATATTAATTAAATTATTACTAAAAATAAATTAAATAATAAAAAATTAAATTGTTTTTTTTTTAGAGGTTGAAAATTAATAAATATTCAACTTTATTAATTAATCATTTATTTCTTGGTCAAATTGATTGCCACGTTTTTCATTTATATAAATTATTTATTCACTTTGTGATAATGATATATAATAATATTTATTTTGTATATGAATATGATGACCAAGAAAATATTAAGGATAAGAAAAAATAAAGGAAAATATTATATTGATATATATGATATAGAACACAGCCACTTGTTCAAAACACGCACGATGTAGGCCGGCAAGCGGTTCAGGCCGCACTGATAAAACTTATGCCAAGCCAACGAGTAATAAGGGTGAACTAGCTTAAGCCACCCACCCACCCACCCTTTTAGGCCAATATATATATATATTTTTCCCTCTCTTGAAAATTTCATACCTCTCTTTTGGCTACTCTCGCAACAGCGATGTAGTATAGAGCTAAATATATGTAGATAATATATGTATATATATATATATATATATATAATTATTATATATATACCATATATCCACCGCACACGCCGCTCAACATCTCCTGCTTTGCCAAGTTGCCCAGTCGACAACTCGGGAGTCTGGGCGAACATCCTCCCTTCTCTCCTTTTTAGTCCTTCTCATTTGATATTGTCTCTCTGCTTCTCTTCATTTCACCACTTTTATTTTTTTTCGCTCTTCACACACAAACATCATCAAAATATACCCTGGAATAGAAAAAGAGGAGATGAAAAAGAAATAACATTAGGGGAAAACACAACTACAATCAACAAATAGATTTATATACCTATATATAACTATATATAAAACTACCCCTGAAGCTTTACTTTCCTTATCTGTACTGTTGCAGTTCTTCATTTTATTTATTTTATTTATTTTTTCGGTTAAATGAAGTCGATGAAGTCGCAGTCTGGTTTGTTGGAATGAAATTCAAGAATATTAGAGTTTATTTTTACTACACGTATATTCATTGAAATGTAAATATATGTATATATGTTTTTTTTTCTTATTTGCATTTGCGAATAGGCAATTTTGAATAATTTTTTTTTTTTTCTTTTTTGTAGATGGATGTTGTTTTTTTATATATGTATACGAGAATCACTTGACGCGCTTCGCGCGCCTGTTTCTTTAATGGCAATGAAAAAATAGTTTTTCAAAAAAAGTTATCACAATCACACTCTTTTTTGTTGTCATTTTTGAACAATTTTGTAAAAATAGTAATTCAATAATTTCAAAAAAATATCAACACTCCACGGATAAGACAATTGAGGGTCCGGCAATAACACGTCGAAGGCTCGAAGTCAAGAAAATGCTATGTTGCTGTGGGTGGAAAAAAAGAAAAATTAAAATTGAAAAATTAAAAAAAAAAAAAACAGTCGTCGATAAAATTAAAAAATACATATTTTTCTCCAAATAAATTTTTTTATATGATAATTAGTTTACGGGATAAAAAATAAAAACGAAATTTTTTTTTTTTGAAAAAAATACTTCTTTTTAATCATATGACTCGAGACAACTTCTTTAAAAAGTAATAAATCGACTTGAAATTTTGACTCTAGGTTCATTATAAGCCACCGATTGCAACAGTATAATCAAAAAACTCATTTATTTATATTGTTTAATTTTTATTATATGATTATTTAATGTCGAGGACTTGAGCGCTCGACGTGTTATTGCATCCGGACCCTCAATTTCTAGTAAAGATAGTTTCCTGTAACCACTTTTGAAGCAAACTTCATTTCTTTGACATTTTTGTGGGTGTCTAGTTTTAATATTTTTTATTTTACTTTATGTAAATACAAAAAAAAAAGGAAATAGTATATTATATAACTATAGTACGCGAAGTAGGTGATTCTTGCACGATTTTGAAGGTGTCAATACGAGTCACCAGGAGTTGAGAACGAGCCGAATTTTTAGTTTTTCCCAAAATTTTCACCCTGACCTTCCTTAGCTACATCTTCGAAAAAAACTAAAATATCAGGTAGATGTAGGAACATTCTAGCTAATTTGTAGCGAAGAGATTAGAAATTGTATGACTTGCCTCATACGTATTGCTTACCCCATACGTATTACTTGCCTCATACGTATTACTTACCCTATACGTATTGCTTACTCCATACGTATTACTTACCCCAAACGTATTACTTGCTTCATACGTATTACTTACCCCGTCCGTATGAATAGCCTCATGCGTATTACCCCATACGTATTACTTAACCCATACGTATGACTTGCCTCATATACGTATTGCTTACCCCATACGTATTACTTGCCTCATACGTATTACTTACCCTATACGTATTGCTTACTCCATACGTATTGCTTACCTTATACGTATTATTTGCCTCATCAGATTTTCAGTTTCTTAGTTTTTTTCGAAGATGTAGCTAAAGAAGGTCGGGGTGAATATTTCGTAAAAAAATCAAAATTTTTAAGTTTTCTCAGTTTTTCCCGACGTTTTAGAACAATTTTAGTCAACTACGCCAAAAAAAAAACCAAAAAAGATGTAGCTAATAATGTAAAGGTCAAAAAGGTTAGAAATTTGGTATTATTTATACGTATATAGATCATTAAAAGAAAGATACCTACAATAAATTTGAGATCTATCTAAATTAATATTGAGCTAAATTTAAACTAATTTAATGAATAATAAATAATATATAATATTCAAACATAAATATTCTAACACTAAGCTGACCCAAACCAAAAATGAAATGAGTATAGCTGAAAAAGTAAATGTCCAAAATTTCCTCGTTCGTATAGCTACTCTTTTTTTTTGGCTTAGTTTACTCGGATAAGTTTGAAACGTCGAGAAAAACTAAGAAACTTGATTTATTCACGAAATTTTGAGTTTCACCTTCACATATACTAAATAGGCCCAAAACTATGCACACAGAGAAGGATATGTTAACAGTTAACATATCCTGTTTAATGTTAACATATGCCATGTTAAAATGGGTGGTGGATGATAAGTTTACATCAAAGATATATATATTAACATTAAACATACGTATCTTAATAGTTAATATGCGTATGTTAACTATTAAGATATCTGTAATTGACACAATTTGAAGGTTAGGCTGATAGTTGAAGACATTTACGTATGTAAATATAAAAATTGAATGTAAAATTAAGAATGAATTTACAAAAAAACTAAATTTAAATAAATTTATGACAACACGAGTACATATTATATTATATTACAATTAGAATAGTATCACAATTTAATGTCAAAAAAAAAAGATGACAAGTAGTAGACTGGCGCATCAAAATATTTGGCCGCGTAAAGATACGTATGTTAACTATAAACATACGTATGTTAACAGTTAAGATATCTATGTTTATTGTTAATATATATATCTTAACATTAAACTTTTGTATGTTTAATGTAAACATATTGGTATGTTAACTGTTAACTTATCCTTCTCTGAGTGTAAGTCACAGCCCGAGATGGAAAAATTAGTGATGCCGAGAGAGCAGACTCTCGTCTCGTCTCGTCATATTATACTGGTCCACGTGGGACATAACCAGTTTCAATTACTTATCTATTTATCAATAATTGTCATACTGGATTGATCAGTTTTTTTCGTTTATAAATAGATGCATACATATTTTTTTTATTCAAATGATCATTGTAAATAAAATAATTTTATTCTCGATTGTAATAATAATAAAAGTGTGAATGAAATGATTTTTTTCGTACATATATGTACATATATATTAATTAATATATTTAATTATCAGAAGAAATAATAATTATAAGTTATAACATAAATACTTATTTTAATTCAAGCAGAATTCTGTCAAATACCAAAATAACAAATCTTGATTTCGAAATATATAAATGAAGTAATTTATTGATTTCCTTGAGGATTGAATAATAACTTTTTCAAAATATTTGATTATTTACTGTAAAATAAATATTTTGTAGCACGTTTTAAACTAGAGAACTTTTTACTATAAAAAACCTAATTTATATAACAGTAAATTTCAAAATCTAACCCTTAGAAAACCAAGAATTCTTAAAAAAACAAGCATAAAAAAATTTGTTAATATATAATAACAAAAAATTATAATGATAATAAATTGGAAAAAAATTTAATTACTTTTCATTATTCTTTAGGAAAATTATTATATATAAAAGTGAAGGAAAAAATTTGCAATAAAGTTTCAAATGTTATATATATACAGCATATATTTTAAAAGATGTCAAAACTATTATTCAAATTTTTTTCTCAGTAAATTCTCCGAAAGTATCAATTAGGAAAAAAATGCGAAAATATATACATAATCAGAAAACTTTTATAGTAAACAAATTTCCCGAAAATTCCGACTAAAATCATACAAACAAAAACCTTCATATTATAAAGACATGCCATAAACCTCGTAGATAGAAAACATTTTTTAAAGTGGCAATGATTTAGAGATTTGCATTTATAAAAAAAGACTTCCGGTGATTTCGATTTGAGAGGCTTTGAGGTTGTTGCAAAATGGGACTTGTCGAATGAGATTACCATATTGAATACTCAATTGAACTATACATTTTTTTTATATTGCATTTCCTGCTCATGCATATTCATACTTTTTTATTTTTTAAAAACATATTATTCAGTAAATATTATTACAATAAAAAAAATTTACTTTTATCAGTTTTTATCTGAATTATTATTATTTTTTTTTTTCATAGGTATTCAATTTATAACAATATTTTATTTTTATATAATTAAAGATTTTACACAACGATAATGAAACTATGTAATTGATAAGAAGATACACGTCTAATGATAGTGAAACACCTATAGGTATATATATAACAGAAGTGACTATCGATAATATTTTATTGCGGTTTTACGTATACGCTGGCAAGTTTACCAAAAAATTGTTTGCCATAATAATTTTTAAATTATTTTGTCCTAATTAATAATAATAATTACAAATAAATATAATAATATATTTTTACGACAATTATTATTTTATTTATTAAATTTGTTAGTTTTTATTAAGGAAAAAGTGATAAATAAAATAATCATGATGAAATTTCAAGTATAATTTGTCAACTCAACTTGCACAAGAATTTTTCATTTATTAATAAATATATATAAAAACATTGACAATTTTTCTTATCATCATCATTTATTCAAATTTATATTATTATATTTAAATTATAACTTATTTTAAATCTATTACAACAGATGAATAATGGTTACATTTTGATAAATAAAAATTATTTATTCATTTTATTTTTTTTTTAAGCTTTAAATCATTCACGTGAACAATAAAAATGCAGTATTTTGAAATTACTCTCGTAATTTTAGTCGCTGGCCAAAGTTTTGGAAGGAGTTTTGATGAGAATGAAATTAAACGTAAGTAACAATATAATCGTTGAAAAAGAAATTCTTATATCATTGTAAAAAAAATCAAAAATTATAAAATAAGGTATTGAATTTTCAGTCTTGCGTGATGAAAGGGGAGTCGATTCATCGTTTAAAAAATTTTTGGAGGTCAATTTGAGACAATTACTCAGAGAAGGAAATGAAACTCTGGGACTTCCTATTATGGATCCATTTGTCAAGGACGAATCAATCTTTCAAATCAAACAAAATGCCATTGTCAAGTAAAACTTTTTTAAATAAATATATAGATTTTTATTTTTTTATTTTATTAATAATAATATTTATTAAAAATTTATAGTGCAGATATAGAATTGACAAATTTAGTAGTTAAAGAATTATCTGATTACATTGTTACCAAAGCAATCATTGGTATCATTGGCCGTAAAATAACGGTTGGTTTTCATTTTCCAAAAATTCAAACAAAAGGATTTTATAAACTTGATGGTAATTTCATAGCATCGGATGAAAATATTCATGTTTTCGGTGATGGACTATTCGAGTTAGTTGAGATTGATAAGTCAAAATAAATGTTCAAGAAGTTATACATGAATTAATCCAAATAAACGAAATAATACTTTTTCGTTTTTTTTTTTTTTAGTATTACTTTTAAAAATTTCTATATCGATAGTATCGTCAAGCTTTCAGTCATGGGAGAAGCTAGTATAAAGTCTATTGACCTGAATATTCATCTTGATGAATCAAAAGTAAGCAAATGATGCGTACATATAGAGATAAATAAAATAATTTGGATATTTGTGTATATAATTTTTACCTATAATCAATAAAAAGTATTGTATCTTTTTTTAAAATTATTAAAATTTGCTATAAAAAAAGAGATAAATCATTTAAAATAAATTAAAATATTTTTTTAATTTGATTTTAAAATTTTTGGGGATTTTTTTGCAATAGGTCATAGCAACTGGTATCTTTAATGATGAAGAAACTTCTCCAATGGCAAGTGAAGTTATATCTCAATTTATACCCCAATTTATTAGAGACAATCATGATCAAATAACCAGTGTTATTGTCAACAAGTTAAAAGAAATTGGCAACTCAATCTTAAAAGGAAAAAGTTTCAAGGATCTCCTAGGGCTGATTGGTTAATTTCTATTTGAATATATAATAATAATTTTTTTTTAAATTATATTATTAATTGAATTTAGTTAATAAACAAGATAAATGATTACAAGATCAACAACATTGATTTATTTATGATAAAAATAATTGATTAAATTAAAAAAAAAAAACATCGAATTCCTCAATCGTAATTTGATAATTATCAATGAAAATAAAAAAAAAAACACACACAGGTTCAAATGAATCAATTCTTTTTGAAATTACTAATGATATGTTGCTTGTTCTAAAATTGAATTGCTTGTTCTAAAATGATTTCATACAGATAAAAAATTTGATTCATATGAAAAATTAATATTTTTAATTAACATAGTTGATTGAAAAATCAGAAAAAAAACAATTATATTTATCCAAAAATAATTTTTAATTAAAAAAATTAAAAATAATAATAACATGAATTATTTATTTACAATTAAAATTGAGTTTGTGTTAAATTATAACTTATCAAAAAAAATAAATAAATAAAATAAAATAATATAGTATTATCATAAACAAGAAATATTGATTATTTTTTTATATTTGGAAGGCATAAAAAAAAAAAATATATATCATGATATGAGATAAAATTATTTCAAAAGTATAAATAATATTTTTCATTCTTTTACATGATTATATATATTTTTGACAATGATCAAGATATATATTTGATAAGAATAAAATACGCATTCTAAGTGTTTGGCATATATAAAAGAAACCAGTAATTGATAATATTTTATTGAGCCCTGTTAATACTTGGTGAGTTAATCAAAAAATTATTTAGCATATTATTTTTGAATGAAAAAATTAGAATTTAATTTATTTCATTATTTATTAAAAATTTCTTATCTATAAACCAATTATAAAACATTATTTATTTTTAAGTATACTTTGATGAAAATAGTGTCTCTATATATGAATTAAATTCATTTTTTACGAATTTGCTCCGATTTTTAAATAACGACAAGTACAGTAAATCAAAATAAATTGGAGAAAAATGAAATATAAAGTTAAAGAAAAATGTGCAAAAAAAATCGAGTCATATCAAAGAAAAATTGACAAAAATTCAAAGAAGAGAATTTTTTCGAATTACTCCAGTTTACTCCGATTTTTCTTTAATCTATTTCAACTCACTCTGATCGATTAAAGAAGAGTATAGCTGCTAAATTATCTTTTCCTATAGAGTATTTTAAAATTACACACCTTTCAAGTCAAAGATCATTAGATGCTATATTAATCAAAATTTTTATTAGGTTTTGATTTTCAACATAAATATTTTCTGCATCAAAATGCAGTATTTTGGAATTACCATATTGATTGTGCTTGTCAGCGGTCAATCCTTTGGCCGAAGTCTCAATGAAAATAAATCAAACCGTAAGGAAAAGAAATTGAAACACAATAAATGTAGATATTATAGATACTAATCATGTAGTTCTTTTTTTTTTTTTATTATTTCAATAGTTTTAAAAAATACCAAAAGTATTCAATCTTCATTGACGGAATTTTTGGAAGTCAAACTAAGGGATCTTCTTCAAAATGGAAATCAAACACTGGGAGTACCTGTACTCGATCCATTTTCTCAAGAACAAGTTATTGTTGATTATAATCAAAATGGCATCAAGTATGACAACTACAATAAATATTTAATATATCAATAGATTATAATATTATAATATTTGAAAAAAAATTAGTAATTAAAATAAATATATTTTGTTCAAGTGCTGATTTAAAACTGGAAGTTTTAAATATCGAAGGATTATCAAAATACATTGTTAAGACTGCAAAAGTTAGTGTTCTAACTCAAAAGTTAACACTAATACTTGAGTTTCCAAAAATTCATGTAACAGGTTTTTATGATATTGATGCAAATGTCATGAAGGATATTGATATTTTCGGTGACGGCCAATTTGAGTAAGTTTACAATAAAATTAAATTAAAAAAATATTTTCTTAAAATAAAAATAATATTTATCTTCAAGTGTTAGCATCGAAAGATTTTCGATCGATGTTATCGTCAAGGCCTCTATCAAGGGTGGACTTTCGATAAAATCCATTGATTTACAAATTGCCCTTGTTGCACTCAATGTAAGTTATTATACTTCAAGTACTCTAAATAAATATTTATATGAATGTATTTGTTAAAATAATATTATCTTATTTTTTATAACAGTTTAATGTAACTGGATTGTTTTATGATGACATTTCATCAGAAATTTTGAGTGAGCTGGTTTCTGAAATAACACCTGAAATTATAAATGATTATCATGATGAAATAACTGAGGTCGCTGTTAATCAGGCTATGAAATATGGCAACAAATTATTAGATGGAATGACTCTTAATGATCTTCTTGGAATGCTTGGATAAGTTTTTTTTCATTGTGTATAAGAATAAAGAAATAAATTTATATTTTGAATTGAAACAACAACATGTTTGTCTTATCATTTATGATAATTGATAAGTTATTATCGATAATTTTGATACTAAATAAAAAAAAAAATAAAAAAAAACAAATATAATTACAACCAATATTTTTGGACGCTTGTCCTTGAAATCTTTGGATAATTTTTTTTTTTAATAATTAATTTATTGTATTTTTAAAATAAAATTAATAAAAAAAAATATTTAAAAAAAATTTGTTTATAAATTTTTTTTTGAATCTTAAGTTTGTTAAGATAAGAGTTGTTCTATGTAGATACCCTCAATTTAAATAGCTTTGTTTCTCATTTTTTAATATAAAAAACCAGCTAACAGCTATCACTGATTGTTACTCAAATTTTTTGATATAAGATTCTACAGAGTATCTTGTTATAAAACAATAAAAATAATAGTACTTGAAATTTTTTTTTTTGTTTTGTAAGAAGAAATTTCTTATTCCCTTGTTGATAATACTCTTGCAATTGTATTAGTTTCGAATGATGATCATTTGCCAGGCTCTGACTGACAAGTTTTTAGTACTAAAAAAATATATGAAAAAAAAAAAAATAAATAAGATATAACTATTATGTTAACATTAAACTTTGAGAAATTTTTTTATTAAAGAACAATGTCTAGAGATTTCTCTTTCAGATTCTTTGTATTAAATTAAAATTTTTATTTTGAAACTTTATGAAAAAAATTCATGGATAATAAAACTTTTTGTTTACGTCGACATAAATTCTTTTTTTATATTACATTTAAAAAAATATATGTTTCTTTATCACCATTTCCGATTTAAGATGAGTAATTTGACTTTTGTCAATTTATCAGATTACATTGTTTTCCTGTTAACATACTTAATGAATTAATAAGAAATTTTAATTATCTAATTCATTCCTTATTTTGCTATCGAGGACAATATTAAACGAGCAAGTAAGTTTGAAACTAAAAAATAGAAAATATTCACAAATGGTTATTATTGAATAAATATTTTGTTCTTTCATTAGACTAACACCACTTATCCTCGACCTAAAAGACAATGGTTTAACATCGAGTATATTGATCTTACAATTTGTCCTTGGTAGAATTTAAATTAGCTATTTCTTTTAAGCATTTTAATAAATTAGAAGAATTTTTTTTTGCCCACTAATTAATTTGAGTAAAGAATTTCAAATGATAAAATATTTTCAATGGAACTGTATCAGTTTTTGCACTAAACTGAATTGAATAACAGAAATGATCCTAAAAAAAAAAATGAATAATTAAAAGTAATTATTATCTTGGAAGTCCCTATATCAATTGATTTTTGAAAAACGTTTGATTAATATTCATGATAATTATTATTGAACCACACAAAAAATTTCATTATAAACATGTTTATATTTATATATATATATACGCTTTTTATTTTGTTATTAATAATTGTACAGTCAAGATTGATTGAACCAACTTGATGTGTTTATTCTACACTCATTGATCTAGTTTTATTATCAATAATACAATTTTTATTATTCATATATTGATCAATAGATGCAATGATTATTCTCCATCTGGGATGTTTTCTAATCCCTGAAAATAAAAAAAAAAATAATTCAAACAATATTAAAAAAATAGCTATTATTGTCGTTTGTTATTTGTAATGATAGAATATTTATTTACTTTGACATTCCACGGAGCACCACCTACTCTAGTGTCTCGGGTGAACATTGATCGTTGATGAATATCTTCCATCTTCCTTCTAAATGGCTAAAATTTTAATTAACAATTATATAGTTGAATAATTATTATAACAATGAAGATGTTACTAGATTAAAGAAAAAAACAAATTTTGTCTTGGGTAAGAATAGAAAATGACAAATATAATAACACAATATCATTTAAATAAATGATTTTAAGAAAATTATTAAGTTCATTAATGAATAAAATAATGAAAATGAAAAGTGTAAATAGTGTTGGTGATAAATTAAAATAAAAAAAATATTGTGTAAATTAATTTGACAGGTTATGTAAACGATTTTGAAAATACTTACATTTCCAAAAACAGCTTTGTTCCAGTACCAGGCAGCATATTGAGGCATAGAAATACATACAAGCATTATAGCTGCTGGAGGTAATACTTCATACCACATTTTATCAGTGTCTATTGTACTCAATTTTATTTATATTAATTAATTAATTATGGAGTAAAAATTAAGTATTGTGGGTATTGACTAAATATTATGAAACAGTGTTGCCACAGCTAAATATTAAAACTTAAAGTGTACCTCGCCATGAAATTGTTGTGAAACTACTATCGGTCATTTGGTCAAGGCAAGCGATTATTTTCGATAAATCGTTTTGAGATTATCAATCGAATTATGTTATTTGATTATATTGGAGCATTTGGCTAATCGATATCTGTATTTTTAAATATTGTTAAATATCCTAATAAAAAAAAAATCCGCATAGAATTGCAAAAAGGATAATTAAATATTTTTATAATTATAAAAGTAAAATTAAATATAAATTTATTTTAATAAACGTATTATTTTGAGCAATTTTGAGATTGATTTCACCTGGATAGCTATTCTCGACATAATTATCCCCTGTACCGGGGATAACATGAAAACGCTCGAAAGCGATATAGTCGTTTGATGGAAACCATTGAAGGAGATACAAATAAAGCCATAAATTAAGGGAAATTTCCACAAAATAGTTATCCCTGTCGCCGGGGATAACTAAGGGCCGGTTTTTTCGTCCAACATTACCGCAGTCTAATTCACAAGGCATTACAATTTAGGGCTTTTTTTCACCACTCACGGCGCTTGTGAAGCTTTTGTATGTAAAATCTCTATAAAAAAAATTTTTACAAGCGCCATCAGCGGTAAAAAAAGCCCTAAATTGTAAAAAATTTGCCCTGTGAATTGGACTGCTGGAGAAAAATCCACTTATTTTAAAGATAAGACGCTAGCAATATTAGGAGTATTACATATATGGCTGCACCCGAATTCACAGGGCAAATTTTATACAATTTAGGGAATATGTGCGGGTGCCGAATTGGCCACTTATTTTGTAAATAATTTTTTCGATAAATCAAATACCGAGAAAAAGATATGATGGATGCAGCAATTTTACAGGGCAAATTTTATACAATTTGGGCTTTTTGCGTCAGCGCTGCTATAAAATTGCACTTCTGCCAAAAACCTGAAAAAAGCTAAATTGTAATACCTAATAGCTGTAGTACAGATGTAGTCCCTAGAATAAGGTGCATACATTTACATTACTCTGAATAATAATTATATTATATAATCTTAGCTACAGCTTTTTCTTGCTATAATATATTATTAAAAATAATAAAAAACGAAAAATTGAAACGGAAAGGGTAAAATAATTATATGTTTATTAATTTTTATTAATTAATTGCAAAATAAATATTTGTAAAAAAACAGTAAAAAGTGAAAAAGAAATTAACAAATATAGGCTGCGCAGTATGAAACGGCGCAAGTTAGTGGCTCCGCTTTTTGGTGTTTAAAAAAAAATTTATTTTTACTAGTAAAAAATCCGGTAAAAAATCTGGTTAATAACCGGTAAACAATCCAGACTCATAAACCTACATGGAGGCACATGGAGGTGAATATTACATACATCCATGCTATATTACTATTATTAATATCAAATTACATCATCATCCTGCACCTCCTTACTGTATTTGTTATATTTTTGCCGTTTTTGATAAAAAGTACATTAGTCATTATCAGCACATACACGTTTAAATATCAAATAAACACGATATAAATCGGTTTTTTAATAATGAATTTGGTTTTTTTTATTTTCCAGATAATAATGTTTTAAGGTTATACCTTTGTCAAATGGACTAATGTAGCTTTTTTTATTTACAATATTTTTTTTTTATATGTTAATTAATACATTTAATTGTATACTTGCATAAATTTAATTAAAATACAATTATAAATAACAATGGAATTAATAATGAGAAGAAATACTGCTGGTGTATTATTGAAAACAATTGGTCATAGTGGATATTTGAATAGTTTACGCAATTCTGGATATTTGTGCGAATTGAATCTCACCAAGTGGACCAAGAAAAGAAACGGTTTGTCTATCAAGTTTTTTTTTTTAATACAATAAATTAATTTTTTCCTTTTCAAATTCATACATTTGCATGGTTTTGAATTTTTCTATTATGATAAATTGTTTAAATTAACAAACTGTTATTTATTTTCAGACAGTAGTATATTAAAAAAGAATAATTCAATTTTTTCTTGTCCAATTTCATCAAGTAACTTTTGTTCTTTGTTCGAGAAATCTCTTGTACATGATTTATCAGACAGAAGAATTATAGTGTCTCATTACAGCACAGAATCAGACAATGATAAATCGAAAGTTTGTAACACTACTCAGCCTAAAAAAAAAATATCAATTTTTCAAAAAATGAAACAACTATATCGTGATTATTGGAAAATACTTATACCAGTACATATTGTTACTTCTGTATTTCATGGTGAAAAATATATACAATTGATGAAAAATTCAAATGCCGGTGATTTTGCAGTAACATATGCTTTGTACAAAGTATTTACGCCTTTACGATATACAGTAACTGTTGGTGGAACAACTCTGGCAATAAAGTCAATTGAAAAACTTGGCTATCAACATCTTATACGTCCTTCCATTAAGGTAAAATAATTATAAAATTAATTATTATTGGTAATTTTTAAATCATTACTAGTAAATTAAATAAAAATAAAATAATTAATGTCATTGTTTTTATCTCTAATTCTGTCTTTCTCCAGAGTATTCGTAAGATGTTATCTAGGTTATTAAATTCATTTTTTATCTTGAAAGTTATTTAAAGTATTAGTTATACATTTAATAATTTTTATTAATACATTACAATTATTATTGTACAGACAACGACATCATCAAGCGAATCCAGTAGTTCACACAAAGAAACACCAAGTTCCAGTACCTCAACAAAATGTCTCACTGAAGATAGAGAAAGCAAAAATTAATGAACGTATTTACAAAAAATCAAGAAGAGAAAAAGTTTAAAAAAAAAAAACAAAAAAAAGCTTATAAAAAAAAATTCTATATTATATAATATTATGCCAATGAATTATTATATGTATAAAATTTAGCATTAAAATAATGTACAGAATTTGAAGTTTTTTTTAAAATTTATTTTAATTGTTATTGTAGCTTAATCAATGGTATATTTTTTTTGTACATGAAACATGAATAAGTACTTTTTTTCATTTAAACAAGAGTATTGTGTTTCCAGCAATTCATTATTACTATGAATATTATTTGTGAATCTCAGCATTTATACTTTGATTAACACTTAGTAAATTGTGCAACAAATGATAATATCAAATATTAAAATTTTTTCATTCTGAACATTTATATATGATTTATATCATGAATATTTTCAAGTTTTCATTTTATTCTATAATTAAATTTTTGAATTGAAATATGATCAAATTATTAATCATTATTTTAAATTTATAATAGAAAATTAAAAATAAAAAAAAAATTGAATGTATAAAAAAAATAAATGATATGGAAAATTATGCTATCATTATCACAGCTGTCTTCACAACAGGATTTTTTTTTTTTTTTTTTGTTGATTAAACTATAATTATTAGTATTAAAACAAAAAAAAAAAACGTAATAAATAGATATTTTTTAACTTTATAAATACTTGTTTATATTTTTATGAACAAACTGTGAGTCTATTTAATCGTTTTGTTTACTTGATTTAATTTTTTTTTAGCCCATAAATTGATAACTAGCTGAGACTGGTTGAGGTGCTCGTGGTTGAGTATGTGATATACGTTGAATATGACAAGCTCGACACATCAGTCTTCCTTCAAGTGGATAACAACGTTTGTCTGGTTCATCAGTTAATTGCATTCCACAATCTTCACAAACATAGCAATCAACATGAAAATCACGATCCATAGAAACAACTCGTACAGTCTCTTCAGTTCCCTGTTAAATTAAAAATTAAATAGAAATATTTATTTTAAAATTAATGATGAACAGTAACACAATGTCATGTATGAATTATAATTTTTATTACCTCAACCGGTGTTATTCCTTTGCCACATGAAGCACACTTTGGTGCGAACATACGATGATAATCATTAACACAATAAATTTTATTGTCGACATCAACCGTAAAAGGCACACCATCTAAACAATCATTACATACACAACACCTAAAGCATCCTGGATGGTAAGATTTTCCCATAGCTTGAAGTATCTATATAAAAAAAAAAAATTTCCGTTTATGTTTGTTCTGTTTTTTTTTTTTTTAAATATTTTAATATGAAAAATATACTCAACCATTTCCATAATAAGATGCCCACAAATTGCACATTTTTCAGCAGTTTGTTGAAAGCCTGAGTACTAAAAAAGAAGTTTGAGAAAATATATAAAATAATAAAAAAGAAAAAAAAAAAAAATGACAGAAATTTTTTTTTTTTTTTATAAATACCAAATAGTCTTCTTCACAATACACTTTTCCATGAACATTGTAGAAAGCTTTTCCTCTAAGAGCCCGTCCACATGAGCAACAAATAAAACAATTTGTATGATAAAGATTTCCCATTGCTTGACAAGCCTGTCCTGCACCAGTTACTTTTTCTCCACAAGTATGACAAATACCAAAATATTCACCTTCTTCTTCTTGTTTTTCCATTTCTTCTTCAAGTTGTCTTGTTAATTCTTCAATTTTTCTTTCAGCTTCTGTTGGACCAGATGGTCTTGGTGGTGTTACATTATAAGGCAATAAACCTTTACCAGTAACTGTTTTACCACCAGGGCTTGATGTTCTTATTTTATTATCATCATCAATATGTTTATCATCAATATCAATATTTTTTTGTAGCAATGGAACACCTGGTTTTGCTAAAACAACTGGTCCAGCAACACCAGACGTAACTCCTGGTGGTAAACTTGTTATTCTTGGTGCATTACTTGTCAAATCATCTGGTGATATTGTTGATGCACTTGAAACAGCTGTTTGTACTTGTCCGCGTACTGAATTACCAGTTGACGTTGTTGTATATGATGAACTAGGTGTATGTCTATTTATCATTTGTATATTATCAACTATATTTGATTTTATGAAATTTTGATTCGATTCTAAATTTATTTTATTGCTTTTTTGATCACGTCCAACGTGTGGTATTGCATACAATGGTGAGTTTCTATTTAATGTTGATGATTCGTGACCATCATTAATGACTCTCGATGAAATTGGCTCTGAACGATTTTGAGACATGTAAATATTTGTATTTCTTGGTGGAAAATCATTTTTTGTATCAGATTGTGCTGTTCCAGGTAACCAAGATCCAGACTTATTTCTTGGTAATGTTGTGTATGTTGAGGGAATTGATCTTGATGAATTAGAATTCCGTGGTTTATAGGAACCATTTTCACGATATTGTGCCTCGATATTATCAATCATTGGCTTATAAAGACTATCAGCGTTTGTTGCATTGACACGATAATGCAGTTGTTGTTGCTGTTCATTTGATCTAATGGGAGGAGATTCATTGTGATAAGAATGCATTCTTGGTGACGGAGGATGTTGAAGTTCTGATGGTGGTACATATGCATTTCTGCCACTTTGTAAATCACCAGTTGAATTTGATGATGGCATATATCGTGATAATATCATCGTTGGACTTGTATCAAATGATTGTACTCTTGTTGGTCGTTGTTGTTGGTGTTGTTGTTGGTGTTGTTGTTGTGATTGATGTTGCGGTTGAGTTTTACCAGTCATAACAACATAATCACCACCATTAATATTTGTGGAATGATAATAATTAGCTACTTGGGGTCCAGGTTTATTTTGTCCATCAGCATCATGATAATTAACTTCTTGTATATTTTCATAAACTGGCGGAGCTTCATATGGAGGTAAATGATCTTTTCCCGGTGATGATGTTTGATAACGATTACTTGTTGGTACTTGTGGTTGAGCTTTACGATAATTAGCTTCATATGATTCACATGCCAATGATGTTCTTGGACTACTTCGTGGACTTTTTTTTTCAATCGAATGATAATAAGGTGGAATTGTTGGTGTTATTTGTGATTGCTGTGGATAGTATTCAATATTTTCATACAATGGAGCATTATGCATATGATTTCGATCGTGTTGATTTGCTTCTAAATTATCTATTGATTTTTGAGTATGGTGTCGGGGTGTATAAGTATCTTGAATTCGTGGATCTTGTGGATCATCAATAAATCCATCGATTCCGCTCAGAGATCTATGCTGTGCACGAGACTCACGATATTGCTGAGACTTATAAGTTTGATAAATTTGTTGTTGTTGTTGTTGTTGATGATGATGAGGTTTTGATACTGGTACTTGTGCCTCTGGTTTTGATCCAGAGACACTGCTGCCATTTTTTCGATCAATATCATCTCCAAGGTGAAGGTAGTCGAGCTTTTGTACGTAAGCATCAGCTGAATCACACATTGACTGGCTAGGTATTTATCTTTTTACTTTGATATTTAATTTGAAAATTTCTTGTCAATACACTACTCAAACACTTAATTTATTTTTGATTATTTAATATTAATTGTGCTATTATTACTTTTATATTATCAGAATTAAGTTGGTTTTTGACGTTGAAATTATTTTTTGTTCCGGGATGATTCATTTAACTAGTGGGGAGAAAGGAGACTCTTAGAAGTTAATAATAATTTATTGATTACAGAGAAAACTAAGAAAAATTAAAATTGTTATAGGTATATGTAGAGTATTTGGTAATAATTTTGGGATACGCCCCGGCATTTACAATGTCGTTTTTTAAATTTTTTTCTATTTTTTTAGGCAGAAAAATTAATGTATCACTGTCACTGATTTTAAAGTTATAAATATCGTTTTTCCGTTATAAATGATTAGTGAAAAATTATGTAAATTATGATCGTTAGTATACACACTGGCAATATCTTGGATAACTTGGCAGTTCTTGAAAGTTTGAGAGTTTGAGGCACGCATAGTGATGTAAAAAAAATTTTGTGACCGTCATTGGACGGTCACGTCATTCGGTCCGTCAGAAAAAATGACGGGCTGAAAATTTGTGACCGATTGTGACCGTGAGATTTCTGACAAAACTATGACATTTTATTTTCTGACGGTCAGTTTTACAACTAATTAGACGAATTTTACAAAAATGACGAAATTATGACGAAAAAATTCTGACGGTCACTGACGGTCACAGAAGGATATTTTTTTAATGACGTGACAAAAAAAAAAAAATGACGGTCATTTACATCACTAGGCAACAAGAAGACTAGAAACCACTGAAATATAATAAAACTGGAAGGTGAACTCCTATGCTTAGCCAATGCACGGAGTGTCGCCAGAGATAGCAATATATTGGTTGGCTTTCCCTCTCACTCACGCATGCGCACATTAAATCTTGTACAGTCAACGTCAAAACAAACTAGTACTACACGGTATAAAAGTTACATTATATTTCAGTAGTCTCAACCAATTATAGTTGACGTGACTGTACCGACAAGGACAACAGGCCAACCATTGAGTTTCTCTCTCGGCGACACGAAGTTCGGCTTCCAGTTTTATTTTATTTCAGTGCTAGAAACCAGCACCCGTATTCAGAGGATGTTCTCATTAGGGCGTTTTTTTCCGATGGTGGCGCTTGTGAAGCTTTTCTATGTAAAATCTATATAAAAAGTTCACAAGCGCCGCCATCGCCTAATAATTTTATCTAGGCTCAGAGGTAAGAGTTAACTATGTACATTGGGAATGGGACAAAATATGTCGTGAAATAAGGCTTGTACATTTGGCCACAGAGAGGCGCTTTCGGCGTCTCGCGAACCAAAATTGTTCACAATTGTTGTTGATATTTTAATGCTGATTTGTTCTATTTTACGTATATCAATTTGATATCAAAATACGCCACAAGTTTGTTATCTAAATTTATACAATTAATTGATTGTATGTAATAATTTTTGCTAAAAGAAGGATGTAGCTAAATAAATTAGTTCGTAGTCTAAAAAAATTGCTCAACTATTCGCCACAAATATTTTAATTTATTATAGAAAATGTTGCCAAGAAATTAATCTAGACAACATATAAATTTATTTGGCCACATCTTTCCCTTAGATCCATTTTCTAATAGCGATAATCGATTAATTATGGAAAATATTTTCTAAGAAAAGGATGGAACCAAATAAATAAATTAACAGTCTAAATTAATTCTTCAATTATTTGCCACCAATATTTTGATTTATCATATATAATAATTTATATATGATAAAATAATTGATTTAGCCAAATAATTTAATTTGTAGTCTATATCATATTTTTTATGATAAATAAAAATATTGGTGGCAAGTGATTAAAGATTTAATTCAAATAGACTGTTAATTTATTAAGTATATGTATTATATGTATTATATTCAATACATGTGTGCGTGGTTCGTGGGTCGACAACAGCGCTGAAACGGCGTTTTTATAAAGCCTGCCCCTGTGTAAAAGTTTACGACGTTTTTGGTCCCATCCAGCCTATCCCCCACTACAGGGAGTTGACTCTCCTGGTCTCTATGTAGTCTTCTTGCTAGGCACGCACGGAAGAGTGCAGAAGAGGTAGAAGAAAAGTGTAGATACACTGTACATATATATATGCACTGATATGCACTTGTATGCACCAGGGATGGGCATATTGTGAGTTTTTGAGTTGTTTGCAATTATCTGCAATTATCCATGAATAAAACATTTAAAACAGGATAAAACGGATAAAACCATGGTAGAAGTACTACAGGTATGGCAGTAGTCCATGCTTTTTTCGTCGCGTTCTGCGCAGCCTTATTTTTTCAACCAATCAAGAACGCGCCATCGAGCAAAACATTGCTTTTCTTTCTAACACGCTATCTCTATTATAAGATCCTCTCTCTCTAACATACTGTTTTGACAACTATTTTTTATATTGTTGTAAATACTAATAAATATATGTGGAGCATGTTTATAAAAAATCAAAAAAATAAAAAAACCAAGACAGTTTAAGGTTGATTCCGAATATCTGAATTTCTGATAGACTTTCGATTTTTTCGGCTTATTTTCTAAATGAAATAATTATCTATATTGTGAACTTTTTTGAATTTTTTCTTGTTTGCTTTTTTCGAGATATTTACTGTCAAAGTTGACAACTTTAACACACAAGGCGTTACCTCATGTTTTTACGAATAACTTTTTTTTGTGTTGATTCAAAACTGTACATTTACTATCAGATTGTAGCCCTGGACAAGACGAAATTTTGATAATTATTTCAATTTTTTCTTCTTTTTCTTTTAATAAATATTTAACTTTTAAACTTCGAAATTTTGCTAGATGCGCGGCACACAGACATGAACACAAGGATCAGCCATGTTTTAATCCTTATTTTTTAAGAATTATTTGTTTCGACGCCACTGCTCTCTTCTCAATTTTGCATGACATACGCATGTGCATGATCATGCGCATTGAAGTGAAAAAAAATAAACACCCAAAAGAAAGCACCTAGAAACACAAGCATGGTTTTGGCGTACGACGTAAACTTCGTTTGCTAGTGTGTTGCCGCGCACACACATACTACTAAAGAACTTGGTTTTTTCATCAGTGGCGCCACAAAAATTTCAGGATACGGGGAATAAAAAATAGCGTTATTAATATACGGGCTCTTTGTGGCATAAATATTGGTACGGCGATGGGACTTGGAATCAACCTTAACAAATAAATTATAATATTTTCATTGTTGTTGTTTTTTTTGATGCCACAAACAATAGAGGTTGTGTTGTATTTATTATACTTGGATTCATTTATTTAATATAAATAGTTAATTTTTATTATTGATGTATGTGAATCATTATAAAATATACCAAATCTAGATTTTTGTGGCGAGAAGGCGACCTTTTGATTGGTCGATTCACAGCGGCCAAACCAGGCTGCGCACTGCCATACCTGCAGTCCAATTCACAAGGCATTACAATTTAGGGCTTTTTTCCTCCACTGGCGGCGCTTGTGGAGCTTTTGTATGTGAAATCTATATAAAAAAAATTTTACAAGCGCCATCACCGGCAAAAAAAAGCCCTAAATTGTAAAAATTTCGCCCTGTGAATTGGACTGCTGGTGTATACACCGTTAGTGCATAGTGCATACCCATATATTTAATACTACTATATCAAACTACTACTCAAACGGTGCAGACAATCTCTCTGTCGCAGTCCTTGGAAGATTTAGGCAATGACAAGAGTGAGGATTCGGCAGAACTCGGCTTACATGCATGCGCAATGAATTTGTGTGCGTATTATTCAGTATTATTTCTGTTTAAATATATGATGCATATAACAGTACTATTAACATGTTTCCTTATTTTTAAAATATTCTTTTAAAATATTGATAAATAAACGTAATTAATAAAAAAGAATTCGGCCAGACTATTGTTTATTTATACACAGCTAATCTCACGTATGAGGAAACCAGCAGTCCAATTCACAGGGCATTACAATTTAGGGTTTTTTTCCTCCACTGGCGGCGCTTGTGAAGCTTTTGTATGTAAAATCTATATAAAAAAAATTTTACAAGCGCCATCAGCGGCAAAAATTAGCTCTAAATTGTAAAAAATTTGCCCTGTGAATTGGCCTACTGTAGTATTTCTACCATGGATAAAACCCACGTAATCTCTCAGTAACTCTGGGGTACGTTCCAAAACCTGCCGAAACCTCCGTTCTGTTCGGTATATCAAGATGGCGGACTTTTGTACCTCACTGAAATATAATAAAACTGGAAGCCGAACTTCGTGTCGCCGAGAGAGAAACTCAATGGTTGGCCTGTTGTCCTTGTCGGTACAGTCACGTCAACTATAATTGAATATTGATTGAGACTACTGAAATATAATGTAACTTTTATACTGTGTAGTACTAGTTTGTTTTGACGTTGACTGTACAAGATTTAATGTGCGCATACGTGAGTGAGAGGGAATGCCAACCAATATATTAGGTGCGTTCTTTCGTCAATTTTTTGTTGGCGCATCATGACCACGCATTCGCGCACAAGTCGAGGAATCAAGTAAAAGTTTCAAAGTATGTATGTGTGCGTTACTCACACTTACAAACATTTAAAAACTTACGTGCTTTTTCAGCTTTTGCGCAAATGCGCGGTCATGCTGCGTCAACAACAAATTGACGAAAGTACGCACCTATTGCTATCTCTGGCGACACTCCGTGCATTGGCTAAACATAGGAGTTCACCTTCCAGTTTTATTATATTTCAGTGTTGTACCTATCTTAATTGCTGGGTAGAATCGCCGCCATCTTGATATACCGAACCGAACGGAGGTTTTGGAACGTACACCAAATTTAAAGGTACAACCAGGGCAAAATGAGAGACATCTGTCGGATGTTTGCTAAAAACATTATATATTCATGAGTGCGAAAAGGACGAAAGATTAGAAAGAGAATACTGTTTCTCACTTCCACTCAAGTACTAAGACAAAGACAATTTATTATCCTCTATTAATTAAAATTGAATATTAAAACCTATACTAAATTTGGGTGATGATTTTTCGTCTTTTTTTTCTAGTTTTATTTCGATGGGGTATTATGAAAAGCCGAACATCATTTTCCATAAGAGCCTATGTTTACCCTCAAAAAAAAGGACCATCGTTAAAGGTGTATCGTTATTTCAATTATCTACTCTATAAAATTCGTGAAATCGTCATTATTTTTAATTTTCCCTCGTTGTACCTTAACCATATAATTTTTTTTAGCTACATCTTTTTCTTAGCTACTGCTTGTTCTTAGTCATTTATTTATTTAACAAACAAAAGACATGTTATTCGTTTTAAAGGAATAAAAATGTCCAAGGAAAAGCACTAGCTAAGGAATTAATGTGGCCAGAAAAATTATGTTTTGAGCAACATTAATTCCTTAGCCACATCCTTCCCTTAGCTACTGCTTTTCCTTGGACATTTTTATTTTTTGAAAATAAAATAACATGTATTTCATTTATTAAATCAATAGAAATCCCAAAGACAATCAGTGGCTAAGGAATTACGGTTGCCGAAAAAATTATGTTTTAAGCAACATTAATTCCTCAGCCACATCTTTTCTTTAGCTACTGCTTTTCCTTGGACATTTTTATTTTTTGAAAATCAAATAACATGTATTTTATTTATTAAATAAATAAATGACTAAGGACAACATCAATTCCTTATCTACATCCTTTCCTTAGCTACATTTTTTTCTCAGCTACTGCTTGTGCTAAATATGTCACATCAATTCCTGAGATCTTTTTCGGGTTTGTAATTCATTTTAGTTCCTTTTGATGGTAGTTCCAAGTTTCGCTGCTAGAGGGAGATGTTTTATACGAATGGATAAAACTAAGGATGTTTTATACATGCCCATCCCTCGTATGCACATATATTTAATACTACTATATTGCGCATGGGGCTCAATTTCGCTGGTTCCTCAAACGGAGAAGACAATCTCTCTGTCGCAGTCCTTGGAAGATTTAAGCAATGACAAGAATGGGGATTCAGCAGAACTCGGAATAGCACAACACATATACAGCAGTCCAATTCACAGGGCAAATTTTTTACAATTTAGGGCTATTTTTTGCCGCTGATGGCGCTTGTAAAATTTTTTTTATATAGATTTTACATACAAAAGCTTCACAAGCGCCGCCAGTGGAGGAAAAAAACCCTAAATTGTAATGCCCTGTGAATTGGACTGCTGGTTTCCTCATACGTGAGATTTTATAAATAAACAATAGTCTGGCCGAATTCTTTTTTATTAATTACGTTTATTTATCAATATTTTAAAAGAATATTTTAAAAATAAGGAAACATGTTAATAGTACTGTTATATGCATCATATATTTAAACAGAAATAATACTGAATAATACGCACACAAATTCATTGCGCATGCATGTAAGCCGAGTTCTGCCGAATCCTCACTCTTGTCATTGCCTAAATCTTCCAAGGACTGCGACAGAGAGATTGTCTGCACCGTTTGAGTAGTAGTTTGATATAGTAGTATTAAATATATGGGTATGCACTATGCACTGACGGTGTATACACAAGCAGTCCAATTCACAGGGCGAAATTTTTACAATTTAGGGCTTTTTTTTGCCGGTGATGGCCCTTGTAAAATTTTTTTTATATAGATTTCACATACAAAAGCTCCACAAGCGCCGCCAGTGGAGGAAAAAAGCCCTAAATTTTAATGCCCTGTGAATTGGACTGCAGTGATAGGAGCTTTCTTCGGACCGGTTTTGTAGTCCATAGTTGAGTTAACATTGTATAGTATAGTATAGGAAAGAGAAACGCTAGACTACACCAAAAAACTGTAACTATGGACTACAAAACCGGCCCTTTTGGTGGTTTATTTTTAAGCGGTGTCTCACGCTATAGAAATTTCATGCAAGTTCTTGCACGAAAAAATGGAACATGTCCTATTGGCTGCGATGGTTTTGCAAGAGTTTTTAATGCTGATTTCCACCAAAATTCTAGTAATTATCTAGTGATGAAAGATCTTGCTGCTTTTGAGTGTTGATTTTTTTTTTACTTCAATGTGTAAGATCGCGCGCATATTATGTAAACATGAGGAGATAACAGTGGCGTCGAACAAATAATTCTAATAAAATAAAAATTAAAACATAGCTGATCCAGCCCCTCATGTACTACGCTGTTGCAAACTGACTTTGCTGACTGCGCATTCAACTACGCATGGGCAAAAATAAATAGGAAAACAAATAAATACACAAAAAAGAGCACCTATTAAGCGGTGTCTCCACGCTATAGAAATTCCATGCAAGTTCTGGCAGCAAGATCTATCATCACTAGATAATTACTAGAATTTTTGTGGAAATTAGCCTTGCAAGACTATCACAGCCAATGAACATGTTCTATTTTTTCGTACAAAATCTTGCTGCAAGAGGTGCTTTCTTTTGTAAATTTATTTTTTTCACTTTAAGGCGCATGACCTTGCACATGCGCGTACTGCGCAAACATGAGGAAAGAGCAGTGGCGTAAAACGAATAACTCTTGAAAAAACAGAATTGACATATCCAGCCCCTCATGTGCTACGCTGTTGCAATCGGACTTTTTGCTGCTAAATAGGAAAAAAATTAAACACCCAAAAAAAAGCACCTAAGAACTTGCATGAGATCTTATAGTGTGGAGACTGTGATAGTATGTGCTTTCTTTTGGGTGTTTATTTTTTTTCCTGTTTATTTTCACGCATGCGCATTTAAATGCGCAGTCGGCAAAAAGTCAGATTGCAACAGCGTAGGACATAAGGAGCTGGACCAGCCATGTTTAATTCTTATTGATTTTTATTTTTTAAGAATTATTTGTTTCGACGCCACTGTTCTTTTCTCATGTTTGCATAATATGCGCATGTGCATGATTATGTGCATTAAAGTGAAAAAAAATAAATACACAAAAGAAAGCACCTATTCTTGCAAGACTTTTTAAGGCTGATTTCCACTAAAAATCCTAGTAATTATCTAGTAATGGTGGAAGATCTCGCAAGCTTTTCTATAGCGTGAAGACACTGCTTTATCTTTTATTTGCCTGGATCAGCTATGTCCCTGAGTTACAACTTTACCATTTTATTTTATAGTATTAAGAAACAATTACAAAAAAAAATACATAAAATAAATTAAAATGAAAAAAAAAGTTGTGACATAGGCAAAATTGTAATTTGCAGGATAAATTGAAACTGTAAGACACTGCCCCAGGAAATCTTATGTAGGCTAAGGAAGGATGAGGCTAAGGAATTGATGCAGCTTACCATTCAATTTCTTTATCTTCATGATTCAGTGCAGAATATGATTTTTGCTCATCGTCATCAAGAGTTAGATCCACAGATTGTTCTGCAGTCCAATTCACAGGGCATTACAATTTAGGGCTTTTTCCTCTACTGGTGGCGCTTGTAGAGCTTTTGTATGTGAAATCTATATAAAAAAAATTTGACAAGCGCCATTACCGGCAAAAAATTTGCCCTGTGAATTGGACTGCTGTTAAGACATCGTTCAACAAATCAATTTTATTGTTGTTCTTCAGCATCACTTGATCCACAAGTATTGTAAATTTATTTTTTTTCATCATGGTCTTTTTCAGCTTGTTCGACACAGCTTGTATTTTTTAACAACACAACACCAAACAACAATACTCAACTAGTCTGAACTTATTTTTTTTTCAGCCTTTGATTACGTTTTAATATCTGCTCTTTATGTTATACGCTGTTTCCAAATGACTTTTTCTTCACTGCGCAGTTAACTGCACATTCGCAAAAAAAAATTAAACACCCGAAAAAAGCACCTTTTTTTCCAATTTATTTTTAATCATGCGTAGTTGAATGCGCAGTCAGCAAAAAGTCAGTTTGCAACAGCATGAAGGGCTGGTCTAGTTATGTTTTAATTCTTATTTTTTAAGGGAGTACCTCCATCGATTAGTTTTCTTACAGTTTTCCTAATTTTTGGATATATAAATCCTGAAATTCCCCTGCATCTAATGATCTTAATTTTGTAATCATAAACAATCTAGTATTAGAGATAATTGAGTCTAAACAGGTGAACTTTTTACGTGCTTTAACATTGCAGGTATAAGATTTTTTTTTTATTTTTTTATATTTTTAGTTCTAAAAAAAAACAGTTCTTACAAATTTGATAAAAAATTAATATGTCAAAATTAATATAATTTAGAAAATTTTGAAAAAAAAATTAAACGCTTGAACTTTCTAAAATCAGAGATATTGTTAATTGAAGTTTGCAAAATTTATTAATATTTGACATGAACGTGAGGCTAAGTGGCAATGATGCGTCGTGCGCAGCTTTACACCTATCATATATATCACACGCATTCATACATACATCCTGATAAAAATAAACTTATCTATGGAAATAAATTGAAATTTTTTTAAATCAAATTTTCTTAATATTTTCAAACACTATAATTATTTTAACGAATTTATTTTCAATATTTTCAACCGTTTATCGAAGTCCAATTCAACAGCTGTCACAACCATGGTAGAAATATACAGGTAGGTCCATGCGCATACGTTTTTTTAAGCCAATGAGAATTGAGAAGTGCTGACCACCGGTTGCCATATTGGCTAAAGTGGCGCGACTTTATTTAAATCATAAATCTTTATAATCATAATCTTTATAAAATACATATTAAAGATGATCTTAATAAAAGATTAAAATAATAAAAATACATAAACACATGATTAATTATATAAAAAATAAAAAATAAAATAAAACTTATTTTTCTTTTTTTTTTTTTTTTATCTTCTATAATTTGCTCATTAGAAACTCTGAGTCAAATGTACGTACAAGTATGTACCAAACATTGTATTGCATCCAGTGCAATATTTATATCGTTCTTTTTATCCAAACTTCTAGTTTGTCAACTAAATATGTAAAAATTTCTTTTATTTTTTCAAATTGTTTTTTTGTGAAAAAGTAAAAGTTCAATTTCTAATTGTTTTGCAACATCTATAAATACGTAGAATTATCAAATATTATTTTTAAAGTTTTTATTTATGATTGATGTAACTTTTAAGCATGCCATACATAAATAATTAATAGTACAATAATAATAATATGACGGACACACAGATTTACAGTCATGCGCAGTAGATGTTTATTTTCGTCCGAGGCATGGACATACCTGTATATTTCTACCATGATGTTGGCCAACTTGAATATAGAGTGAGACTGGCAGAAGAAATCAAGACAATTACGTGTCTGTGTGACCACACATGCAACTTCTTCTGTCAGTTTTACTCTATGTTTAAACTATGCCGACAATATGTCAAAATTCCTAATTTTTGCGTCTATTTTTATTTATTAAAAAAAACCCACCGACAAAACTTTTTTCATATACGGCTCAAAATTTTCGTCTTTTTCCATTTTATAATATATCAGTTTTTCGAAATAGTCTCTGTATTTTTTCATATAGTTTCTAACCAGGTTTGTGTGAAGTGTACTCGACTGGCCATAAGAGCCTATGTAAAACCTCCTTCAAAAATTTCAACTTTATTAATTGATTAAAAAAAAACCACCGACAAAAAAATTATAAAAAAATTAGATTGTGTATTATTACATAAATAATGTACTGTCAAAATTTCAAAAACTTTTCTGTATTTTCGTTCCGCGTTGGACATGCCTTAAATTTCTAATCTAGGATAGCTATAATATGTATGATTCTTTTTTATTAACCTTATCTACTTTACCATGTGGACTATATCAAGAGGCACGGTAGTGCCTCGCGTCAAGTATGAGAAAAAAAAAAAAGTGGGAGAAATACCTATATTTAATATTAAGTAGCAATATTAATATTAATGTTAAAAAAAAAAATTAATATATTTTTTTTTACATATTAATAAATATCTTTAAAAAATTAATAGGAGAAAATTTCGCACTAATAGGCATGGTAGAAATATATGTTTCTACCATGCTAATAGGTATATTCCGTGTTTTACACAATAAAAAGTTTAATAAAATGCTAGGGATTTTAATTTTTTCTAAGCCATCCAGATAAATCCAGACTTTTGCTCAGCCCCCTCTTAGACTCTCTGGCAACCATATATGTAATACTCCTATATTGCTAGCGTCCTATCTTTATGTGACAAGAGTGGGGCACTCGGGAAACGTCGGAAGCTCACTCACACTACTACATTTGATGTAAAAATTTTTGTTTGCACCAACACAAATAAATTTAACAATTTGATATAATAGTGTGAGTGAGCTTCCGACGTTCTCCGAGTGTCACATGCGCGCGTCGTTTTGGTTAATACACGACAAGGAAGACGATAGAGTCTGCACCGTTGCCTCTGGAGAAAAAATCGAGCCTTGCTAGCAATATAGAAGTATTACATATATGCTGGCAACCCTGTGTCGAATGGCCGTTAAATCGCTGTCGACTGAATGCTACATTGGAGAGTCAAATCCCGATCGAATATGTGTCGAAGCATCCGCTAGGGCGTTCTACTTATATTTGATATCGTTAATATTCTGTATTTATCATCTCTGGCTTCGAGGAAGGAGAATAATATAAGTTAGTAATTTTTATTATCACCAATAATAAGTATAAGTGATTAACTTATCATTGCGATAAAAAAAGTATCAAAAAAAACACTGAAATCCGCCATCTTGATATACCGAACCGAACGAAGGTTCCCTTCATAGGTCTAAACTTTTTTTGAATAATTTTTTTTTTTTACCTTTTTTTTTTCATTGTTTATTGTAATGACCCGCCCAGGTAACCACCTACCGCTACCAGTGATCTACTGGTAACTACCGGTAGTTTTCGTTGGAAATCTACCCTACAGACCTACCAGTAGTTTACCCTGGTGAAAAAAATCTGGCAGATTCTGGCAGATTCTGTCAGATTTTGCCAGCCAAATACTCGACTTCTAACAGTCTGCCAGATTATGGCAGATACTGCCAGCCAAATACTCGACTTTCAACAGCTTGCCAGATTCTGTCAGCCACATACTCGACTTCAAACAGTCTGCCAAATTCTGCCAGTTCAATTTATAAATATTGTTTTTTTTTTTAATAAATTGATTTTTTTGAATTAAATACAACTGATTAGGAGACATCAAGTTTCGTCGAATTATTAGTCTATTCATTTTTTTTTATAGCTCATTTATCATTATTTTACGTTAGTTGTTATTCAATGATTCTCACATGTGCCCTTGTCAGAGTTAATTTACATATATAGGAACTGAGATTATGATACTTATAAAAATTTAAAAAACGTACTCAAGTTTAAAAAAAAAAATGCAACGCTTCGAGATTGAAGTTTCTTGATACCTTACCGTGATGTTTATAATAACCACATAAATTCGTCCAGTCTCCAAAAATTGCGCACATGTTTAACAAAAAAAAATATAATAAAAAAATCACACCACAAAAAAAAATAAATAAAATAAATAAAAAGAAAATACAATCGAATTGATAATAAAAACAAAAAAAGATTGGTAAGAACACGTGCTTGAGTGATGCAATTTTCATTGTATCATTGTATATAGCTGTATATAATTATATCATATCAATATGATATCATAAATACTTGTATATAAGTATATATAAATATACATAATTATATCATATTATATATAGTTGTATATAATTAAATATAAATATATATATTCATATATGACTATATATATTTATAAACTGTAAATTTTTTTTCATTTACTTTTATATGATTATATATAATTATACACAATTATAAATAAAAATATATAATTGTAAACAAGTTTACAAACATATTTGGTTTTTTTTTGAGAGCTGTAAAAGTTTTGTCTACCATTTTGTACATTCAGGAAGGGTATCAAGATGTTTATAGTCCAGAAATTTAATTTCATTCAACAATCCATTATCAGACATTCTTTATAAATTTTTTACTATATAACATGTGGTTGTATCCCGTGTAGGAATCGCCAAGACTCACAACACGGCCATGCATTGGCCCATCAATGGCACCCAATGATTGGTAGCCAGGCATGGGCCATTCATGGTTCATCATTGGCAAACAACTGCCAATTCATGGTTCCGATTCATGGCCGAGCCTTGGCTGACTCTTAGCTGGCCAATGATTGCCAACCATGCATCGGCCGAGCCTTGGCTGATTCTTAAATGGCCGATAATTGGCAACAATACATGGGCCAAGCCTGGCTGATACATTAACGGCCATTCGTTGGTTGCCGATCATCGGCCAAGCCTTGATGGACGTTCAATGGCCGTTGCTTGGTTGCCAATCGTTGGCCGATCTCTGGCTGATACATCAATGGCCATTGCTTGGTTGCCGATCATCGGCCAAGTCTTGGTAGACTTTTAATGGCCATTGCTTGTTTGCCAATCATTGGCCAATCTCTGGCTGATACATTAATGGCCATTGCTTGGTTGCCGATCATCGGCCTAGTCTTGGTAGACTTTTAATGGCCATTGCTTGTTTGCCAATCATTGGCCGATCTCTGGCTGAAACATTAATGGCCATTGTTGGTTGCCGATCATCGGCCTAGTCTTGGTAGACTTTTAATGGCCGTTGCTTGTTTGCCGATCATCGGCCTAGTCTTGGTAGACTTTTAATGGCCATTGCTTGGTTGCCGATCATCGGCCTAGTCTTGGTAGACTTTTAATGGCCGTTGCTTGTTTGCCATTCATTGGCCAAGTCTTGGTAGACTTTTAATGGCCGTTGCTTGTTTGCCATTCATCGGCCAATCTTTTTAATCCTTAAATGGCCAACGCATGGTTGCCATCACTGGCCAAGCTTCGGCTGACTCTTGGGCGGCCAAGAGTTGGTCTTTTGTTGATTTGATTCAAATCAAAAATTTATTTATGACTTTTGTTATAGCCGCCGTGGCCGAGTGGTAATGCTTCAGGATATCGCACAGGAAGACCCGAGTTCAAGTCCAGGTAGAATCAAATCTCAATAGTAAAAGCCCGATTGTTAAATAATAAATAATAAATAATAAAAAAAAAAAAAAAATATAAAAATATATAAAAAAATATATATTTTTTTTTTTCAATGGAATTAATAAATGGGCCATACTTGGTTTACTCTTGGGGAACATCATTGGGCCATTCATGGCAGCCGATATTAAATTACCGTAACGCTCCAGGCTTGGCGCATTAATGGCCCATTAATGGCAAGCCAATAATGGCTGATGGTTGGTCTACTCTTGGCTTACCCTTGGTATATCAATGGGCCATTAATGGGCCATTTATCGGGCCAATCTTGGCGAACATTATTGGGCCATTAATGGCAGCTGATATTAAATTACCGTAACGCTCCAGGCTTGGCGCATTAAAGGCCCATTAATGTTTGCCGATTATTGGCCGATGTTCGCCGAGCATCGGCCGATGCTTGGCCGTGTAGTGTTCTCCTACACGGGATACATATAGTTTCCGATACGAATAACAAGAGAAATTTTACGAATCATATTTGATCGGATTAATAACTGTCACTTTCATTCTTATATGTTCAAAAAATTATTCTATCGGTCTTAACCCCGAAATTGACATTGGCAAGCTCAACTGTAATGTACTTATATTAAAAAATAAGTCAATTGAATGTAAAAAAAAAAAAAAAAATTGACAAAAAATCTCTAAGTATAAAAATTACTCAAGTTTAAACATAATCTACTTTCATAACTATTCTTATAACTTTATCTTGTCATATACTTAGGATAGATTTAATTATTTAAACTTAGGTACCCTGGTAGAAATATTTCTCCGCCGTTACTCCGGCTTTTTCCGGCTTTCTCCGGCATTACTCCGGCTTTCTCCGGCATTACTCCGTTTTTGGCCCATTTCCGGAGAAACTACTCCGGCATGAGGTTGGTGGCGGAGAAATTACTCCGGCATGAAATTGATGGCGGAGAAATTATTCCGGCATGAGGTTGATGGCGGAGAAATTACTCCGGCATGAGATTGGTGGTGGGAAAATTACTCCGGCATGGTATCGATGGTGGGGAAATTACTCCGGCATGAGATTGATGGCGGATAAATTTTTCCGGCATGGGATTGATGGCGGAGAAAATATTACAATTGTTATTAATAAATACTATTTTTGAGCAGACAAACTAGAAGTATTTTTCATCGGTTGAACATTTTTATAATATGACAATCTATTCTTTTGTGTTCTTTTGGTTCATGGAGAACCACATCCAACCCCGCACATACACATGCTTTATAAAAAAAAAAAATTGTCAAGTTCGCTCACACATTTATAATCTAATCCTCGCCGAGTCGCCGGACGGCTGCCAGAAATACCACCTCTACTGCTCACCATCGCTACTCATATACATGTGTGCGCCACTGTAGCATAGCAGTGGAAGCAACGTAGATTGTTTATTCATTATCTTGTTAAAAGAAAAAAGTTGTAGTGTTGTGCCCTAGTATATAAGGCAATGGAAAATCATATCAATAAACAAATAAAATAATAAAAAAAGTCATATTGTGCCCAGGGCTAATATTAAAACACTCAGAATAAATGAATTCTGCTTGGATAAATTTGTGGTTCAGCAAAATGGCAGCAGCCGACTCACCAACGGACGACAGTCTTTATCCAATTGCAGTTCTGATCGATGACTTATAAAATGCAAATTTACAAGTAAGTACAATAATTATTATTTTTCAAATAATACCAAAGTTTTTTATGTTTGAAAAAAAAAAAATAACTCGATCTTAGTCAGCAAGTGTTTGTAACAATGAGGTTATAACTGGAGCGGTTTTTTTTTATATTAATTTCATCATATCAGTTGACTTAAAATTTGTTTAAAATGTAAATATGATGAACATTTTATTTTATTACAATTAATGAATATATTTTTATTTTATAGCTGCGATTAAATTCAATCAAAAAACTTTCAACGATTGCCTTGGCACTTTGTGCTGAACATACTCGTTGTGAGTTGATACATTTTGTTCCATTGGTACAACGTTTGGCATCTGGTGATTGGTTCACGTCAAGAACATCGACATGTGGTTTAATAAGTGTATCTTATCCACGTGTAAGTACAGCAACAATAGCTGAATTAAGAAATCATTTTTGTAATTTATGTCAAGATGATACACTAATGGGGCGACGTTCAGCATCATCAAAATTGGGAGAATTTGCGAAAGTTGTTGAAATTGAGTATTTAAAATCTGATTCAATTCTAATGTTTGTTATACTTGCACGAGATGAACAAGATTCTGTTCGTTTATTAGCTGTTGATGCATGTGTTAGTATATTGCAACATTATTACAACGAGAAGATGTTGAACAACGTGTTATGCCAAAATTACGTCAATGTGCTGCTGATTTATCATGGCGTGTACATTATATGATTGATGATAAATTTATAGATCTTGGAAAAGCAGTTAATTATAAACGTACCACATTCCGAAAATATAATTTTAGTTTTTCTGAGTCATTAAATGTGATGGTTAGTTTAAATAAATATATTTGATAAAATTGATGAACATATAACATTTCTACATTGTTTTTTAGTAATCTCATGCCGAATTAATTACTCCGGCATTAATGTTATGCCGGAGTAATTATTCTGGCATAAGATGAATGCTGAAGAAAATGCTTCGGCATAAAACTAGTGGCGGACTAATTTTTCCGACATTACTTTCATGCCGGAGTAATTTTTCCGCCGTCAATCTCATGCCGGAATAATTTTGTCGGCATGAAGTTAATGTCGGAAAAATGAATCCACCACTAGTTTTATGCCGGAGTTTTTTCTCCTTCACTGATCTAATGCCGAAATAATTTCTCCTTCACTGATCCCATGCCAGAATAATTTCTCCGGCACGAATTCTATGCCGGGATAATTCCTCCGCCATCAATCCCATGCCGAAATAATTCCTCCGCCATCAATCCCATGCCGGAATAATTTTGCTGGCATTAATCCCATGCCGGAATAATTTTGCTGGCATTAATCCCATGCCGGAACAATTTCTACGGCATGAATCTCATGCCGGAATAATTTCTCCGCCATCAATTCCATGCCGGAGTAATTTTTCCGCCATCAACTTCATGCCGGAATATTTTCTCCGCCATCAACCTCATGCCGGAATAATTTCTCCGCCATGAATTTCATGCCGGAGTAATTTTTCCGCCATCAACTTCATGCCGGAATAATTTCTCCGCCATCAACCTCATGCCGGAATAATTTCTCCGCCATCAATTTCATGCCGGAGTAATTTTTCCGCCATCAACTTCATGCCGGAATAATTTCTCCGCCATCAACCTCATGCCGGAATAATTTCTCCGCCATCAATTTCATGCCGGAGTAATTTTTCCGCCATCAACTTCATGCCGGAATAATTTCTCCGGCACGAATCTCATGCCGGAGTAATTTCTCCGCCATCAATTCCATGCCGGAGTAATTTTTCCGCCATCAACCTCATGCCGGAGTAATTTTTCCGGAAATGGGCCAAAAACGGAGAAATGCCGGAGTAATGCCGGAGTAATGCCGGAATAATGCCGGAGTAATGCCGGAGTAATATTTCCACCAGGGTATCTTTAAGAGTTATCTAAAGATGTTGACTAAAAGTACATTTATCGTATTAAAAAGTATAAATTGAAACATAATTTCATATAAAAAAAAAAAAAAAATTGTCCTCTAAATGTTTGGACTAACACACATCATGTTTGATATTGGATAAGAACAAATTATATAATATTGTTTCTTGTATCGAAATGTATTTAATGAATCTTGAATTTCATACAAAAATTAAATTACTGTTTTAATAATATATAGCCACAAAGAAAGACTGCTAGATTATTGGAGTCATATATTTCCCGGGTACCCTTTTTTTATTATTCCTTGGACTCATTATATATTTTCCTTCGAAGCTATTATCGAACAACTGCATAACTCAAAGAACCGAACTTGAAGAAAAATCGTTTGAGGAAAACGTAGATATTCGCAAGCCATAGAACAAAAAAATTCAAGATGGAATACGCTGACGGAACGAGACTGCAGCGCCCTTTTGCGGGGAAAGTAAGAAAGTAAGAAAAGTAAGAACTACGACTGTTTTACGGATATATTTCGCGGGAATTCAAAAATTTAAAAAAATTCAAGATGGCTTCATCTGAAAAATAATAATAATTCAAAAAAAACATTATGACGTCTTATAGAAAATAATAATAATAATAATCAAAAAAAAAACATTATGGCGTCTTACGGAAAATCAATATGGCGTCTTATGGAAAATTGGGACCCCCCATGGCGGCATTGCTCTAATTACTTAATTATTGAGAGAACCCCTGTGGTGATCGAGGGGGCTTAATTAATTCGTGGACCCTTGGGAAAAGGTCTCGCGGATTCCGGGAAATTGCCCGCGAATCACAGCGTGGGGGTGTCCCAGAACTCTTACATATACACTGCTATTAATGTTTTCGTATGAAAATTATAAATTTTCAATTGAACACTGAATGTTGAATTCCATTTCTACTTGATCTATTGGTGATGAATTTATTTTATATATAACTTTTTGAATGACTCCCCAGAATACAATGCTTTTCATTGGATATGATGTTTTCAAGACAAAAAATAATTGAAATAATATATCGAAAGCTTTCTTCACATAATCTATTTTTCAAAGAATGTTGTTAAGGGTGTTGGTAAAAGTCATCGTCGAACCAATATTTGTAGTTTGAGGGGCCCGTATATCGTAACGCTAAATCTCATGCCCGGGTACCCGAGATTTTGTTGCGCTTCTGTCTCGAAAACCGGCTTTTGAGTGTGTCCGTGCATATACAGACAGACACTAACACTACTGCTAGCAAGCAAGTACAGTACACAGCTACATTATATGCTTGTGTGTGTCACGTCTATGTGCATCACTTGCCGCGAGAAAGCAAATATTTTTTTTTTTTAAACTTGAATAACTTTTAAAATCCGAGGCAAACATTACTTATTTTTTCAAATTATATTCGTTTTTTTCTTATCTACAATTTGATAGAAAAAAATCAGTTTTCGAGTAGACAACGAATCTACTATACGCTGTTTAAGAAAAAAAAAACTGTTTTGCCCAATACTCGTGTATAAAAGTTGTCAACTTTGACAGTCATTATCTTAAAAAAGCCGAGGCAAAAAAAATTGAAATAAATTGTCAAGATAGATAATTATTTCATTTAAAAAATAAGCCTAATTAAAAAAAAATCGAGTAGAAATTCAATTATTTACCAACAGCCTTATAATGCAAATATATATGTTGCTGATTTCTGACCAGCTGTTACCAACGACAACTAACATTGGTTGCAACGTGGAATTTCTTGCATGAAGTTCTTTGGCTCTTTCATTATATATTTTTTCAATTCGAAGAACGTTCTAAATAAACGAATAAAATATGAAACAATATAAATTTTCCAATATAATACAAATTTTTTATTATATTGTTATGAAAACTTGGAAATATTTTACCTTAATAAGAATTGCTAAACTTTGTTGTCAATCAACAACTGATATTTTTTTTGTTGGTGATATTCTACCACGTGGTGGAATAATAAATGGCAGCATATGTAATTTGGCAATAAATTTCACAACTTTATCTGTCGATTGTTCAATGGATTTGTGTCTAATCGATTTCCACCTGCCATTTTTTTATTTTTCCTTGGTTTTTGATCTTTAGAATATTGTCAATCAAATAGGCTGTTGGATGATAAACTTTAAAATCCAGATTAGTAGGCTTTGGCCCTTTTTCATCTTTAAGGTACAACCAGGGAAAATTAAAAATAATGATGATTTCACGAATTTTATAGAGTAGATAATTGAAATAACGATACACCTTTTTCTTTAATCAGTTTTTTTGTTATAAGATGTTTTTTTGATTAATTAACTGTTAAAGATGGTCCTTTTTTTTGAGGTTAAACATAGGCTCTTATGGAAAATGATGTTCAGCTTTTCATAATACCCCATCGAAATGCTTGAAAAAATAATGCCATATTTACCAAAAACTAAAGGATAAAACTAGAAAAAAAGACGAAAAATCATCACCCAAATTTAGTATAGGTTTTAATATTCAATTTTAATTAATAGAGGATAATAAATTTTTGTCTTTGTCTAAATACTTGAGTGGAAGTGAGAAACAGTATTCTCTTTTTAATCTTTCGTCCCTTTCGCACTCATGAATATATAATGTTTTTAGCAAACATCCGCCAGATGTCTCTCATTTTGCCCTGGTTGTACCTTAAAACTCGTCCATTTGTTTAAAAATTCTTCAACGGTATACAGCAATAGTGATTCTTGTTGATCAACTTTTGTTTTTTTAATTTTTTTGATAGTTTTTGTTCAGCCAATGTATTTTTGTCCAAATCTGGTCAGCACAAAGGACAAGTTTTTTTTCAAATTACTTTGAATTCCAAGGTGTACAGTCAGTACTTTCATTAAAAAATTGAATCTCCTTTAAAATGTTTTCTTTAACTGAATAAAGAAATAAAAAATAGTTTTATAAGAAATTTTTTTTTCATGTAAATAATTTACAAAGTTTTTGTAAAAATTAAAATAACTAAAAAATTTTAATGATTGTTTGAGATATGTTCGACAAAACATATTAAACAATAATTGAATATTATAAATTAATTTATCGGGCTTTTAACGAATATCCGCTTCAAATAATATAAAATAAAAAACTATCGTAGTAATAATGAGTATTTATAATTTTTTTTCTCAATTCATAAAAAAATATTTTATTTTTATTATCATAATAAAAACAAAACATAAATTTACAATTAATGTCGCCAAAAAGCCTCAATTTTTAAATGCCTGTCTATTCATCATACCTTTAATAATCAAAAGACGTAAAATATCCAAAAGAATGTCAAAATATTGAAAAAAAAACTCCCTCTCACAGATTTTGATCAAAGTAGGTCCATTTTTTTAATAAAATCTATTTTAACAAATTTTTCTTGTAATTTTCTACCACGATTTGACCGAGATAATTAGAGTCAAAGTTGACAACAATTTTACACTTTAACACACAAGGATAGGAAGCATCGATACGTTTTCACTTCTATTGAAAAAACGCTCGCACAGAAAACCTTTATTTTACTACAGCTTATACTTCTTTTAATTACAAAAATAATAAAAAAAAAATCATCGATTTCTACCTCGAATTTTAAAAGTTATTAATTATTTAAGACCAAAATTTAGGGTCAAAAACAGTCAAAAAGTACCAGGCGAAGCATTGAAAATCTGCTGAAGTAGTATTAGTGTGTGTATACACAGTAAAAAATAGTTGGTAAAATTAACAAATTCAGTTTGTTAATTTAGGTCCACCAACAAAACGTTTGTTAATTTAACAAACATTTTCATTTGTTAATTTAACAAACATTTTCATTTGTTAATTTAACAAACATTTTCATTTGTTAAATTAGGTCTACAAATAATTGTTTGTTAATTTTACAAATATTTGTTTGTAAAATAAAATTTACAAACAGCTGTTTGTTAATTTTACAAATTTTTGTTTGTAAAATGAAATTTACAAACAGCCGTTTGTTAATTTTACAAATTTTTGTTTGTAAAATGAAATTTACAAACAGCTGTTTGTTAATTTAACAAATACTTTTTGTTAAATTTTTTTTTTTTTGTTTAAGCAAAAAAAAAAATGTATATTCATTTATATAATATTTTTTGATACGTAAATTTTATTATTTTTCATATAACTAAACAATGAAATGATTCACTCTGTACATATGAATATTTATACAATATTATTTTATCAATTACAAAATTGACAAAAAGTAATCTGTTACAATAACTAATTTTTTATCTGTAGACTCGTTTATATTCTAACTTTTTGTATGAGGTATAGATTGATAACTTCATGTATACATAATTCAAAAGTATTTTCTACAATATATCCTAAGCATGATGGTGAAATACCTTCTGTCTTCCAACTTTGACAAATGATATAAAACTTTTAATTATGTGAAAAAATCATAAGGATTTTTCCGAAAGTTGGAAAAATTGATGTACAAATAAATTTTTGTATTATCAAATGTTCACCTCGAATATCAACACTATTACCTATAGAAATATAATTATTTGAATTTATATTTAACGTTTTGTTAATAATATCACAAAATTCACTTGACTTTAAACTTATTATTTTTGTGTTGTTAATTTGTGGTTCGTCTTCAGAATATAGTTTTCTATTATTCCATGATTGTAGCATACATTTTTGATGACGATTAGCCAGTGTATGTGCTCTGTCTTTGAAATTTTTCAACTTGTATACGAAACTTTTTAAAAATCCATTTTTACTTTCGTATTTCATGGTCCAATGAATTCTTGGTGGTCCCATTTTATTTATAATCATTGGAAGATGTGTTATCAAATGATCTTTCATTATCAATGATGAATTAAATTCATTAATAATAAAACTATGATGGTCTTTAATTAAAACTGTTAGTCTATCTAACATATCATAGCTTATTGTTGGAGCAAATACAATTTTCATAATTTCTATTAACAATAAAATAACTCTCCATTTTTTTGTACCCTCATGATTCAATTTCGTTGTTTCATCAGTTAAAAAAAGTGGTAAATAAGTTATCAAATAAAACTTTTGAGCACCACGCTGACCTACTAAATTTGCGTTTTTATTTAAATCTATTGGACATCGATGGTTAGATCTATTATGTAAGCCATAATCAAAAGTTGATATTTTATTATTTAAATTTGACAGATCGACAATACCTATCTTGATCAAATATTTAAGTAAATATTTTATATCTCGGTGACAAATACCCTCTAAAAAGTCATGGAATATATCAACAATTGAACTATCAACAAAATCATAAAATTTCAACTCTACCCAAAGATTTTTTTTTTTTATACTATAAAAATTAAATGTATCATTATTACAATATTCTAACTGATGATATAATGAGATAAATTCTGATTTAGTTCGCAACAGACTTTCATTTAATGAAACACTTTTTCTAGCTTCTTTTATAGTTATTTTACAAATTCTACAGGAATACGTGGCTACGAAAGAATGAATGCGTCAATTCATTCATACCTATTATTTTTGCTCCTTCCAAATTATCAGAACTTACAGATATTAAACTACTTTTGACAAAAGAATTAAGTCCTTTTATAAATATACCATCTGTTTCGAAAATTTTTGAATCATTAACTATTATTTTAAAACTGGATTTATACCAAAACTTTAAATATCAAAATCATAACCGTGGGCAAGTAAACGAATATTGTCTAATTTTGAAAGCATATGTTAAGGTAAATTTAAAATGGAAAAATAAAAAGCACCAATTTTGTGTATATCTGCTTTCGGACTCAAAGGGTTGCAAACCTCAAACTCGTCATAATAAATTTGTAGATGAATTGAAATTTTATTTATTTGAAAAAATGTATTATTTTTAAATTCACTACCATCTTTGTAACTTCTGTATATGTTTTGTATTTGATAATTATTATCAGCAAATTTTTTAGTCAAACATTGTTGATGAAATTTATCTTGAAATAAAACCACATCTCTGGGTTATTTTTTTATGTTTTAAAAGTTCACTTGCCACAATATTGACAATAACTTTTCTACATTTTTTTGTTAACTATCCTAAATCATTATATGATTTAAATATTTCATCTCCATATTAGTGATTAATGAGATGTTCTTTCAATTGCTTGATAAAATAAAAAAATTAGATATTCAGTAAAGTGAAAAAAAAAATACAATTCAAATTCTTTCTTAACAACTAACTTGAGCTAAAACCACGTCCCCAATTATTTTTTTTTTTTAATTTTGGTTTTTTTGGTAAAGGCTCTTTGTCGTCATTGAGATCAATTGGTTTATCTGATGGTACTGGTATAACATTAGCACTTGTACTACCATCAGCATGCTTTAATCGATGAGTTTGTGTAACATTAGCAACTATATTTTTAGCTGAAAAAACATCACATAATATGATAATGTCAACAAATAATCAATTTTTTAGTTAATAATTTCAATAAAATAAAAAAGCAAAAAAATCTTACATATATCTAACAAATTTACTATTTTCTGTCTAAGTTGAGATGTCAAGCTATGACTACTTCAACGTAAAATTACATAATATATCTTAATCAATTAAAACATCATTTAGATCAGTAATCTCAATATCTTCCTCCTCAGGTAATGCAAATATTTCATATACTTTGATAGTGAAAAAAATATTTATGAATCAAACAAATTCTTAAGTGAATTATACAAAATAAATAAGTAATAAACCTTTGTGGATGATATCAGCATATGTAAAATGCTCTGATAGCTGTACCCATTTTTTTTTCATTTTTATACTGAACAATAATAAAAACACATTCGAGAATTGACATTGATCAGAAAAATCTTCTAATCCATTCATATTCTTACAATATTACCTGATATTTAACAATTAATTAATTATCAAGTAAGTAGCTTCGAAAATATTGTCAACAAGCATATTTTTATTATGTTATTAATTAAGAATCAATTAAAAATATAAAATAACATTTATAAATAATCTTGAAGGGATTTATAAATCACTTTAAATTAACTTACTTAACAAAGTCATTAAAAATACGAATTATTGATTTATTATAATTATAATTTAAGAATTATTTATTTGTTTTTGAAGAAAAAAAATACTTCACGTGTTGTCTATTATCAGCTGCTTATAAAAACAGACATCGTCCGACTCAATCCGACCGTATGCAAGATTTTTTCAGATATTCTTCTTATTTTTACATTAAATCTTCGATTACATGTTACGAGTTAACTTTACAAAAAAAAATTTGTAAAATTAACAAACGAAATTTGTAAAATTAACAAACGGAGTTTGTAAAAACATTTTACAAATTTTTTGTTGGTAAAATTAACAAACGGAGTTTGTAAAAACATTTTACAAATTTTTTGTTTGTAAAATTAACAAACGGAGTTTGTAAAATTAACAAACAGAGTTTGTAAAAATATTTTACAAATTTTTTGTTTGTAAAATTAACAAATAAAATTTGTCAAAAGATTTTACAAATTTTTTTTTGTTAAATTAACAAACAAAAACTTGACAAACGACTGAAGTCTACAAATTACAAACGAATTACCAACTTTTTTTTACTGTGTACGAGGCGCCCTCACTCATACTTCTAAAGACGCGTCAGTAAAGTATACAAATTTTAGACATTAGAGGGCACTTATTATTTTTTTAAGCTATGGTTACAAGGGTGCCTCTTTGAACCCATAGAATTATCCTACCTTGGGATTTACATACTGCCTTAAAGGTATGATGAATAGACAGGTATTTAAAAATTGAGGCTTTTTGGCGACATTAATTGTAAATTTATGTTTTGTTTTTATTTCACTTATTTTGTTTAAATTAATAATAAATTATATTTGTAATTCGTCTACTTTAAATTGACCGTGAATACCATAATAAATAATAAATAATAATCGAATACTAATTTTCTGGAATATAAAAATTTAAACGTGCATAAAGTATATACTATATATGTACGCTTTGAATAAAAGGAAAAAGATACAAGTTCTGCTATACCATCAATAATAAATAACTAACACATGCGGCTGCATACACACATATATGCATGTAAAAAAAAATTCAGGAGTAGGAATAGGCACGGGGTATGCGCAACGTATCCGAAGAAATTAGACATTTCAGCTTGAAAATTTATTTTTTAGTAAGATTTAATACCTGGCTTTTACTGACTCTTATATCTTTTTTATTATTTGTTGTACATATTCCACCATTGTTCCACATTTACACTATGCCAAGATTTTTAAAGTCAAACTTCTTGTTTAATTTTAAAACAAATTCATATATTGAATTTTCATTGTCACTCATAACGACTTAACGAGCAAATCATCAACATATGTTGCTACAATTAATTTTGAAGTTTTATCTTGACTTGAATAAACACATGGATCAGCTTTGAGTGGTTTTAATCCAAGTTGTTTAAGTTCAGCATCTAGCTTTATATACCACTGCCTACCAGCTTGTTTAAGACCATAAAGTGCCTTTGTAACTTGACATACTTTATTTCTTTGTTTTATTTGTTTTAACATTATTTTTGCATTTTCATCATCTTGAAGTTCTTCAAGTATTTCTTCAAACATATCAGGAATATTCATGTATAATTTTTTATTTAAATTTCCATTTAAAAAAGCAGTCGTAACATCTAACTGATGTATTTTTAAATTATGTTGTGCTGCTAAAGCAACAAGCATACGTATGGAATTTAATCTTATCACTGGTGCAAAGGTCTCATTAAAATTAAGACCTGGTCTTTGTGAGTAACCCTTGGCAACAATTCTTGCTTTTCTTCTGTGAATATTTCCATATTCATCATATTTATTTACCAGAATTAATCTTGACTCAATAATGTGTTGATTCAATGGTCTATCAACTATTTTCCATGTATTGTTTTTTAACTGAGCTTGAAATTCACGTTTCACAGCATCTTTCCATTGTTCTCTGTCTTTCCCAGCAAATGCTTTTTTTTAAGTTTATTTCAACAATGTTTGCTTGCCCCGAGCTAAAAAATCTCAGTCTTAAAAATGTCGAATCTTAAAACAGTCTTTATTTGTCCAACTACGAAGACTTCGGAAGACTTCCAATTTAAGACCTCAGGCTTACGAAGTCTTCCATTTAAAGACTTCGTAAGTCTGAGGTCTTTCAGAGGAAGTCTTCCATTTCAAGACCGTAGGCTTCCGAAGTCTTCCAATTTTTATTTTTTTTTTATTTTGAGCCGTAAAAAAAGCAAAAAATAAAAACCTACGAAGGAACGATCATAGGTCTCTGGTGTGAAAGTCGGATAGGCTGACTACTCAGCCATTTGTTCAATTGATATTCATAGAGATTATTTACCTTATAAACTTTTGACTTCTAATTTTTGTTATTTGAATCAATTTTATATTATAAATATCTGAATAAATATTTAAAGTAAAATTTAATTTAGATCTATTAAAATTAGAAGAACTTGTTTTTTTTTATCTTAAAAAAAATATATAAATTTTGAAAAATTATGTAATAAAATGAATTAAGTGATAAGAGCAATATGTTAATACGAATTAGCGAGATATAGTCGTTTTTATAGATATAAATTAATTAGAAACTTGATAACTTTATATCGGGTAGTTTGAAATTTTTCTAAGTTCCTTAATTTTTGTTATAAAATAAATTTACAAGTCTTTAATTTTAAGACCGCAGGCTTTCGAAGTCGTTTTTCTTTAAAATTTATTTTATTTTAATTTAATTTGAGAGTGGACTCGAAAATAAATCCCGCTGTGATATGAAAAATTTTTAGAAAACCTAGAGGCTTCCGAAGTCTTCCAAATCAAGCGTTAACGCTTGATTTGGAAGACTACGGCAGCTTTGCAAATTATCAAAAAAAATTGTCATAAAAAAAAAAGACTTCGAAAGACTAATAAAGCGCGTTTTAAGACTTGGAAGACAGTTTAAGTTCAATAAAGCGCGTTTTAGGACTTGGAAGACCTCGGAAGACTGAGATTTTTTAGCTCGGGTGCTCATCAAAAATTGATATTTTTCGTGGTCTACCAGGTTTCCCTGTTTTTAAATGAATATGTTTTTGAGTCTTTGACAGCATTTCTTTTGCTTTATTTATTTCAGCATCATCAAAACCTAAAAATTCATCAATTAATTGATTTAAGTTTTGATTTGTATTTGAATTTACTTGATTAAATACTGACATATTATCACTTGATACACTTGATAAATCTTCATCATCAGGTTTATTATTATCATTCATGTCATTTCGTGTATTTAATAAATTTTCATCATCAACTTGTTGATCATTAATATCTGTACCATTTGACTTTTTATTTGCATCAGAAATATCATGTATATTATTATTTTGTACATCATATACAAAACATATGTCCAGAAAAACTTGTTCAAGATCATTTTCATTTGATCTTTGTGATAAATCTTTTAAATTTTTAATTTTATTTTCAGTCAAATTATTCAAGAAAGTTACACTTCTTGTAACAGCAACTTTATTTTGGTTTACAAGCCAAACTTCGTATCCTTTTTTCTGTTCAGAGTATCCCAAAAATATACATTCAATTGAACGTGCGTCCAATTTATTTGTGTTAACAGCTTGATTCAAACAATAACCTCTTGTTCCAAATACTTGAAAATTAGACAAACCGGTATTTTATTGTACCAAAGTTTGTATGGAATAAGATTGTTGATACTCTTGGAAGGACACCTGTTACGTATGTAGTTTGCAGTGGTCATTGCCTCTGCCCAAAAATTTGATGGTAGACCAGATTCAAATATTAAACATCTAGTCATATCAATTAATGTGCGATTTTTCATCTCAGCTATTCCATTTTGCTGAGGTGTATGGATTACAGTGTAACGTCTTGCTATTCCATTTTCAGCAAGAAATTTATCAAACAATTTGTTATCATACTCTTTTCCATTATCAGTTTGGAGAATTTTTATTTTTAACCCAGTTTCATTTTCAACTTGTAATTTAAATTCTTTAAAAGCTTGAAAAGCATCAGCTTTTGATTTCAATAATTTTATCCAGCACATCCTTGAACAATCATCAACAAAAGTTATAAAATATTTCATGCCACCTTTTGAGGTTACTGGCATTGGTCCACATATATCACTGTAAATAATTTCAAGTATTTTAGTATGTTTATTTGATGATTTAGGAAATGGAGTGCTTGTGAATTTGCCTTTTAGACATGTTTTACATGTATAATTATTTGGTTCAATGATAAATTTTATGTTTTTGTCTTTCAACAATTTTTTTAATAGAGCAAAATCCCAGTGGCCTAATTTCTTGTGCCATATGACAATTGATTTATTGCTTAAATTGTTTAATATATTTTCATGTTGATTTTCTTCAGCAACAAAGTTAATCTCGTAATTATTTCCTTTTATATATTTTGCTTGATCAACATTCTCAACAATGTAATAAAGTCCATTTATTTTTGTTGCAGTGAATTTCTCATTACCCATTTTATCAGAAACAATTGCATGTTCTTTTGAAAAAGTGACATTGAAACCCTTTTCTGTAATTTTACTCACAGATAATAATCCAGTTCTTAAATCTGGTACAGAGTATTATCAAGTCTAAACATTTCATTTGATTTGTTATTCAGTTCAGACCAAGAACACTTCGTAATTAAAGAAAACGGTATTTTCTAAATACCAATTGTTAATGAAATTGTTTTAGATAACTAATAATAATGCCATCGGAACGAACTCAGTTTCGGTTATCCCCGCTATCTAAACACCATATATCAAATTTATTTTTATTATTTAATTTTAACATGTTTTGTGTGTTGATCAACAAACCAGTTTCTTCAGCAGTTTGTGCTGAATCATTATTTTGCTTTTGAAAATCATGTCTTTTATAACAATCAATATTTTTGTGTCCTTTGGTTCCACAATAACTACATTTATATTTGAAATAATTTGTTTTATTTTTATTGAATGAATGTTGTTTACCTTTTTCATGTGCATATTTATTTTCAGTATTGTTATACTTTTGTTTCTTAAAATTATTATTATTATTGTAATTTTGAGATGCTATCATTGCACCTGATTCACTTGCACTTGTTGAACTTTCTCGTGCATCACTTTCATCTGTAATTTTTATTTTGATGCTCTCAAGAGTTGGTAATTTTTCATGTGATTCAATTGCAGTTTTAAAATTGGCAAAGCTGTCCGGGAGACTCATCAATAGCAGTTCCTCGTTTATTTTAATATCAATTTCTTTCAGTTTGTCTACAATTTCAGAAAATTTACATATATTTTCACGCACATCATCACCTTCACTCATCTTGAACAATACCAGACGTTTCAATAGACTTGCCTTTCTTTGATTGATAAATTGAATGTAATTTCTTCCACATATAACGTGATGTAAGACAATCTTTTATCTGACCTAATTGTGCAGGTTTAATAGATAAAATTAAATCCGATTGCGCTTTTAAATATTTTTTTTTTTAATTTTGATTAAATTAATCAACTCACTTTTTTTTATTTTCAAGAATGCACAGGCCCATAACCTGTTAGAATGTGAGTTTGGGGAGCTGATCAAATAAATAGACACTGACAATTATTATTGGTAACTTAATATTTAATGTATATTGAATATATATTTATGTGTTATTACAACAAGTGTTAAAGCAACTCTGATCAAGTAAATGTCTTGATTAACAAGACGTGTGACAGAGCATGCGCAATGCATATATCTAGGTTGACTATACTATAATGTATTGCACCTAGATGCCGTACTTTTACTCTCCAACACTAACAGATCCCGAAATGACGCTGTTTATTGAAGGTGGAATCCGAGGTGGTCTTGCACAATGATCTACTCGGCAAGTAATCCATATATGGGCAGTGCATTTGATGGTCGTTTGCCAGAATACTATTTAAGGAGGTTATACACAAATTCATTGCGGGTGTTGCGGGGAGCTTCTGACGTCACAGTCTCAAGTGAAACTTGGCTACACTGTAAAATAATAAAGTGTAAAGCGCCTGCGCCCCGTATACAATATATGGGATTGCGGGTATGTGTGTGTGTTTGAACATGCCATACGTTGCCACATTTAATTTTTGTAAAGTTTATAATTAATTTCTCATTAATTGACCGATCAACATATGAAAATTTTTCACGCAATTAATAAAACTCGGTTTCTCGTATATGTGTGATTTTTTTCAAGACTTTTTCATCATTTTTTCTATCCGAAAAAAATGGTTGAAATCTCCATAAGAGCCAATGTTAAATATTATTTTCAATAATTAATTACAAAAAATTTAACCGATCAACATAAGAAAATAATTATACCGTTGTATTCAGAATGAAAAGATATACTTGTATACAAAATTTCAGAACATTCTCATTATATTTTTTTAAAAAAGAGTAATTTGTGTATAACCTCCTTAATGTATTATGATGTAAATAATATGTATGGTGGCGCAATGAGATGTCCTTTACCTTTCGCAAACTTTCATTGGAATAGAAATTTTAATTTAGATTGTTTGTGGGGAATTACAGCTGACTCTGATTGGGGATATATATTTGAAGTTGATTTAGAATATCTGAAGGTATTATGGAATAAACATCGTGATTTACCACTAGCACCAGTCCATGCTATACCACCAAATCCAACATCTAAATTTAAGAAGCTATTAACAACATTTTATCCAAAAAATAAATATATTATTCATTATAAAAATTTACAGTTGTATTTAGAATTAGGATTAAACATAACTTAGCTCTATCGAGTATTAAAATTCAGACAAAAAAATTGGTTAAAAAAATACATTGATCTGAATACGGAGCTGAGAAAGAAGGCAAAAAACGAATTTCAAGTGGCTTATTTTAAAGGCCAAACTAATTCAGTATTTGGTAAATTGATAGAAGATTGTCGTACACACAGAGAAGGATATGTTAACAGTTAACATATCCTGTTTAATGTTAACATATGCCATGTTAAAATGGGTGGTGGCTGATAAGTTTACATCAAAGATATATATATTAACATTAAACATACGTATCTTAATAGTTAATATGCGTATGTTAACTATTAAGATATCTGTAATTGACACAATTTGAAGGTTAGGCTGATAGTTAAAGACATTTACGTATGAAAATATGAAAATTGAATGTAAAATTAAGAATGAATTTTCCAAAAAAACTAAATTTAAATAAATTTATGACAACACGAGTACATATTATATTATATTACAATTAGAATAGTATCACAATATAATGTCAAAAAAAAAAGATGACAAGGAGTAGACTGGCGCATCAAAATATTTGGCCGCGTAAAGATACGTATGTTAACTATAGTTATGTTATATATAAACATACGTATGTTAACAGTTAACATATCTATGTTTATTGTTAATATATATATCTTAACATTAAACTTTTGTATGTTTAATGTAAACATATTGGTATGTTAACTGTTAACTTATCCTTCTCTGAGTGTAGGCATAGAGATGTTAGAATTGTAACGCAGTCAGAGGGTCGTTATGGGGCAAAAGCTTTAATTGCAGAACCGAATTATGTTGGCTCAGATATTATTGGGGATATGGTTGTTATTGAAATGAGTAGAATGAAAGTTTTATTTGACAAGCCAATATATGCAGGCATGTGAGTTCTAGACATATCGAAAATTTATATTTATGATTTTTTTTATAATTATTTGCATCAAGTTTCCCCCAATCGAGTAAAATTATATTATACAGACACAGATTCACTTGTTTGTGGAATTAAAGATGTTGACATATATCAAGTGATGAAACGAGACTCACATAAATTTGATACGTCTAATTATCATGAACAAAATCCATTTGGCATTATTCAACAAAATAATAAAGAAATAGGTTTGATGAAAGATAAATTTGGAGGTAAAATACTTTTAGGATTCGTTGGACTACGAGCAAAAATGTATGCAACTCGACATCTAACTAATAAAAATCCAATACAAGCTAAAGCGAAAGGGGATAAAAAATCAGCATTAAATCTTGTTTGATAATTTTATGATATTATAAACTGTCTGTTTAATAATGTAAACATTGTACGTGAGCAAAATTTGATACAATCAAAAGATCCCAATAATAATAATAATAATGTTAAGAATAATAACAATGAAAACGATTTTGATTTTGCTGATGTTTTAAGAATGGAAATAGATCAAATAATTATCAATGTTTATACATGAGTGTCCATCTGTATGGAAGTTCAATTGTAAATAATAAAATGTATGTATATGAATAATAAACCATAATTGTGTAAATAAATAAATGAATGATTAAATAAATGATTAAATATATAATAATATGCATAATGGTTTTCAATGAATAAACGGAATTATTTTAATTTTATTGTATTGCATTTTTATTTATCCATTCATTATGACTTTTGTCAAAACCCAAGTTTTTAACATATATTTTATTGCCACAATTTTTTATGAATGTTTAATACGCTGCAGTTCTTCATCATAGAAGCATCCTTGAATTGGATTTTCTTGATAGTCTTTTAATTTATATGTTAAAGGTGCTGTCTTCTTTATTTTTGTAATTTTGAATTACATTTGTCCAGTTTGGTTTGTAGCCTTTCTCAAAGATGTGTTTAGACTTGCTGATTCGTACATATCATTGACATTAAATTTCGGCTTTACATGACAATAATTTAAAGAATTTAAATCCAACAACTTCGCAAGGTCTCATTTTAATTGTTTATTGTATTGTATTGTATTGTTATATTCTTGTAATATTTTTATCCATTTGTACCTTGTAAACTGAATTGAAACCACATTTTATTCTTAATTGTTCTATCAAATCGTTCAATGATTGATGCTTTTCAATGTGTATATGTTGAACACAAATGGACATTTTATTTTTTTAACATTTTTTTGAAAATCGCATTATAAAACTCTGTTCTTTGATCAACATGAAGAATTTTGCAAACTCGTCCTTGTTTAAATATTTTTTCCATTGCAGCAGAGACTTCTTTTCCTGTTTTACTTTTGAGACCAATTGGCAATTGAGGGTCTGGATGCAATAACACGTTGAGCGCTCGAAAACATGAAAACGCGACGTTGTTTCGGTGGAAAATTAAAATTGAAAAATTAAAAAAAAAAAAAAAATACAGTCATCTATAAAATTAAAAAATATACATTTTCATTCAAATAAATTTTTTTTTATAATAATTAGTTAATGCAATAAAAAATAAAAACAAAATTTTTTTTTTTGAAAAAAATACTTTTTTTTAAACATATAACTCGTGATAACTCCTTTAAAAATTAATAAATTGACTTGAAAATTTTGCTGTAGCTTTATTATAAGCTAGCGATGACAACAGTAATATTAAAAAACTTATTTATTTATATTGTTAATTTTTTTTTATTTATTGTATTGTGCCAATGAAAAATTCAATTCGTCTAACTTCGAATGAAAAAAGAGTCGGAGAAATTTCAAAATTGAGTCACTTGTCAGCGGCAATATTGTTGAGCAGTATATCAAGAAGTTTTATACAAATTTTTGGGTTTTTTTATTAATTATTTATTGAGTTATTAATTCAACAACAAATTGAGAGCCGCCGTTAAGGCTATATATGCGTGATTGTCAGCCCCCTCTCTCGTGAACGCCTATGTTCGCGCGCTCGTATTTCTATATAAATACCAACGGTATACGCGCTATTTGTTGTTAAATTAATAACTCAACAATTGCCAGCAGTTTGTGAAGCACATAGTAAACGCAATCTATCAACAAGCTCAATTGGATCATCCCAGTAAACATTATTAAAAGTATTAGAATTCTTTGCTTGAATAGCCATACTTAGCCATACTTAGCCATTAATAGTGTTGCATCCAATAAAGAACAACTAAATGAAAAAATTGTTATGTCAAGAATATGCTCCCTGAACATAAACAAATTATTGGTTGAATTATTATATTAAAAATATAATAATCCGACCGTCGTATCGGAATATGCTTCCTGATACTACTATATTCAAAGTAAACTTGTTAATTCCAGATTATGCACCTGGAATTAATTTATTACTACTTCGTTTTGATCCAGTCCTTTTCAGGTAAAGATCGGGTGAAGCTCGTACATTTATATGACTGTAGGGTTGTAGTTAAATAAAATATACCAATGCATGTAACTTAAAATTATATTTATTGTTTAAAACAAAATAAAGTAAATGAAATTATTGCTATGATCGTTCAATATATGAATATATATCATATAATTAATCGAGATATATAGAAAAGATGAAGATTATTAATAGTAAATTATTCTTACGTTGTTGGTATACAGGCGATACGAATTGGTTGGCGTGAGCTTATAAGTCAATTGACTTTTACTATTTTATTTTAGAATGGTATTTGATTTCTGTAGAAGACAGTGAAATTAATACAACGTGATTATTAAGATTCGAGACAAGTTAAGACAGCGATCTGAGGTCTGGACAAGACTAATTAATTGACACAAAAGTACCAGATTATATAGGCTTCCAACCCCCATCTCAGATTATAGTTTATTGATTTTTATTACCCAAAACTCCTCGTGACAACAATTATATATATATAAAATTCTTAGAAAAGCTATAAAGTAAATTGAACAAAATCTACAATAAAAACAAAACATAAATTTACAATTGATGTCCCCGAAAGCCTCAATTTTACATGAGCTGTTCATTTTTTTATAGTAACTTTAATAATCAAAAGAAGTGAAATAAAAAAAAAAATGGCAAAATTTTGAAGTATAAAGTTGAATAATTTGCTGGATAAAAAAAAAAAAAAAAAAAATGATCATACAGTTGCTGAAGCAACTGTGCCTTCCCTGCGGGGGGAATTTTAATTTCTTCTTTAATATATATCGAAATTCGTGACTACAAATTTATTTCATTCTCTATCGTTACAATGATTATTGTTACAACTAAAATTTATTTAATTTTCATTCATTTTGCTTGTTCCTTCTAATGGGTCATCTCCATGTCCAGAAGCGCTTTCTTCTAACCTTTTAAACTCTCCGTTTTTATTCATTTTGTTGTACTATGATTTTAGCCTGTCAATGTTAAATATTTATTACAAAATTGTCGAGTTCGATTGTATTTATTTTATTTACTTTTTTCTCTCGGTTGAATCAGGATTTAACGTTTTAGTTGTTGCTGAAGTCGTCGTTATATTTTTAATTTTTTTATATTCATTTATTTTCAATTCCTTTGATGCTATCACATCACCCTTTTTTCCCTAGAAATTTCTGCCTCTTCATTCCATAAGGTTAGTTCAATCTAAAATATATTTTTTTCTTTGGTAAATTTATTATCTTTGTTTAGTTTAATCGAACTTCTTTTCATTTAAATTTTATTTTACTTCATAATCACTGTCGTCTTCTAATGTTATTGTTCTTTATTTTAATAACCGTCCTGACATTGCATATATAAATTCCACTTTATTTATTGCTATTATGATTGCGATGATATCTAAATAATGTCATTATTATTATTGAATAGTTTTCTGTTTTTTTTTTTTTTTTTTCGCTAAAATTATTTTGCCTGCACTGAGAAAAAAAATTGCTACAGTTTAGCAAATTTTTTCTTGGAACTTTTTTGTCTTAAGTTGAAAAAAAAAATAATTAATTTGAGAAAAAATGTCTTGTTTTGAGAAAATATTTTTTTTCAATTTGAGACAAATTTTTTTTTTTTTTTTTAAATATAGGATTAATTTAAGAAAACTTGTGATAAACTTAAGGATATTTTGTCTTTTGATTTGAGGGAAAATTTGCAAAAAAAAAATGACTTATACCTCAATTTGAAAGACAAGTCATTCGACTTAAGGCAACAAGCGTTCAAGTTGAGAGAAAACTTGCTAAAATTGAATGACATAATCCTCAATTCAAAACAATATTGATTTTTTTTATGTAAAATATTTATTAATTAAAATAACTTGAGAATTAAATTAAAGCAACAAACGATCAATTTGAGAAAAAATTTGCTAAAATGAAATGACATAACCCTCAATTTGAAAGAAGAGTCATTCAATTTAAAGCAGCGAGCGATAAAGTTGAGAGAAAATTTGCTAAAATAAAATCAAAATTTGCTCTATTTATATCATTATTCACTCAACTTAAATATGTTTTTTTCTCAACTTGAATGATTTTTGTTTCAACTTAAATTAATAAATAATCAAAAATTGAAAAAATACATTTTTTAATTAAAAAAACAAAAAAATTATTATTTTTCGCTCACTGAGAACTTCACTCCGTTTTTTTTTTGTATCATAGTTTTTTTTTTTTTTTTGTAAATTAATTTTTGGTCCCGAGCGCGATTCGAACCTATCTCTAAACCTATATTCCAAACGCCAGTGTGTTATCCCCTAAGCCATCGCATAAAAATTTTGTAAAGTTATAACAATATATAGAGACATAATAAAATGATGGAATCAATTAGCATTGGAAAAGGTCTTCATTTGGTACCACATAAAAGCGGGATGGGTCCTCTGTCTGACTCCAAAAAACTTCCACTGATGCTACCACAGAGAGCTTCGACTGACGATGACCTATTAATATTTGCAAAACAATTAAAAATATCTAATATTCGAGGAGTATTTATGCAAAATGACATGCCAAAAAATGGTCCTTGGAATCGCGAGTGTGGAATTGTCAATTTAGATGATAGAAAAAATGCTGGAACACACTAGGTTGCATACAAAAAACTTGATAAGAATTTAGCAATATATTTTGATAGTTTTGGCAATTTACAACCTCTAAAAGATCTCGTCACTTATCTCGATGTTGGTAGCATCAATTTTAATCATGAACGTTATCAAGACTGGAATACGTTTAATTGAGGACATTATGTCTTGCTTTACTGTGTGGAAATCTATAAAAGCGAAGGTTATATAAAATAATAATTAGTCTTTACCATACAGTAGTCATGTGTGATACGCTAACTTTAACTTTAACTGGATAAACATCAATTCTTGAGGCACAATATTTTCTACCAATTCAATTATCGGATGAAAAAAAAAATATTCGCTAGCTCTCATTTCGTTTTTGTCATTTAATTCATACCAATTATTGATAAAGACTTTGTTATTACAAAATTCCATATTATAGTAATGAGAGTGATGGTACAATTACAATACCAGTTGGTAGTTCTGAACTTGATGATCTTGCTAAAGGACAAGAAGTACAAAAAGTCAAGTTAACATACAATAAAAATACTCTACATTCATCTATTGAAAGTGAAAAAGCCATTGATTTTACAAGAGCAAAATCACCAGCAAGTTTACTTGAATTTACACCAACCCTATTGGAGCCTGGTCACGTACATGTGTCAGACTTTCCTGTGAATATTCTACACTAAGAATAAAGTGTAACATCACAACCGGTGCTTATGTCAATGATAAAAAATACCATACATAATTTTTTCCCTCTGCTGTTCCTCCTGGTTATAAAATAATAGAAGTGCCAGCAAATCCAATCTAATTACCAGTTACAGTGAAGACGATTGATCATCTTCAATTAAGAATAGTTGATCAAAACAATAGACTAGTTAATTTCCGTGGTGAGACAATTACAATAACCCTACATGTGAAAGCATAGGGATGGGAATCGCATTTAATTCGCGTTCTATAAAACGAGGATTTGCATATAAAAGCAGCATATCATGAAGAGATCCAGTCAGTCTGAATCAAGCAATCAAAAGGCTAACACCACAGAATATAATTTATCTAAAAAGTCTGGGACTCAGAGTAAAAATTGCTGGACTTGGAATTTCAATTGGATAAATATAAATTGTTTTAATTGCTGTACACGTCGAAATGGTCGAAGAAAATATGTTTGATATCAATGCTCCAGTCCAATTCGATGATGATATAACCAACTACGAGTTACATGTACATCAGCCATTTGGATCATCAAGCTTCAATAATAGTGATGAAATTAGAATATCTATACAAAATCAGGACTTGTTTGTTTTACCTGCAAAGAGCTACATAAATATAAGCAGAAAATTCTCGGACCTAGTCGTGGCTGTCTTGTAGAGGCTATGACGGTCTATAGAACTACGATCTCAGTAGTCCCTGAATAGTGGTCTTCGATTTTTGCCGATGTATCGACAAGCCGATTTTAAATCGGAAAGTATCGAGTACTTTTTCTCGATACTTTTTTTCAAGAATCGGAAAAAAAATCGGGTGTACTGAGCCAAGAAAAAATATGAAATCACTTGATTAATTTTTTTTATTTTGAATTTTTTTTTCTATTTTTATTTGTTTGCAAACCATGGTTCTATTATATTAGAAAAAAAAAAATAGTGTTTTTACCATTTTTCACTAAAGTGATGATTTCTTTACCAACCGAGTAACGTATAGCCTACCGTGAAATGGAATTTTTTTTAAGGAGGTTATGCACAAATTTATTGCGGGTGTTGCAGGGCGCTTCTGACGTCACAGACAAAACTGAAATCCGACTACACTGTAAAAAAATAAAGTGAAAAGCGCCTGCGCCCCATATACAATATATGGGATTGCGGGTATGTGTGTGTGTTTGAACATGCTATACGTTGCCACATCTAATTTTTGTAAAGTTTATAATTAATTACTCATTAATTGACTGATCAACATATGAAAATTTTTCGCGCAATTAATAAAACTCGGTTTCTAGTATATGTGTGATTTTTTTCAAGACTTTTTCATCATTTTTTCTATCCGAAAAAAATGGTTGAAATCTCCATAAGAGCCAATGTTCAATATTATTTTCAATAATTAATTACAAAAAATTTAACCGATCAACATAAGAAAATAATTATACCGTTGTATTCAGAATGAAAAGATCTACTTGTGTACAAAATTACAAAACATTCTCATTATATTTTTTAAAAAAAGAGTAATTTGTGCAGAACCTCCTTAATTCAATTAACGAATCAATAAATAGTTGTATAAATAAATAAATTTTTTTTTTTTTCAAATTTTCTCAATATTCTCATGAATATATAATTAAAAAAAAATAAAAATATTATAATCAAATGATAATTCATTCGGAAAAAAAAAAAAAAAGTACTCGATACTTAAGTATCGAGTACTATTTTTGGCCGATGCATCGATTTTCCGATTCTTAAAAAAAAAAGTATCGATACTCCGATTCCGATACTTTTTTCAAGAATCGAAGACCACTATCCCTGAAGGCGATCTTGGCTGTCCTCGTACGAGCTGGGATATTTCACAAATCTACACTCTCGGCTATTTCCGCTGATGTTCGGTGGATATTAGCCTACGGACATTAGCAGATGGCTTCTGGCGTTATTAAGCTGTTTCTCTGAACGCTCCCGATATGGTTTGTGATAATGATCAACAAACCTGGTAACTCTGGCCAGAAAACCGGAGGAGGCCCCCGTATACACTGCAAACCGATGCGAGCAGTGTAGGTCTTGGCGCTGTACAAGATGGCCTAGAAAGAGTTATCGCCTACGCAAGTAGAGGGTTAACTGCTCCCGAAACAAAGTATACCGTCACGAAGCAAGAATGCTTGGCAGTCGTGTGGGCTATCAAAAAATTTCGTGCATACGTGGAGGGATACAAGTTCACGGTCATCACCGATAACAGCAGTTTAAGCTGGCTTTATAATTTGAAGGACCCTGGTGGTCGACTTGGTAGATAAGCTCTCGGACTGATGGAATATGATTCTGACAGGAAAGGTGCACTACATCATGTTCCAGATGCGCTTTCGCGTGCTCCCGAAGGCGGCGCTGTTCTCGCGACGATAACCAGGAACACGTCTACGAAAGATCGCTAATATGTCAGACAGAGAAATGCAATACGTCTTGCTCCCGGTAAATACCCCAATTGGACTATTGATCATTACAGTAAGATACTTTTTGCCAATGTTGTATAGAACTGTGGTAAAATACGTCAGCCAATGTATCATTTGTCAACGTTGTAAAGTGGAACAGAGGGCTCCCGTGGGTTACGTGAATCCCAGAAAATTCATAGGACCTTGGTCTCGTATAACGGCGGACATTTTGGGTACTGGGACTCTCCTTGATCGTCCAAGGAGATTCTCAGGGTGCACACATAGCTAAATATACGTGTGTCTCGACGCACCTATACACAGCCACACATCTGTAATAAAAAGAAAATGAACATTTCAATAGATTCAGTGTGACGACTAGAGATAGAGACGGAACAGGTATGGTGGTTTTGAAGACGTTTTAAAATTGTGTCGTTAATTCCGTTTTGATTCGATTCCGTATGGTTCGAGATTATCAGAACGGTTCTATGAAATTTCAAAACTTGCACGTTTCGTGGAGACCAAGAACAACTCGTAAATAAAGAAAACGGTATTTCTCTAAATACCAATTGTTAATGAAATTGTTTTAGATAACTAATAATAATGCCATCGGAACGAACTCAGTTTCGGTTATCCCAAAGGTATTCAAGAATTTCTAATGCTACCAAATTTAGGCGGTATCTCGTTGTTTAGGCTACTGGTTCAAGGTGATCAATCAGTTCTGAGGACGTTTCAAAATTGCGTCGTTATTTCCTTTTTGATTGAAGTATGGTTTGAGATTATCAAAAAGATTCTAAAAAATTTCAAAATCTGCAAGTTTCGTGGAGACGAAGAATGTTAAAACGTATTTACAACTCGTAAATTAAGAAAAATTTAGGCGGTATCTCGGAATTTCCCTATAATTAATTATTGAAACTATATCAAATTACAGTGTAGAAGAATGCCCTCATTTTAAGTTTAAAAGATTAATTTTATAATTTCCGGTAAAGTTTCAAAACCACCGTTCTACGATTAATAAAATTTTGTAGTATGAAGGTTTTGAGCACGTTTTAAAATTACTTTGTTAATTCCGTTTTCATTTAAGTATGGTTCGAGATTATCAGAACGGTTCTATGAAATTTCAAACCTGAACGGTGGCGACCAAGTGGCGACCAAGAACGTTTGATTACAACTCGTAAATAAAGAAAACGGTCTTTCTCTAGATATCAATTGTTAAACGAATTGTTTTAGTTATTGCCATCAATTCTAAGGTTCCGGGAAAGCAGATAAGATAAGTCGGAATTTTCCATGTTAAGAACCCACAGAACGACTGTCTTTCCAATCAACGCCTTTTTTTTTGAGAAAATTTCCTTATATTCCGGATTTTTGTGATTGTTCTTATGGTTCGATTCTTCAATTAACAATTGAAACTATATCAAATTACAGTATGCCTTCATTTTAAGTTTAAAAGATTAATTTCATAATTTCCGGTAAAGTCTTTAAAACCACCGTTTTACGATTGATAAAATTTTGTAGTATGGTGGTTTTGAGGACGTTTTAAAATTACTTTGTTAATTCCGTTTTGATTCGATTCCGTATGGTTCGAGATTATCAGAACGGTTCTATGAAATTTCAAAACCCGCACGTTTCGTGGAGACCAAGAACGTTTGATTACAACTCGTAAATAAAGAAAAAATTTAGGCGGTATCTCTGAATTTCCCTATATTTGCAAATAAAAAAAACGGTCTTCCTCTAAATATCAATTGTTAAACAAATTGTTTTAAATATTGTTCCGGGAAAGCAGATAAGATAAGTCTGGATTTTCCATGTTGAATGACCGTCTTTCCAGTCGACGCCTTTTTTTTGGAAATCTTCCTTATATTCCGAATTTCTGTGATTGTTCTTATCATTCGATTCTTCGATTAATTATTGAAACTATATCAAATTACAGTGTGGAAGAATGCCTTCATTTTAAGTTTAAAAGATTAATTTTATAATTTCCGGTAAAGTCTTCAAAACCACCGTGTGGTTTCGGGGACTTTTTAACATTGCGTCGTTAATTCCGTTTTGATTGAAATATGGTTTGATATTATAAAAAGGTTCTTTAAAATTCCAAAACCTGAAAGTTTCGTGGAGACCAAGAACGTTCGATGAAAACTCGTAAATAAAGAAAAAATTTAGGCGGTATCTCGGAATGTCCTTATATTCCAGATTCATGTGATAGTCCTTTTGATTCGATTCATCAATTAATTATTAAAACTATATCAAATTACAGTGTAGGAGAATGCCTTCATTTTAAGTTTGAAAGATTAATTTTATAATTTCCGGTAAAGTCTTCAAAACCACCGCTCTACGACTAATAAAATTTCGTAGTATGGTGGTTTCGAGGACGTTTTAAAATTGCGTCGTTAATTTCGTTTAGATTGAAGTATGGTTTGAGATTATCAGTGAGGTTCTATGAAATTTCAAAACCTGCACGTTTCGTGGAGACCAAGAGCGTGTACAACTCGTAAATAAAGAAAACGGTCTTTCTCTAATCACCAATCGTGAAACAAGACGTTTTAGTTATTGCCATCAGTTCTGAGGTTCCGGGAAAGCAGATAAAATGAGTCGGAATTTTCCATGTTAAGAACCCACAGAACGACCGTTTCTCCAGTCAACGCGTTTTTCGTGGGAGAATTTCCCTATATTCTGGATTTATGTGATAATCCTTATAATTCGATTCGTCCAATTTATTATTAAAACTATATCAAATTACAGTGTGAAAGAATGCCTCCATTTTAAGTTTAAAAGAATAACTTTATAATTTCTGGTAAAGTCTTCAAAAACACGGTTCTACGACTAATAAAATTTCGTAGTATGGTCGTTGCAAGGACGTTTTGAAATTGCGTCGTTTATTTCGTTTTGATTGAGATTATCAGTGAGGTTCTATAAAATTTCAAAACCTGCACGTTCGGGGAGACCAAGAACGTTTGATCACAACTCGTAAATAAAGTTATTTATGTGCTATTCCTTATGATTACATTCGTCAAATTGATCATTAAAACTATATTAAATTACAGTGTGGAGAATGCCCTCATTTTGACTTTGAAAGATTGATTTTATAATTTCCGGTATAGGCTGCAAGTCTTTGAAACCACCGCTAATAAAATTTCGTAAAATTTCAAAACCTGCATGTTTCGTGGAAATCAAGAGCATTGGAGTACAACTCGTAATTATAGAAAACGGTCTTTCTCTAATTAACTATTTTTAACAAATTGTTTCAGTTATTGCTTTCGAAACGAACTCAGTTTTCGCTTTTCCAAAGGTATCCAAGAATTTCTAATGCTACTAAATTTAGGCGGTATCTCGTTGTTCAGGCGGTTCAAGGTGATCAATCAGTTCTGAGGACGTTTCAAAATTGCGTCGTTATTTCCGTTTTGATTGAAGTATGGTTTGAGATTATCAAAAAGGTTCTAAAAAATTTCAAAATCTGCTAGTTTCGTGGAGACGAAGAACGTTAAAACGTATTTACAACTCGTAAATTAAGATAAATTTAGGCGGTATCTCGGAATTTCCCTATAATTAATTATTAAAACTATATCAAATTACAGTGTGGAAGAATGCCTTCATTTTAAGTTTAAAAAATTAATTTTATAATTTCCGGTAAAGTCTTCAAAACCACCGTTCTACGACTAATAAAATTTTGTAGTATAGTGGTTTCGGGGACTTTTCAACATTGCGTCGTTAATTCCGTTTTGATTGAAATATGGTTTGATATTATAAAAAGGTTCTTTAAAATTTCAAAACCTGAAAGTTTCGTGAAGACGAAGAACGTTCGATGACAACTCGTAAATAAAGAAAAAATTTAGGCGGTATCTCGGAATTTCCTTATATTCCAGATTCATGTGATAGTCCTTTTAATTCGATTCTTCAATTAATTATTAAAACTATATCAAATTACAGTGTAGAAGAATGCTTTCATTTTAAGTTTAAAAAATTAATTTTATAATTTCCGGTAAAGTCTTCAAAACCACCGCTCTACGACTAATAAAATTTCGTAGTATGGTGGTTTCGAGGACGTTTTAAAATTGCGTCGTTAATTTCGTTTGGATTGAAGTATGGTTTGAGATTATCAGTGAGGTTCTATGAAATTTCAAAACCTGCACGTTTCGTGGAGACCAAGAGCGTTTATGTACAACTCGTAAATAAAGTTATTTATGTGCTATTCCTTATGATTACATTCGTCAAATTGATCATTAAAACTATATTAAATTACAGTGTGGAGAATGCCCTCATTTTGACTTTGAAAGATTGATTTTATAATTTTCGGTATAGGCTGCAAGTCTTTGAAACCACCGCTAATAAAATTTCGTAAAATTTCAAAACCTGCATGTTTCGTGGAAATCAAGAGCATTGGAGTACAACTCGTAATTATAGAAAACGGTCTTTCTCTAATTAACTATTTTTAACAAATTGTTTCAGTTATTGCTTTCGAAACGAACTCAGTTTTCGCTTTTCCAAAGGTATCCAAGAATTTCTAATGCTACTAAATTTAGGCGGTATCTCGTTGTTCAGGCGGTTCAAGGTGATCAATCAGTTCTGAGGACGTTTCAAAATTGCGTCGTTATTTCCGTTTTGATTGAAGTATGGTTTGAGATTATCAAAAAGGTTCTAAAAAATTTCAAAATCTGCAAGTTTCGTGGAGACGAAGAACGTTAAAACGTATTTACAACTCGTAAATTAAGAAAAATTTAAGCGGTATCTTGGAATTTCTCTATAATTAATTATTAAAACTATATCAAATTACAGAAGAATGCCCTCATTTTAAGTTTGAAAGATTAAGTTTATAATTTCCGGTGATATCTTCAAAACCACCGCTCTACGACTAATAAAATATCGTAGTATGGTGGTTTTGAGGACGTTTTAAAATTACTTTGTTAATTCCGTTTTGATTCGATTCCGTATGGTTCGAGATTATCAGAACGGTTCTATGAAATTTCAAAACCCGCACGTTTCGTGGAGACCAAGAACGTTTGATTACAACTCGTAAATAAAGAAAAAATTTAGGCGGTATCTCTGAATGTCCCTATATTTGCAAATAAAAAAAACGGTCTTCCTCTAAATATCAATTGTTAAACAAATTGTTTTAAATATTGTTCCGGGAAAGCAGATAAGATAAGTCTGGATTTTCCATGTTGAATGACCGTCTTTCCAGTCGACGCCTTTTTTTTGGAAATCTTCCTTATATTCCGAATTTCTGTGATTGTTCTTATCATTCGATTCTTCGATTAATTATTGAAACTATATCAAATTACAGTGTGGAAGAATGCCTTCATTTTAAGTTTAAAAGATTAATTTTATAATTTCCGGTAAAGTCTTCAAAACCACCGTTCTACGACTAATAAAATTTCGTAGTATAGTGGTTTCGGGGACTTTTTAACATTGCGTCGTTAATTCCGTTTTGATTGAAATATGGTTTGATATTATAAAAAGGTTCTTTAAAATTCCAAAACCTGAACCAAGAACGTTCGATGAAAACTCGTAAATAAAGAAAAAATTTAGGCGGTATCTCGGAATGTCCTTATATTCCAGATTCATGTGATAGTCCTTTTGATTCGATTCATCAATTAATTATTAAAACTATATCAAATTACAGTGTAGGAGAATGCCTTCATTTTAAGTTTGAAAGATTAATTTTATAATTTCCGGTAAAGTCTTCAAAACCACCGCTCTACGACTAATAAAATTTCGTAGTATGGTGGTTTCGAGGACGTTTTAAAATTGCGTCGTTAATTTCGTTTAGATTGAAGTATGGTTTGAGATTATCAGTGAGGTTCTATGAAATTTCAAAACCTGCACGTTTCGTGGAGACCAAGAGCGTGTACAACTCGTAAATAAAGAAAACGGTCTTTCTCTAATCACCAATCGTGAAACAAGACGTTTTAGTTATTGCCATCAGTTCTGAGGTTCCGGGAAAGCAGATAAAATGAGTCGGAATTTTCCATGTTAAGAACCCACAGAACGACCGTTTCTCCAGTCAACGCGTTTTTCGTGGGAGAATTTCCCTATATTCTGGATTTATGTGATAATCCTTATAATTCGATTCGTCCAATTTATTATTAAAACTATATCAAATTACAGTGTGAAAGAATGCCTCCATTTTAAGTTTAAAAGAATAACTTTATAATTTCTGGTAAAGTCTTCAAAAACACGGTTCTACGACTAATAAAATTTCGTAGTATGGTCGTTGCAAGGACGTTTTGAAATTGCGTCGTTTATTTCGTTTTGATTGAGATTATCAGTGAGGTTCTATAAAATTTCAAAACCTGCACGTTCGGGGAGACCAAGAACGTTTGATCACAACTCGTAAATAAAGTTATTTATGTGCTATTCCTTATGATTACATTCGTCAAATTGATCATTAAAACTATATTAAATTACAGTGTGGAGAATGCCCTCATTTTGACTTTGAAAGATCGATTTTATAATTTCCGGTATAGGCTGCAAGTCTTTGAAACCACCGCTAATAAAATTTCGTAAAATTTCAAAACCTGCATGTTTCGTGGAAATCAAGAGCATTGGAGTACAACTCGTAATTATAGAAAACGGTCTTTCTCTAATTAACTATTTTTAACAAATTGTTTCAGTTATTGCTTTCGAAACGAACTCAGTTTTCGCTTTTCCAAAGGTATCCAAGAATTTCTAATGCTACTAAATTTAGGCGGTATCTCGTTGTTCAGGCGGTTCAAGGTGATCAATCAGTTCTGAGGACGTTTCAAAATTGCGTCGTTATTTCCGTTTTGATTGAAGTATGGTTTGAGATTATCAAAAAGGTTCTAAAAAATTTCAAAATCTGCTAGTTTCGTGGAGACGAAGAACGTTAAAACGTATTTACAACTCGTAAATTAAGATAAATTTAGGCGGTATCTCGGAATTTCCCTATAATTAATTATTAAAACTATATCAAATTACAGTGTGGAAGAATGCCTTCATTTTAAGTTTAAAAAATTAATTTTATAATTTCCGGTAAAGTCTTCAAAACCACCGTTCTACGACTAATAAAATTTTGTAGTATAGTGGTTTCGGGGACTTTTCAACATTGCGTCGTTAATTCCGTTTTGATTGAAATATGGTTTGATATTATAAAAAGGTTCTTTAAAATTTCAAAACCTGAAAGTTTCGTGAAGACGAAGAACGTTCGATGACAACTCGTAAATAAAGAAAAAATTTAGGCGGTATCTCGGAATTTCCTTATATTCCAGATTCATGTGATAGTCCTTTTAATTCGATTCTTCAATTAATTATTAAAACTATATCAAATTACAGTGTAGAAGAATGCTTTCATTTTAAGTTTAAAAAATTAATTTTATAATTTCCGGTAAAGTCTTCAAAACCACCGCTCTACGACTAATAAAATTTCGTAGTATGGTGGTTTCGAGACGTTTTAAATGCGTCGTTAATTTCGTTTGGATTGAAGTATGGTTTGAGATTATCACAGAGCTTCTATGAAATTTCAAAACCTGCACGTTTCGTGGAGACCAAGAGCGTTTATGTACAACTTGTAAATAAAGTTATTTATGTGCTATTCCTTATGATTACATTCGTCAAATTGATCATTAAAACTATATTAAATTACAGTGTGGAGAATGCCCTCATTTTGACTTTGAAAGATTGATTTTATAATTTTCGGTATAGGCTGCAAGTCTTTGAAACCACCGCTAATAAAATTTCGTAAAATTTCAAAACCTGCATGTTTCGTGGAAATCAAGAGCATTGGAGTACAACTCGTAATTATAGGAAACGGTCTTTCTCTAATTAACTATTTTTAACAAATTGTTTCAGTTATTGCTTTCGAAACGAACTCAGTTTTCGCTTTTCCAAAGGTATCCAAGAATTTCTAATGCTACTAAATTTAGGCGGTATCTCGTTGTTCAGGCGGTTCAAGGTGATCAATCAGTTCTGAGGACGTTTCAAAATTACGTCGTTATTTCCGTTTTGATTGAAGTATGGTTTGAGATTATCAAAAAGGTTCTAAAAAATTTCAAAATCTGCAAGTTTCGTGGAGACGAAGAACGTTAAAACGTATTTACAACTCGTAAATTAAGAAAAATTTAAGCGGTATCTTGGAATTTCTCTATAATTAATTATTAAAACTATATCAAATTACAGAAGAATGCCCTCATTTTAAGTTTGAAAGATTAAGTTTATAATTTCCGGTGATATCTTCAAAACCACCGCTCTACGACTAATAAAATATCGTAGTATGGTGGTTTTGAGGACGTTTCAAAATTACTTTGTTAATTCCGTTTTGATTTAAGTATGGTTCGAGATTATCAGTACGGTTCTATGAAATTTCAAACCTGAACGTTTAGTGGCGACCAATAACGTTTGATTACAACATGTAAATAAAGAAAACGGTCTTCCTCTAAATATCAATCGTTAAACAAGACGTTCTAGTTATTGCAATTAGTTCTGAGGTTCCGGTAAAGCAGATAAGATAAGTCTGAATTTTCCATGTTAATAACGCACAGAACGACCGTCTTTCCAATCAACGCCTTTTTTTTTTATATAGTTTTTAATAATTAATTGGACAAATCGAATTATAACGACTATCACATAAATCCGGAATATAGGGAAATTCTCCCACGAAAAACGCGTTGACTGGGAAAACGGTCGTTCTGTGGGTTCTTAACATGGAAAATTCCGACTTATCTTATCTGTCTTTCGGGAACCTAAAAACAATTTGTTAAACGATTGGAATTTAGAGAAACGTGCAGGTTTTGATATTTCACGACATTTTTTTAGTCGTAGAGTTCAATGACTTGCAGCCTATACCGGAAATTATAAAATCAATTTTTCAAAGTTAAAATTCTTCCACACAGTAATTTGAAATAGTTTTAATAATTAATTGAACGAATCGAATCATGAGGACTATTACATAAATCCGGAATATAAGGAAATTCTCCCACGAAAAACGCGTTGACTGAAAAAACGGTTGATCTGTGCGTTATTAACATGGGAAATTCAGACAATCTTATCCGCTTTCCCGGAACCCCAGAACTGATTGATCACCTTGAACGAGATACTCCTAAATTTGGTAGCATTAGAAATTCTTGAATACCTTCGGGAAAACCGAAACTGAGTTTGTGTCGATGGCAATAACTAAAACGACTTCTTTAACAATTGGTATTTAGAGAAAGACCGTTTTCTTTGGTTACGATCAAACGCTCTCGGTCTCCACGAAACGTGCAGGTTCTGAAATTTCATAGAACCTTACTGATAATCTCAAACCATACTTCAATCAAAACGAAATCAACGACGCAATTTTAAAACGTCCTTGCAACGACCATATTACAAAATTTTATTAGTCGTAGAGCGGTGGTTTTGAAGACTTTACCGGAATTTATAAAATTAATCTTTTAAACTTAAAATGAGGGCACTCTTCCACACTGTAATTTGATATAGTTTTTTTAGTGTTCCGTAGGACACTTATGTTTTCACTTTTCGTGTGACTTTTTGTTATTTCGCGATAAAAATAAAAGTTATGAATCGAATTGGCTTCTATGAAGCCCATTAGGTTCCATTTTTTTTCCCAAAACCAAGCATCATATTTATTTTCAATTTTCGGCCCTCATCAGTTGTGATAGCGCCATTTCTCTACAGGACCCATTATCAAAAATTGACGGATCGGATCCAGCAATGATTCAATCAACGACGCTTCATCTGTAGACTCTCCGATATTTTTTTGAAATTTTTTGGTCGTTTATTTTTTTTTTTATTAAACAAAATGTAGTGTCAGAATTTGTTTTTCAATTTTTAATTATTGAAACTATATCAAATTACAGTGTGGAAGAATGCCTTCATTTTAAGTTTAAAAGATTAATTTTATAATTTCCGGTAAAGTCTTCAAACCACCGTTCTACGACTAATAAAAATTTCGTAGTATCGGTTTCGGGACTTTAAAATTGCGTCGTTAATTTCGTTTGGATTGAAGTATGGTTTGAGATTATCAGTGAGGTTCTATGAAATTTCAAAACCTGCACGTTTCGTGGAGACCAAGAGCGTTTATGTACAACTCGTAAATAAAGAAGTCTTTCTCTAATCACAATCGTGAAACAAGACGTTTTAGTTATTGCCATCAGTTCTGAGGTTCCGGGAAAGCAGATAAAATAAGTCGGAATTTTCCATGTTAAGAACCCACAGAACGACCGTTTCTCCAGTCAACGCGCGTTTTGTGGGAGAATTCCTATATTCGGATTTATGTGATAATCCTTATAATTCGATTCGTCCAATTTATTATTAAAACTATATCAAATTACAGTGTGAAAGAATGCCTCCATTTTAAGTTTAAAAGAATAACTTTATAATTTCTGGTAAAGTCTTCAAAAACACCGTTCTACAACTAATAAAATTTCGTAGTATGGTCGTTGCAAGGACGTTTTGAAATTGCGTCGTTTATTTTGTTTTGATTGAGATTATCAGTGAGGTTCTATAAAATTTCAAAACCTGCACGTTCGGGGAGGAGACCAAGAACACAACTCGTAAATAAAGTTATTTATGTGTTTGATCACAACTCGTAAATAAAGTTATTTATGTGCTGTTCCTTATGATTACATTCGTCAAATTGATCATTAAAACTATATTAAATTACAGTGTGGAGAATGCCCTCATTTTGACTTTGAAAGATTGATTTTATAATTTTCGATATAGGCTGCAAGTCTATAAATAAAGTTATTCATGCGTTTGATCACAACTCGTAAATAAAGTTATTTATGTGCTGTTCCTTATGATTACATTCGTCAAATTGATCATTAAAACTATATTAAATTACAGTGTGGAGAATGCCCTCATTTTGACTTTGAAAGATTGATTTTATAATTTTCGATATAGGCTGCAAGTCTTTGAAACCACCGCTAATAAAATTTCAAAACCTGCACGTTTCGTGGAAATCAAGAGCATTGGAGTACAACTCGTAATTATAGAAAACGGTCTTTCTCTCATTAACTATTTTTAACAAATTGTTTCAGTTATTGCTTTCGAAACGAACTCAGTTTTCGCTTTTCCAAAGGTATCCAAGAATTTCTAATGCTACTAAATTTAGGCGGTATCTCGTTGTTCAGGCGGTTCAAGGTGATCAATCAGTTCTGAGGACGTTTCAAAATTACGTCGTTATTTCCGTTTTGATTGAAGTATGGTTTGAGATTATCAAAAAGGTTCTAAAAAATTTCAAAATCTGCAAGTTTCGTGGAGACGAAGAACGTTAAAACGTATTTACAACTCTTAAATTAAGAAAAATTTAGGCGGTATCTCGGAATTTCTCTATAATTAATTATTAAAACTATATCAAATTACAGAAGAATGCCCTCATTTTAAGTTTGAAAGATTAAGTTTATAATTTCCGGTGAAATCTTCAAAACCACCGCTCTACGACTAATAAAATATCAAGTATGGTGGTTTTGAGGACGTTTTAAAATTACTTTGTTAATTCCGTTTTGATTTAAGTATGGTTCGAGATTATCAGTACGGTTCTATGAAATTTCAAACCTGAACGTTTAGTGGCGACCAATAACGTTTGATTACAACATGTAAATAAAGAAAACGGTCTTCCTCTAAATATCAATTGTTAAACGAATTGTTTTAGTTATTGCCATCAGTTCTGAGGTTCCGGTAAAGCAGATAAGATAAGTCTGAATTTTCCATGTTAATAACGCACAGAACGACCGTCTTTCCAATCAACGCCTTTTTTTTTTATATAGTTTTTAATAATCAATTGGACAAATCGAATTATAACGACTATCACATAAATCCGGAATATAGGGAAATTCTCCCACGAAAAACGCGTTGACTGGGAAAACGGTCGTTCTGTGGGTTCTTAACATGGAAAATTCCGACTTATCTTATCTGTCTTTCGGGAACCTAAAAACAATTTGTTTTACGATTGGAATTTAGAGAAACGTGCAGGTTTTGATATTTCACGACATTTTTTTAGTCGTAGAGCGGTGGTTTCAATGACTTGCAGCCTATACCGGAAATTATAAAATCAATTTTTCAAAGTTAAAATTCTTCCACACAGTAATTTGAAATAGTTTTAATAATTAATTGAACGAATCGAATCATAAGGACTATTACATAAATCCGGAATATAAGGAAATTCTCCCACGAAAAACGCGTTGACTGAAAAAACGGTTGATCTGTGCGTTATTAACATGGAAAATTCAGACAATCTTATCCGCTTTCCCGGAACCCCAGAACTGATTGATCACCTTGAACGAGCCTAAACAACGATATACTCCTAAATTTGGTAGCATTAGAAATTCTTGGATACCTTCGGGAAAACCGAAACTGAGTTTGTGTCGATGGCAATAACTAAAACGACTTCTTTAACAATTGGTATTTAGAGAAAGACCGTTTTCTTTGGTTACGATCAAACGCTCTTGGTCTCCACGAAACGTGCAGGTTCTGAAATTTCATAGAACCTTACTGATAATCTCAAACCATACTTCAATCAAAACGAAATCAACGACGCAATTTTAAAACGTCCTTGCAACGACCATATTACAAAATTTTATTAGTCGTAGAGCGGTGGTTTTGAAGACTTTACCGGAATTTATAAAATTAATCTTTTAAACTTAAAATGAGGGCACTCTTCCACACTGTAATTTGATATAGTTTTTTTAGTGTTCCGTAGGACACTTATGTTTTCACTTTTCGTGTGACTTTTTGTTATTTCGCGATAAAAATAAAAGTTATGAATCGAATTGGCTTCTATGAAGCCCATTAGGTTCCATTTTTTTTCCCAAAACCAAGCATCATATTTATTTTCAATTTTCGGCCCTCATCAGTTGTGATAGCGCCATTTCTCTACAGGACCCATTATCAAAAATTGACGGATCGGATCCAGCAATGATTCAATCAACGACGCTTCATCTGTAGACTCTCCGATATTTTTTTGAAATTTTTTGGTCGTTTATTTTTTTTTTTATTAAACAAAATGTAGTGTCAGAATTTGTTTTTCAATTTTTAATTATTGAAACTATATCAAATTACAGTGTGGAAGAATGCCTTCATTTTAAGTTTAAAAGATTAATTTTATAATTTCCGGTAAAGTCTTCAAAACCACCGTTCTACGACTAATAAAATTTCGTAGTATCGGTTTCGGGGACTTTTTAAAATTGCGTCGTTAATTTCGTTTGGATTGAAGTATGGTTTGAGATTATCAGTGAGGTTCTATGAAATTTCAAAACCTGCACGTTTCGTGGAGACCAAGAGCGTTTATGTACAACTCGTAAATAAAGAAAACGGTCTTTCTCTAATCACCAATCGTGAAACAAGACGTTTTAGTTATTGCCATCAGTTCTGAGGTTCCGGGAAAGCAGATAAAATAAGTCGGAATTTTCCATGTTAAGAACCCACAGAACGACCGTTTCTCCAGTCAACGCGTTTTTCGTGGGAGAATTTCCCTATATTCCGGATTTATGTGATAATCCTTATAATTCGATTCGTCCAATTTATTATTAAAACTATATCAAATTACAGTGTGAAAGAATGCCTCCATTTTAAGTTTAAAAGAATAACTTTATAATTTCTGGTAAAGTCTTCAAAAACACCGTTCTACAACTAATAAAATTTCGTAGTATGGTCGTTGCAAGGACGTTTTGAAATTGCGTCGTTTATTTTGTTTTGATTGAGATTATCAGTGAGGTTCTATAAAATTTCAAAACCTGCACGTTCGGGGAGGAGACCAAGAACACAACTCGTAAATAAAGTTATTTATGTGTTTGATCACAACTCGTAAATAAAGTTATTTATGTGCTGTTCCTTATGATTACATTCGTCAAATTGATCATTAAAACTATATTAAATTACAGTGTGGAGAATGCCCTCATTTTGACTTTGAAAGATTGATTTTATAATTTTCGATATAGGCTGCAAGTCTTTGAAACCACCGCTAATAAAATTTCAAAACCTGCACGTTTCGTGGAAATCAAGAGCATTGGAGGTCTTTCTCTAATTAACTATTTTTAACAAATTGTTTCAGTTATTGCTTTCGAAACGAACTCAGTTTTCGCTTTTCCAAAGGTATCCAAGAATTTCTAATGCTACTAAATTTAGGCGGTATCTCGTTGTTCAGGCGGTTCAAGGTGATCAATCAGTTCTGAGGACGTTTCAAAATTGCGTCGTTATTTCCGTTTTGATTGAAGTATGGTTTGAGATTATCAAAAAGGTTCTAAAAAATTTCAAAATCTGCAAGTTTCGTGGAGACGAAGAACGTTAAAACGTATTTACAACTCTTAAATTAAGAAAAATTTAGGCGGTATCTCGGAATTTCCCTATAATTAATTATTAAAACTATATCAAATTACAGTGTAGAAGAATGCCCTCATTTTAAGTTTGAAAGATTAAGTTTATAATTTCCGGTGATATCTTCAAAACCACCGCTCTACGACTAATAAAATATCGTAGTATGGTGGTTTTGAGGACGTTTCAAAATTACTTTGTTAATTCCGTTTTGATTTAAGTATGGTTCGAGATTATCAGTACGGTTCTATGGAATTTCAAACCTGAACGTTTAGTGGCGACCAATAACGTTTGATCACAACATGTAAATAAAGAAAACGGTCTTCCTCTAAATATCAATCGTTAAACAAGACGTTCTAGTTATTGCAATCAGTTCTGAGGTTCCGGTAAAGCAGATAAGATAAGTCTGAATTTTCCATGTTAATAACGCACAGAACGACCGTCTTTCCAATCAACGCCTTTTTTTTTGATATAGTTTTTAATAATTAATTGGACGAATCGAATTATAACGACTATCACATAAATCCGGAATATAGGGAAATTCTCCGAAGAAAAACGCGTTGACTGGGAAAACGGTCGTTCTGTGGGTTCTTAACATGGAAAATTCCGACTTATCTTATCTGTCTTTACCTAAGAAGAATTTGCAATAACTAAAACAATTTGTTTAACGATTGGTATTTAGAGAAACGTGCAGGTTTTGATATTTCACGACATTTTATTAGTCGTAGAGCGGTGGTTTCAATGACTTGCAGCCTATACCGGAAATTATAAAATCAATTTTTCAAAGTTGAAATAAGGGCATTCTTCCACACGGTAATTTGAAGAATGCCTTCATTTTAAGTTTAAAAAATTAATTTTATAATTTCCGGTAAAGTCTTCAAAACCACCGTTCTACGACTAATAAAATTTTGTAGTATAGTGGTTTCGGGGACTTTTCAACATTGCGTCGTTAATTCCGTTTTGATTGAAATATGGTTTGATATTATAAAAAGGTTCTTTAAAATTTCAAAACCTGAAAGTTTCGTGAAGACAAAGAACGTTCGATGACAACTCGTAAATAAAGAAAAAATTTAGGCGGTATCTCGGAATTTCCTTATATTCCAGATTCATGTGATAGTCCTTTTAATTCGATTCTTCAATTAATTATTAAAACTATATCAAATTACAGTGTAGAAGAATGCTTTCATTTTAAGTTTGAAAGATTAATTTTATAATTTCCGGTAAAGTCTTCAAAACCACCGCTCTACGACTAATAAAATTTCGTAGTATGGTGGTTTCGAGGACGTTTTAAAATTGCGTCTTTAATTTCGTTTGGATTGAAGTATGGTTTGAGATTATCAGTGAGGTTCTATGAAATTTCAAAACCTGCACGTTTCGTGGAGACCAAGAGCGTTTATGTACAACTCGTAAATAAAGTTATTTATGTGCTATTCCTTATAATTACATTCGTCAAATTGATCATTAAAACTATATTAAATTACAGTGTGGAGAATGCCCTCATTTTGACTTTGAAAGATTGATTTTATAATTTCCGGTATAGGCTGCAAGTCTTTGGAACCACCGCTAATAAAATTTCGTAAAATTTCAAAACCTGCATGTTTCGTGGAAATCAAGAGCATTGGAGTACAACTCGTAATTATAGAAAACGGTCTTTCTCTAATTAACTATTTTTAACAAATTGTTTCAGTTATTGCTTTCGAAACGAACTCAGTTTTTGCTTTTCCAAAGGTATCCAAGAATTTCTAATGCTACTAAATTTAGGCGGTATCTCGTTGTTCAGGCGGTTCAAGGTGATCAATCAGTTCTGAGGACGTTTCAAAATTGCGTCGTTATTTCCGTTTTGATTGAAGTATGGTTTGAGATTATCAAAAAGGTTCTAAAAAATTTCAAAATCTGCAAGTTTCGTGGAGACGAAGAACGTTAAAACGTATTTACAACTCGTAAATTAAGAAAAATTTAAGCGGTATCTTGGAATTTCTCTATAATTAATTATTAAAACTATATCAAATTACAGAAGAATGCCCTCATTTTAAGTTTGAAAGATTAAGTTTATAATTTCCGGTGATATCTTCAAAACCACCGCTCTACGACTAATAAAATATCGTAGTATGGTGGTTTTGAGGACGTTTTGAAATTACTTTGTTAATTCCGTTTTGATTTAAGTATGGTTCGAGATTATCAGTACGGTTCTATGAAATTTCAAACCTGAACGTTTAGTGGCGACCAATAACGTTTGATTACAACATGTAAATAAAGAAAACGGTCTTCCTCTAAATATCAATGGTTAAACAAGACGTTCTAGTTATTGCAATTAGTTCTGAGGTTCCGGTAAAGCAGATAAGATAAGTCTGAATTTTCCATGTTAATAACGCACAGAACGACCGTCTTTCCAATCAACGCCTTTTTTTTTGATATAGTTTTTAATAATTAATTGGACGAATCGAATTATAACGACTATCACATAAATCCGGAATATAGGGAAATTCTCCGAAGAAAAACGCGTTGACTGGGAAAACGGTCGTTCTGTGGGTTCTTAACATGGAAAATTCCGACTTATCTTATCTGTCTTTACCTAAGAAGAATTTGCAATAACTAAAACAATTTGTTTAACGATTGGTATTTAGAGAAACGTGCAGGTTTTGATATTTCACGACATTTTATTAGTCGTAGAGCGGTGGTTTCAATGACTTGCAGCCTATACCGGAAATTATAAAATCAATTTTTCAAAGTTGAAATAAGGGCATTCTTCCACACGGTAATTTGAAGAATGCCTTCATTTTAAGTTTAAAAAATTAATTTTATAATTTCCGGTAAAGTCTTCAAAACCACCGTTCTACGACTAATAAAATTTTGTAGTATAGTGGTTTCGGGGACTTTTCAACATTGCGTCGTTAATTCCGTTTTGATTGAAATATGGTTTGATATTATAAAAAGGTTCTTTAAAATTTCAAAACCTGAAAGTTTCGTGAAGACGAAGAACGTTCGATGACAACTCGTAAATAAAGAAAAAATTTAGGCGGTATCTCGGAATTTCCTTATATTCCAGATTCATGTGATAGTCCTTTTAATTCGATTCTTCAATTAATTATTAAAACTATATCAAATTACAGTGTAGAAGAATGCTTTCATTTTAAGTTTGAAAGATTAATTTTTATTTCCGGTAAAGTCTTCAAAACCACCGCTCTACGACTAATAAAATTTCGTAGTATGGTGGTTTCGAGGACGTTTTAAAATTGCGTCGTTAATTTCGTTTGGATTGAAGTATGGTTTGAGATTATCAGTGAGGTTCTATGAAATTTCAAAACCTGCACGTTTCGTGGAGACCAAGAGCGTTTATGTACAACTCGTAAATAAAGTTATTTATGTGCTATTCCTTATGATTACATTCGTCAAATTGATCATTAAAACTATATTAAATTACAGTGTGGAGAATGCCCTCATTTTGACTTTGAAAGATTGATTTTATAATTTCCGGTATAGGCTGCAAGTCTTTGAAACCACCGCTAATAAAATTTCGTAAAATTTCAAAACCTGCATGTTTCGTGGAAATCAAGAGCATTGGAGTACAACTCGTAATTATAGAAAACGGTCTTTCTCTAATTAACTATTTTTAACAAATTGTTTCAGTCATTGCTTTCGAAACGAACTCAGTTTTCGCTTTTCCAAAGGTATCCAAGAATTTCTAATGCTACTAAATTTAGGCGGTATCTCGTTGTTCAGGCGGTTCAAGGTGATCAATCAGTTCTGAGGACGTTTCAAAATTGCGTCGTTATTTCCGTTTTGATTGAAGTATGGTTTGAGATTATCAAAAAGGTTCTAAAAAATTTCAAAATCTGCAAGTTTCGTGGAGACGAAGAACGTTAAAACGTATTTACAACTCTTAAATTAAGAAAAATTTAGGCGGTATCTCGGAATTTCCCTATAATTAATTATTAAAACTATATCAAATTACAGTGTAGAAGAATGCCCTCATTTTAAGTTTGAAAGATTAAGTTTATAATTTCCGGTGAAGTCTTCAAAACCACCGCTCTACGACTAATAAAATATCGTAGTATGGTGGTTTTGAGGACGTTTTAAAATTACTTTGTTAATTCCGTTTTGATTTAAGTATGGTTCGAGATTATCAGTACGGTTCTATGAAATTTCAAACCTGAACGTTTAGTGGCGACCAATAACGTTTGATTACAACATGTAAATAAAGAAAACGGTCTTCCTCTAAATATCAATGGTTGAACAAGACGTTCTAGTTATTGCAATTAGTTCTGAGGTTCCGGTAAAGCAGATAAGATAAGTCTGAATTTTCCATGTTAATAACGCACAGAACGACCGTCTTTCCAATCAACGCCTTTTTTTTTGATATAGTTTTTAATAATTAATTGGACGAATCGAATTATAACGACTATCACATAAATCCGGAATATAGGGAAATTCTCCCACGAAAAACGCGTTGACTGGGAAAACGGTCGTTCTGTGGGTTCTTAACATGGAAAATTCCGACTTATCTTATCTGTCTTTCCTATTATCTTATCTGTCTTTACCTAAGAAGAATTTGCAATAACTAAAACAATTTGTTTAACGATTGGTATTTAGAGAAACGTGCAGGTTTTGATATTTCACGACATTTTATTAGTCGTAGAGCGGTGGTTTCAATGACTTGCAGCCTATACCGGAAATTATAAAATCAATTTTTCAAAGTTAAAATAAGGGCATTCTTCCACACGGTAATTTGATATAGTTCTAATAATTAATTGAACGAATCGAATCATAAGGACTATTACATAATTCCGGAATATAAGGAAATTCTCCCACGAAAAACGCGTTGACTGAAAAAACGGTTGATCTGTGCGTTATTAACATGGAAAATTCAGACAATCTTATCCGCTTTCCCGGAACCCCAGAACTGATTGATCACCTTGAACGAGCCTAAACAACGAGATACTCCTAAATTTGGTAGCATTAGAAATTCTTGGATACCTTCGGGGAAACCGAAACTGAGTTTGTTTCGATGGGAATAACTAAAACGATTTGTTTAACAATTGGTATTTAGAGAAAGACCGTTTTTTTCATTCACGAGTTGTTATCAAACGCTCTTGGTCTCCACGAAACGTGCAGGTTTTGATATTTCACGAAATTTTATTAGTCGTAGAGCGGTGGTATCAATGACTTGCAGCCTTTACCGGAAATTATAAAATCAATCTTTCAAAGTTAAAATAAGGGCATTCTTCCACACTGTAATTTGATATAGTTTTTAATAGTTAATTGGACGAATTGAATCATAAGGACTATCACATAAATCCGGAATATAAGGAAATTCCGAGATACCGCCTAAATTTTTTCTTTATTTACGAGTTGTCATCAAACGTTCTTGGTCTCCACGAAACTTTCAGGTTTTGAAATTTTAAAGAACCTTTTTGATAATATCAAACCATATTTCAATCGAAACGGAATTAACGACGCAATTTTAAAAAGTCCTCGAAACCACTATACTACGAAATTTTATTAGTCGTAGAGCGGTGGTTTTGAAGACTTTACCGGAAATTATAAAATTAATCTTTTAAACTTGAAGTGAGGGCACTCTTCCACACTGTAATTTGATATAGTTTTTGTAGTGTTCCGTAGGACACTTATGTTTTCACTTTTCGTGTGACTTTTTGTTATTTCGCGATAAAAATAAAAGTTATGAATCGAATTGGCTTCTATGAAGCCCATTAGGTTCCATTTTTTTTCCCAAAAGCAAGCATCATATTTATTTTCAATTTTCGGCCCTCATCAGTTGTGATAGCGCCATTTCTCTACAGGACCCATTATCAAAAATTGACGGATCGGATCCAGCAATGATTCAATCGACGACGCTTCATCTGTAGACTCTCCGATATTTTTTTGAAATTTTTTGGTCGTTTATTTTTTTTTTTATTAAACAAAATAGTGTCAGAATTTGTTATTCAATTTTTAATTATTGAAACTATATCAAATTACAATGTGGAAGAATGCCTTCATTTTAAGTTTAAAAGATTAATTTTATAATTTCCGGTAAAGTCTTCAAAACCACCGCTCTACGACTAATAAAATTTCGTAGTATGGTGGTTTCGAGGACGTTTTAAAATTGCGTCGTTAATTTCGTTTGGATTGAAGTATGGTTTGAGATTATCAGTGAGGTTCTATGAAATTTTAAAACCTGCACGTTTCGTGGAGACCAAGAGCGTTTATGTACAACTCGTAAATAAAGTTATTTATGTGCTATTCCTTATGATTACATTCGTCAAATTGATCATTAAAACTATATTAAATTACAGTGTGGAGAATGCCCTCATTTTGACTTTGAAAGATTAATTTTATAATTTCCGGTATAGGCTGCAAGTCTTTGGAACCACCGCTAATAAAATTTCGTAAAATTTCAAAACCTGCATGTTTCGTGGAAATCAAGAGCATTGGAGTACAACTCGTAATTATAGAAAACGGTCTTTCTCTAATTAACTATTTTTAACAAATTGTTTCAGTTATTGCTTCGAAACGAACTCAGTTTTCGCTTTTCCAAAGGTATCCAAGAATTTCTAATGCTACTAAATTTAGGCGGTATCTTGTTGTTCAGGCGGTTCAAAATTGCGTCGTTATTTTCGTTTTGATTGAAGTATGGTTTGAGATTATCAAAAAGGTTCGAAAAAATTTCAAAATCTGCAAGTTTCGTGGAGACGAAGAACGTTAAAACGTATTCACAACTCGTAAATTAAGAAAAATTTAGGCGGTATCTCGGAATTTCCTTATAATTAATTATTAAAACTATATCAAATTACAGTGTAGAAGAATGCCCTCATTTTAAGTTTAAAAGATTAATTTCATAATTTCCGGTAAAGTTTCAAAACCACCGTTCTACGATTAATAAAATTTTGTAGTATGAAGGTTTTGAGCACGTTTTAAAATTACTTTGTTAATTCCGTTTTCATTTAAGTATGGTTCGAGATTATCAGAACGGTTCTATGAAATTTCAAACCTGAACGATGGCGACCAAGTGGCGACCAAGAACGTTCGATTACAACTCGTAAATGAAGAAAACGGTCTTTCTCTAAATATCAATTGTTAAACGAATTGTTTTAGTTATTGCCATCAGTTCTAAGGTTCCGGGAAAGCAGATAAGATAAGTCGGAATTTTCCATGTTAAGAACCCACAGAACAACTGTCTTTCCAATCAACGCCTTTTTTTTTGAGAAAATTTCTTTATATTCCGGATTTTTGTGATTGTTCTTATGATCCGATTTTTCAATTAACTATTGAAACTATATCAAATTACAGTATGCCTTCATTTTAAGTTTAAAAGATTAATTTCATAATTTCCGGTAAAGTAAACCACCGTTTTACGATTAATAAAATTTTGTAGTATGGTGGTTTTGAGGACGTTTTAAATTTACTTTGTTAATTCCGTTTTGATTCGATTCCGTATGGTTCGAGATTATCAGAAAGGTTCTATGAAATTTCAAAACCCGCACGTTTCGTGGAGACCAAGAACGTTTGATTACAACTCGTAAATAAAGAAAAAATTTAGGCGGTATCTCGGAATTTCCTTATATTCCAGATTCATGTCCTCCAGATTCAGGTCCTTTTGATTCGATTCTTCAATTAATTATTAAAACTATATCAAATTACAGTGTGGAAGAATGCCTTCATTTTAAGTTTGAAAGATTAATTTTATAATTTCCGGTAAAGTCTTCAAAACCACCGTTCTACGACTAATAAAGTATGGTGGTTTCGAGGACGTTTTAAAATTGCGTCGTTAATTTCGTTTGGATTGAAGTATGGTTTGAGATTATCAGTGAGGTTTTATGAAATTTCAAAACCTGCACGTTTCGTGGAGACCAAGAGCGTTTATGTACAACTCGTAAATAAAGTTATTTATGTGCTATTCCTTATGATTACATTCGTCAAATTGATCATTAAAACTATATTAAATTACAGTGTGGAGAATGCCCTCATTTTGACTTTGAAAGATTGATTTTATAATTTTCGGTATAGGCTGCAAGTCTTTGAAACCACCGCTAATAAAATTTCGTAAAATTTCAAAACCTGCATGTTTCGTGGAAATCAAGAGCATTGGAATTGGCACTCGTAATTATAGAAAACGGTCTTCCTCTACATATCAATCGTTAAACAAGACGTTCTAGTTATTGCAATCAGTTCTGAGGTTCCGGTAAAGCAGATAAGATAAGTCTGAATTTTCCATGTTAATAACGCACAGAACGACCGTCTTTCCAATCAACGCCTTTTTTTTTGATATAGTTTTTAATAATTAATTGGACGAATCGAATTATAACGACTATCACATAAATCCGGAATATAGGGAAATTCTCCCACGAAAAACGCGTTGACTGGGAAAACGGTCGTTCTGTGGGTTCTGTGGGTTCTTAACATGGAAAATTCCGACTTATCTTATCTGTCTTTCGGGAACCTAAAAACAATTTGTTAAACGATTGGAATTTAGAGAAACGTGCAGGTTTTGATATTTCACGACATTTTTTTAGTCGTAGAGCGGTGGTTTCAATGACTTGCAGCCTATACCGGAAATTATAAAATCAATTTTTCAAAGTTAAAATTCTTCCACACAGTAATTTGAAATAGTTTTAATAATTAATTGAACGAATCGAATCATAAGGACTATTACATAAATCCGGAATATAAGGAAATTCTCCCACGAAAAACGCGTTGACTGAAAAAACGGTTGATCTGTGCGTTATTAACATGGAAAATTCAGACAATCTTATCCGCTTTCCCGGAACCCCAGAACTGATCGATCACTTTGAACCAGTAGCCTGAACAACGAGATACCGCCTAAATTTAGTAGCATTAGAAATTCTTGGATACCTCCGGGATAACCGAAACTGAGTTCGTTCCGATAGCAATAACTAAAACAATTTCTTTAACAATTGGTATTTAGAGAAATACCGTTTTCTTTATTTACGAGTTGTAATCAAACGTTCTTGGTCTCCACGAAACATCCAGGTTTTGAAACTTCATAGAACCGTTCTGATAATCTCGAATTCTACGGAATCGAATCAAAACGGAATTAACAAAGTAATTTTAAAACGTCCTCAAAACCACCATACTCCAAAATTTTATTAATCGTAAAACGGTGGTTTTGAAGACTTTACCGGAAATTATAAAATCAATCTTTTAAACTTAAAATGAGGGCATTCTTTTACACTGTAATTTGATATAGTTTTTAATAGTTAATTGGACGAATCGAATCATAAGGACTATCACATAAATCCGGAATATAAGGATATTTTTTTAAAAAAAAGACGTTGATTGGAAAGACAGTCGTTCTGTGGGTTCTTAACATGGAAAATTCCGACTTATCTTATCTGCTTTCCCGGAACATCAGTACTTGTACTCAGTACATTGATCACCTTGAACCAGTAGCCTGAACAACGAGATACTGCCTAAATTTAGTAGCATTAGAAATTCTCGGATACCAACGGGAAAACCGAAACTGAGTTCGTTCCGATGGCAATAACTAAAACGATTTCTTTAACAATTGGTATTTAGAGAAAGACCGTTTTCTTTGGTTACGGGTTGTAATCAAACGCTCTTGGTCTCCACGAAACGTGCAGGTTCTGAAATTTCATAGAACCTTACTGATAATCTCAAACCATACTTCAATCAAAACGAAATCAACGACGCAATTTTAAAACGTCCTTGCAACGACCATACTACGAAATTTTATTAGTCGTAGAGTAGTGGTTTTGAAGACTTTACCGGAAATTATAAAATTAATAATACCAAGAAGATCAAGATGATGAGTCAAGAAATGATGATCCTGAAAGTGCAACTTCAAGTGAAGAAAACGATGAGATTGACAATGGCGATGGTGACCAAGATCAAGATGATGAGTCAAGAAATGATGATCCTGAAAGTGCAACTTCAAGTGAAGAAAACGATGAAGAAAATGAAGGAATTAATGAAATCCGAAAATGGGCTGTGAGTTATCGAATCCCACATGCCTCGTTAGATAAGTTGCTTACTATTTAAAAAACGCGATTTATACCAGCAATTCCTAGATCTGCTAAAACGTTTCTTAAGACTCAAGAGTATCAAGACTAAGTGTATCAGATTGAACGAATGCAACATCATGATAATTCTGATGGGGAGTTTACATATTTGGGATTAAAAAAAGGAAGTTAGCATGTGTTAACCCAAGAGTTCACAGTCAAAATGCCTTTGGTACAGCTCGGCCAATTCTATGTTGTGTTCATTCATTTCCAGACATCTATCAACCGTTTCCGGTGGCTATTTATAGTGGAAATAGCAAACCCAAATTTTTAGACGCTTATTTAAGAAAATTTTCTATTGAGTTATATGAAGTTTGTCGAACAGGTATGAATATTGATGACATTCATTTTAAAATATCAGTAAAATGTGTTATGGGCCACAATGCAATAGATGCCTGTGAAAGATGTACCATCAAAGGCATCAGGTTTAATAACACAATGACTTTTATTGGGGTGGACAAGCCTGAAAGAACTGATGATGGTTTCAGAGAGTTTTTATATTTGGAACATCTAACTAATGATGTGACACCTCTTTTAGAAATAAAACCGGAAATAAACATGATATCTCATTGGTTATTGGATTCAATGCACTTACTCTATTTAGGAGTCGTGAAGAGACTTCTTGGAGCTTGGATGGATCATGATTTTAGTGTGAGACAAAAAGAAGAATTTGAACGTCTGGTGCTTATGATAAAAAAAGATATTGATAAATAAAGATCCAAGAGAATACAACAGAAAAATCAGAAGCCCACGTCTAATGTACAAAGATAAAGTTGTTTAGTTTAAATTTATGTTGTTGGTTTGTGGACCTATAGTTTTGAAAAAAATTTTAACCACGAGAAATATCAGCATTTTCTATTATTGCATGTTTGCTTGTCGATTATTGTGCTCCACCAATGCATTGAATTACACTCAACTAGCAAGACAATATCTTAAAACGTTTGTAATAGAATCGAAGGATATATATGGTCAAGAATTTGTCGTTATGAATGTTCATAATTTAACACACTTGGCTGACGACGTGGAGCAAATGGATGCAACTTAAACCAGCTTAATTGTTTTAAATACGAGTCCCACCTTGGAAAAATAAAAAATTTCCTTCATTCACCACACAGAGTCTTAGCTTAGTATTGTCGGAGAGTACATGAACAGCAACTCATTCATACTTTACCAGAAGTTCCACCAGAAATAGAAATTTTACAAGACAATGAAAATTCAATTCGAAAAATAAAATACAAAGGGAAATTTATATCTGATGAAGCTCCAGATAACATAGTTTGAGTAAATGACAGAAAAATTATGAAAGTGTCAAACATTTACGTAGCTAATAATATAATATACGTTGAAGGCATGAAATTACGTATTAAAAATTTATTATACAGTTGTATAACTATCCATGCGAGTCAAGTGACTTAAGAACATGGGTGGGAGATTGAACCACATCCACAACAGTTGATGTATACTATTCCTATTGAGAGAGTGACAGATAAACTTATAAATTTTAATGTCAACTTCAATAATACACAACATATACGAATGTTTGTAATGCCATTACTTCATGAGAATTAATTAAAAGGAAATAAAAATAGTACATTGCTTTACTAGGGTGTAAGGCTGATGATACTCGCACGATTTTGAGGCAACGCTGTGCATGTGACGAGCAAAGCCTCAATATCGTAAGAGTCATCAGCATTACACCCGTGTAAAGCATACTATTTTTTGCCATAAGTACTTGAAAGAGACTACAAAATAATTAGACCATTTGATATTAATTACGATCAAGAAATACGTGGGGCCGTAATGCGGGTCCAGGGGTGCAACCCCCCCAGAATTAAAAAAAAAAAAATTAATATGATTAAAAAAAAAAAAAAAATTAATATGATTTAAATGAACAAAATTAATATGATTTAAATAAACAAAATTAATATGATTTAAATAAACAAAATTAATATGATTCAAATAAACAAAATTATATGATTAAACAAAAGAAAATTAATATGATCACAAAAAATAAAATTAACATGAATACAAAAAATAAAATTGATATTAATAAATAACAATATTGCTTTGAATAAATAAGAATAACAAATAAATCAGATGGCCTCAATAAAAAAAAAAAATAATAGTACAATAATAGTACAATAAAAAAATAATAGTACAATAAATTATCCTACATTTATAAAATGTCAATCTATTTTGATATATCTCAACAATTTATTAAATGTTTTTTTTTTTTATTTTTTTAAATTCCATGTATGCTTTTTTATATATATAAACTCTTTTGATTTTTTTTGGCATTAGTTTCACTGTCACATATGACATTATCACTCATTAAAACAGTTTTTGCAATTTTATTTAATTTTTTTTGTCAATATGATATATTTTAATTATTAATTTTTGTTGAAATAAGATTGTATTTTGTTGTTAAACTGTCTCAAGCTGTCACTTATATTTAGACAGAATGTATACAAAGCCATGGTTATGTTTAGTTATGTTCAGGGGTGCGTTCTGTAGAGGACCGCGGTCTACCAAAAATAGGCGTGGTTTATCATGGTGAATTTAATTTCGTTGTAGTGTCAGCACTGCTATGTATTACAAAACGTAAACAAACATTAACAAACGTAAACACTGAAAAATATAATTGACATATTACAAAGAAAAAAATAATTTGACATCAAAAAAATTGTCAATTAAAATGGTAGGTGTATATTGTTGTTATCTAAATTATTTAGCCCGAAAATTGTATTTTTTTCTAAGTTAATGCTACAAAACATATCATAACTCAAATGTGAGGTTAGATTAGCACTTATATTTTTGTTATCTTCCAGGATCTTGAACTGGCTGATGTTGCTGTTGTTCTTCAAATTATCCAACATGCTACTGAAACTGATTCAAGTAGTAGTGATGATGATGAAGAAGAAGAAAATGACTTACTAAGAATATTTACTGGTGTTGCTAGAGAACAAAATGAAGTTCCCATTCGTGTTGAAAATTATATTGAAAACATTGTATATCGTAGTTCACCAGAAACTTTTCAGAGTCATTTTCGCCTTTCGTGGGATGCATATATTGCTTTAGAAAATGAAATAGGTCCAATAATTAATCGCGACAACAACAATGAACGTCTACCCATACCTATCAGAAATAAAATACTACCAGTGTTATGGCTGTTAAGTACACCTGAATCATACAGGTAAATTTTCAATTTTATCTTGCTAATAACACCCTTTACTAATTTTTTACACTCATTTTTACATTTCTTGAAACTTACATTTGTTATAGATCAATTGGAGACCGTTTTAATATGGGAAAGTCATCTTTATTTCATCATTTCCACTCAGTCATACAAGCTTTGAACGAAATTGCACCACGTTTTATCAGTTGGCCAAATCAAGAACGTCGCCAGATCATGAGACAACGTTTTGAAGAGGCTGGTGGTCTGCCTAATGTTGTTCGGGCAATCGATGGAACTTTCATAAGAATAAAAGCACCTCATGAAGATAAAGAGGTTTATGTCACCAGAAAATGTTGTTATGCTTATACACTTCAAGGTATATGTGACCTTGATTTGAAATTTATTGATGTTTTTACTGGTTATCCGGGGTCAGTTAGTGATACAAGAATATTTGAAAATTCACATATTTATAATGATATTACAAGGAATCCAGATCAATACTTTGATCAGGATGATTTTATAATTGGTGATAAGGCATATCCGGTCTTTGAGTGGTGTATTACTCCATTTATTGTCAGAGGGAACTTGACAGAGCATCAAAGAAACTTTAACAGAGCTTTATCTAGACTAAGAGCAACAATTGAAAAGAGCTGGGCTTTATTATTTGGACGATTTCGTAGACTACGTTTTCTAGACATGAATCGAAATGACTTAATTCCAGGAACTATCATTGCATGTTGTGTACTTCATAATATTTGTCTGGATAATAATGCAGAGCAATTAGAAGAGTATATAGCAGATGGTAATCGTTATCGATTAGAAAATAATGATCCAGTGCAAGAATATGATATTGAACTAAATACCATTGCAGGAAAAGCCTATCGTAATCGTCTGTGTACTAATTTTAATAACTTAAATCAATAAACATTTCAGTAATTATTTATAATTATTTATCAATAAAAAAATTTTTCATTTGAGTTTGTAATAATAACTTGTAATAATAAACAAGTCATACATAATAAATTTTCACACAATACTTTTTGTATATTTATTTTTGTATCATAACTTTTTGTTTTATTTAACGTTGCACCAATAATAATTGCAAATTTTAATAGCTAATACAAATAATCAAGAAATAAAACTATTAAGTTTCCATAAGGCACGTTTTACATATAAAATATTGATAGACATACGTTGATGTAACAAACAAATACATCATTTGCAGTTCAACTGCTTAAATATACTTTATTAATTAAAGTACGAAAAATTCTTCATTTACTTAGCTATCACAAATATTTTTACTTAAAAATATTGATAAACCACTTCATCGAACACATAATGATATGGATGTAGCATTACTTAGTTATATAAATGCTAATATAATTGGAAATGCAATTAAAGCAACAAGACTATCAATTGGTATTGATAATAATACTGATTTACTTATATTGATAAGTGAATCACAATTAGCTAGATTCACATTCGAGCTACAACAAATATTTTGTTTAAAAGTTAACATACGATTAATTTATGATACACTTTTATATAAAAATATTAATATTCGTAGGATTACCTGCAGTTCGACTGCCTTGACTTACTTTATTTGAGGTACCTTAAATACTTTACTTATTCAAGTATCACAAATTTTTTTACTGATAAATGGCATTACTCTTTGACGTTACTATAATATAATTATTGTTAAAATTTACAGTCTCAAGTACTCTTTTAATGGTAATAATAGTAAAGTTTAACATTTGTCAGTATTTTTACTCTTAACTGACTCAATTAACATATCAGTCAATCGATCAATTGAAGCTCTTGTTGCTTTTTTTCATTCAGCTTTTCTTGATGACGACGTTCTCGTTCTTTACGTTTTTCATCTTCCATCATCATGACATCAACAAGTGTAATTTTTTTTTTTTTTAAAGGTGGTTGAAGTTTATTCAACTCCTTAATTTCACCAGCTTGACCACTACTATCTAAAGAATTTTTCATTCCTCGAGATGACGAAGCTAAATTTTGAGGATTGACGTTTGGTTTTTTTCCAAATATATCATGAAACTGATCAAAATATTGAAAATTATAAGTAGCAGCACCACTGCTTTTGTTATTTGACATGTTATCTTTTTTTTTAATATACTTGTCTTTCAGTTTTCTGAATTTATCACGACATTGTGATCTACAGTAAGAGTAACCTTTTTTTTTCATGTTATTGGAAATTGATAACCAAACCTTGTCATTAGTATATTTGGTAGATATAAGAGCTTCTTCATGATCTTGGTACTCAGCAATTAATGCCAAAATTGCACTATGTGTCCAACGAGTGACACTTTTAGTCAACTTTCCAACGTTGTTACAATTGGAATTATCATCTTCATCACTAGAAGAGCCTTCTAAATTAGAATGTGCTTTTCCAGACATTTCAGTTGGATTTTGTGTTGGTAAGGCACAACTTTCATGTATTGATGTTGCAGCAACATAATTTGAACTTGATGGTAAAAGTTGATCTTGTAACTGCTGATTGTTATTCGCTTCATCAGTAACAATGTAACATTCAAGACCAAATAAATTGAGATTGTCAACTGTCATTGGCAGATACTCAATATTGTTATCTAAAACATAGAATGAATATTGGAGATATTTTAAGCGTATAATTTATATTACAGATTAAACTAATTTTGTATTATTGTTAATAAACTTTGTAATTAGCTGTAAAAAATAACGTTTTATTGGAGGTTAAGTTTACTTACTCTCCATATTGACTGTAGCTAACTGTTCATTTTCAACAAGGACATTACCATCTACATCAGTCAATAGATAATGTGTTTGCAGTGAAACTTTTCTTTCCATTTTGTTAATTGTTATTAACGAATTTATTGTTTTAATAATTTTATTCAGTACAAAATCCAGGAAGCACCACAACAACTGACCACAACAATAACAATGCATACATAGAAAGATGTAAAAAAGAGTATACATGAGACCGGTTATTTTTCTAGAGATTCCTAGGGAGATTTCTAATTTTTATGGATCCACTCTGATTATGGCCAAAAAGGACCGCGGTCCCCCTACGGAACGCACCCCAACATGTTTAGTCGTCAGAGGGCTGCACCAGTTTATAAAAAAAAAAAAATATCACACCGTCATACAATGTTTAGTTGTGTTGGTGGTTTCCCATTAAAAATTAAAAAAATAATGTGTAGTTTTTCATTTTACGCATTATTTCAGTCAAAACAATGTGTAAAATGAAAAACTACACATTATTTTTATTAATGTGTATATTGAAAACTTTACACATAAAAATACGGGTGTAATGTAGTCTTTTTTAAGTACGAATGCCAAAAAAAATTGTTTTCATTTTTTTGTTTTTATTTATATCATATCGTATTAAGAAGTTTTTTTATCGACCAAAATTTAGCTGAGCAGTTGATCATGCGCTCTTGTTCACATTGGCATTTCAATCGTTTTCATTGATGTGTATTTTCAAGCACATGGAATTGCTTTTTGTTCAAAGAACAGTAATTACATTTAAGTTATAGTGTTCAAATCTAAAATAATTGTGTTTTGATCAATCATTGTAAGAACTGACTTGTGGTAAGTAGCTTTATAAATTCATAATTTTTAAAACTCTTAAATTTATACAATTACTTATGGGTAAAATTTTGAGGTTAAATTTTCTAATTATTTATTAATTATTTATTTATTAATTAATTATTTTCTACTTTCTTGTGAATACAAATAACAGTAAATTAAATGTTCTAAATATCTATCTACTGTTAATTTTATTTCTTGTTTTTAAATAAAAAAAAAAGTTCAAATAACTTTTTCTATTTTACACAAAATCAAATGATTTTTTTTTTTGCCACAGGGAAAAATGACAGACGATAAAGAAAATTTACCAAGACTATGGAGACTTATTCAGCTTAAACCTCAAGGTCGACCTCCTAAGGTAAAACTTAGCGAATTAGTGCCTGAAAGTTGGGTAACTTGTGACAAAGTGAATCACAAATGTCGAGTCTTTTACCCTGGACCTCCTTATAATGATAAAACTAAAAAACGAATTCAAGATATGGTTGAAAACTTACAAGAACCTCTTGATGAATGGCCATCATATGCAGTCGACTTAAAAGGATCCTCAGGTACGTTTAATCGATCATTTTTAAATTATACTTAATTTTACATGAGAATTGAATGCAAACATTTTTGAAAGCAAAAATAATTTTATAAGATTCATCTAATATTTTTTGTTATCATTTACAGAGACTTATCGGCGTGGTTTAAAGAAACTAGATGACCTTACACGACAATCACATACATTTACTCTTGATGAAAATGAAACTGTTCATTTTTCAAAAAAATGAATTGACGCATAGAAGGACGTCGGAGGTAACTTGATGAAACTTAGAAAAAATAAGAAGCCTCGTGGTCTAGTGGTCAAGGCGTTTGCCCGGAAAGCAAAAGACCCGGGTTCGATTCCCGGCGGGGGAACTTCGTTATTTTTTCTAAGTTTCTGGTTTTTTTTTTTTTTTTTTTTTTTTTTTTTTTCCGGATAAGCAAAAAAAAGATGCTGCACAAATTCGTAAAAATCAGTTAATTTTAAAACGTGCAAAATTTCAAGCATCATACAAAACTTCTACTGAGAACATATGTCATTCGTTAGATAATGAGGCTCACGAAAACAATACAGAGTGCAGTGATGATAGTTCAAGTGATTCTAGTGATAAAGAAAATATTAAGCAAAGAAAACATAAAAAAACTGAGAAAAACATTGAAGGTCAACTTGGTATATCAGGTATGTGATACTGTGTGAAAATCAATTAATATATACAATTAATATTAACACTCAAATTTATAAATATTCAATACTTTGTAGGAAGTAAAGAAGAACTATCACGAACTCAACTTCAACCATCGTTGGTGGATAGAAAAAGAATAAGAAATGGTCAATATACTTTAATGACATTTTTAGAAAATTATTTACTTGATTATCTATAAACATTTTTTCATCATTAATAAATTATAAACATATAACAATTTGTTATTTGTAGATGATGAAAAGTGTCTTCAGTCGAATTTCCACCATCAAATGCAAATGAGGAACAAACACCACCAACACATATATCAGGTAGTGAAAAAAAGTAAAAAGTAAAAAAAAGTAAACGATTTTTAAATTGCCGAATTGAAGGACGGTGGAGTTTTTACTTTTTAAAAAAAAAAAAGTAAAAAAAAATTAAACGATTTTTAAATTGCCGAATTGAAGGACGGTGGAGTTTTTACTTTTTCAAAAAAAAAAAAAAAAAAAAAAAAAAAAAGTAAACTATTTTTAAATTGCCGAATTGAAAGACGAAAAATTTTTTTTTTTTTCAAAAAAAAAAAGTAAAAAAAAAGTAAAAAAAAAGTAAACGATTTTTAAATTGCCGAATTGAAGGACGGTGGAGTTTTTACTTTTTCAAAAAAAAAAAGTAAAAAAAAAGTAAAAAAAAAAGTAAACGATTTTTAAATTGCCGAATTGAAGGACGGTGGAGTTTTTACTTTTTCAAAAAAAAAAAAAAAGTAAAAAAAAAGTAAAAAAAAGTAAACGATTTTTAAATTGCCGAATTGAAGGACGGTGGAGTTTTTACTTTTTCAAAAAAAAAAAAAGTAAAAAAAAGTAAAAAGTAAAAAAAAGTAAACGATTTTTAAATTGCCGAATTGAAGGACGGTGGAGTTTTTACTTTTTCAAAAAAAAAAAGTAAAAAAAAGTAAAAAGTAAAAAAAAAAAAAAGATTTTTAAATTGCCGAATTGAAGGACGGTGGAGTTTTTACTTTTTCAAAAAAAAAAAGTAAAAAAAAGTAAAAAGTAAAAAAAAGTAAACGATTTTGAAATTGCCGAATTGAAGGACGGTGGAGTTTTTACTTTTTCAAAAAAAAAAGTAAAAAAAAGTAAAAAGTAAAAAAAAGTAAACGATTTTTAAATTGCCGAATTGAAGGACGGTGGAGTTTTTACTTTTTCAAAACAAAAAAAAAAAAGTAAAAAAAAAAGTAAAAAAAAAAGTAAACGATTTTTAAATTGCCGAATTGAAGGACGGTGGAGTTTTTACTTTTTCAAAAAAAAAGTAAAAAAAAGTAAAAAGTAAAAAAAAAAAAAAGATTTTTAAATTGCCGAATTGAAGGACGGTGGAGTTTTTACTTTTTCAAAAAAAAAAAAAAAAAAAAAAAGTAAAGTGTAAAAAAAAATAAAAGATTTTAAAAGTGCAAAATAAAAGGACGGTGGAGTTTTTACTTTTTAAAAAAAAAAAAGAAAAAAAAAAGTAAAAAAAAAGTAAAAAAAAAGTAAACGATTTTTAAATTGCCGAATTGAAGGATTTGTGGAGTTTTTACTTTTTCAAAAAAAAGTAAAAAGTAAAAAAAAGTAAACGATTTTTAAATTGCCGAATTGAAGGACGGTGGAGTTTTTACTTTTTCAAAAAAAAAAAGTAAAAAAAAGTAAAAAGTAAAAAAAAGTAAACGATTTTTAAATTGCCGAATTGAAGGACGGTGGAGTTTTTACTTTTTCAAAAAAAAAAAAAAAGTAAAAAAAAAGTAAAAAAAAAGTAAACGATTTTTAAATTGCCGAATTGAAGGACGGTGGAGTTTTTACTTTTTAAAAAAAAAAAAGTAAAAAAAAGTAAAAAGTAAAAAAAAGTAAACGATTTTTAAATTGCCGAATTGAAGGACGGTGGAGTTTTTACTTTTTCAAAAAAAAAAAGTAAAAAAAAGTAAAAAGTAAAAAAAAGTAAACGATTTTGAAATTGCCGAATTGAAGGACGGTGGAGTTTTTACTTTTTTAAAAAAAAAGTAAAAAAAAGTAAAAAGTAAAAAAAAGTAAACGATTTTTAAATTGCCGAATTGAAGGACGGTGGAGTTTTTACTTTTTCAAAAAAAAAAAGTAAAAAAAAGTAAAAAGTAAAAAAAAAAAAAAGATTTTTAAATTGCCGAATTGAAGGACGGTGGAGTTTTTACTTTTTCAAAAAAAAGTAAAAAAAAAGTAAAAAAAAGTAAACGATTTTTAAATTGCCGAATTGAAGGACGGTGGAGTTTTTACTTTTTCAAAAAAAAAAGTAAAATAAAAAAAAAGTAAAAAAAAAAGTAAACGATTTTTAAATTGCCGAATTGAAGGACGGTGGAGTTTTTACTTTTTCAAAAAAAAAAAGTAAAAAAAAGTAAAAAGTAAAAAAAAGTAAACGATTTTGAAATTGCCGAATTGAAGGACGGTGGAGTTTTTACTTTTTCAAAAAAAAAAAGTAAAAAAAAGTAAACGATTTTTAAATTGCCGAATTGAAGGACGGTGGAGTTTTTACTTTTTCAAAAAAAAAAAGTAAAAAAAAGTAAAAAGTAAAAAAAAGTAAACGATTTTTAAATTGCCGAATTGAAGGACGGTGGAGTTTTTACTTTTTCAAAAAAAAAAAGTAAAAAAAAGTAAAAAGTAAACGATTTTTAAATTGCCGAATTGAAGGACGGTGGAGTTTTTACTTTTTCAAAAAAAAAAAGTAAAAAAAAGTAAAAAGTAAAAAAAAGTAAACGATTTTTAAATTGCCGAATTGAAGGACGGTGGAGTTTTTACTTTTTCAAAAAAAAAAAAAGTAAAAAAAAGTAAAAAGTAAAAAAAAGTAAACGATTTTTAAATTGCCGAATTGAAGGACGGTGGAGTTTTTACTTTTTCAAAAAAAAAAAGTAAAAAAAAGTAAACGATTTTTAAATTGCCGAATTGAAGGACGGTGGAGTTTTTACTTTTTAAAAAAAAAAAAGTAAAAAAAAAGTAAAAAAAAAAAGTAAACGATTTTTAAATTGCCGAATTGAAGGACGGTGGAGTTTTTACTTTTTCAAAAAAAAAAAAGTAAAAAAAAAGTAAAAAGTAAAAAAAAGTAAACGATTTTTAAATTGCCGAATTGAAGGACGGTGGAGTTTTTACTTTTTCAAAAAAAAAAAAGTAAAAAAAAGTAAAAAGTAAAAAAAAGTAAACGATTTTTAAATTGCCGAATTGAAGGACGGTGGAGTTTTTACTTTTTCAAAAAAAAAAAGTAAAAAAAAGTAAAAAGTAAAAAAAAGTAAACGATTTTTAAATTGCCGAATTGAAGGACGGTGGAGTTTTTACTTTTTCAAAAAAAAGTAAAAAAAAGTAAAAAGTAAAAAAAAGTAAACGATTTTTAAATTGCCGAATTGAAGGACGGTGGAGTTTTTACTTTTTCAAAAAAAAGTAAAAAAAAGTAAAAAGTAAAAAAAAGTAAACGATTTTTAAATTGCCGAATTGAAGGACGGTGGAGTTTTTACTTTTTCAAAAAAAAAAAGTAAAAAGTAAAAAAAAAAAAAAGATTTTTAAATTGCCGAATTGAAGGACGGTGGAGTTTTTACTTTTTCAAAAAAAAAAAAAGTAAAAAAAAGTAAAAAGTAAAAAAAAGTAAACGATTTTTAAATTGCCGAATTGAAGGACGGTGGAGTTTTTACTTTTTCAAAAAAAAAAAAGTAAAAAGTAAAAAAAAGTAAACGATTTTTAAAATTGCCGAATTGAAGGACGGTGGAGTTTTTACTTTTTCAAAAAAAAGTAAAAAAAAGTAAAAAGTAAAAAAAAGTAAACGATTTTTAAATTGCCGAATTGAAGGACGGTGGAGTTTTTACTTTTTCAAAAAAAAGTAAAAAAAAAAGTAAAAAGTAAAAAAAAGTAAACGATTTTTAAATTGCCGAATTGAAGGACGGTGGAGTTTTTACTTTTTCAAAAAACAGTAAAAAAAAGTAAAAAGTAAAAAAAAGTGAACGATTTTTAAATTGCCGAATTGAAGGACGGTGGAGTTTTTACTTTTTCAAAAAAAAGTAAAAAGTAAAAAAAAGTAAACGATTTTTAAATTGCCGAATTGAAGGACGGTGGAGTTTTTACTTTTTCAAAAAAAAGTAAAAAAAAGTAAAAAGTAAAAAAAAGTAAACGATTTTTAAATTGCCGAATTGAAGGACGGTGGAGTTTTTACTTTTTCAAAAAAAAGTAAAAAAAAGTAAACGATTTTTAAATTGTATGGTGGTTTTGAGGACGTTTTAAAATTACTTTGTTAATTCCGTTTCGATTTAAGTATGGTTCGAGAATATCAGAACGGTTCTATGAAATTTCAAACCTGAACGTTTAGTGGCGACCAAGAACGTTCGATTACAACTCGTAAATAAAGAAAACGGTCTTTCTCTAAATATCAATTGTTAAACGAATTGTTTTAGTTATTGCCATCAGTTCTGAGGTTCCGGGAAAGCAGATAAGATAAGTCTGAATTTTCCATCTTAATAACGCACAGAACGATCGTCTTTCCAGTGAACACGTTTTTCTTGAGAGAATTTCCTTATATTCCGGATTCATGTGCTAATCCTTATGATTCGATACGTCCAATTAATTATTAAAACAATATCAAATTACAGTGTGGAAGAATGCCCTCATTTTAAGATCAAAAGATTAATTTTATAACTTCCAGTAAAGTCTTCAAAACCACCGATCTACGACTAATAAAATTTCGTAGTATGGTAGTTTCAAAGACGTTTTAAAATTGCGTCGTTAATTCCGTTTTGATTTAAGTATGGTTTGAGATTATCAGTGAGGTTCTATGAAATTTCAAAACCTGCCCGTTTCGTGGAGACCAAGAGCGTTTATGTAGAACTCGTAAATAAAGAAAACGGTCTTTCTCTAAATACCAATTGTTAAACAAATTGTTTTAGTTATTGCCATCGACACAAACTCAGTTTTTCCGGAGATATTTTAGAATTTCTAATGCTACCAAATTTAGGCGGTATCTCGTTGTTTAGGCTACTGGTTCAAGGTGATCAATCAGTTCTGAGGTTCCGGGAAACCCGATAAGATTGTCTGAATTTTCCATGTTGATAACGCACAGAACAACCGTTTTTCCAGTCAACGCGTTTTTCGTGGGAGAATTTCCTTATATTCCGGATTTATGTGATAGTCCTTATGATTGATTCGTCTAATTAATTATTAAAACTATATCAAATTACGGTGTGAAAGAATGCCTCCATTTTAAGTTTAAAAGAATAACTTTATAATTTCTGGTAAAGTCTTCAAAAACACCGTTCTACAACTAATAAAATTCCGTAGTATGGTGATTTTGAGGACGTTTTAAAATTGCGTCGTCAATTCCGTTTTGATTGAAGTATGGTTTGAGATTATCAGAAAGATTCTATAAAATTTCAAATCCTGCACATTTCGTGGAGACCAAGAACGTTTGATTACAACTCGTAAATGAAGAAAACGGTATTTCTCTAAATACCAATTGTTTTAGTTATTGCCATCGGCACGAACTCAGTTTCCGTTTTCCTGAAGGTATCCAAGAATTTGTAATGCTACTAAATTTAGGCGGTATCTCGTTGTTCAGGCTACTGGTTCAAGGTGATTAATCAACTAAGGTTCCTGGAATAATATATATATATATATATATATAATAAACATAAATATATAATAATATTCATGTATGGGACATGAAACGTGAGAAGTCCTACAAATAACCTTCGATAGCTCAGTTGGTAGAGCACTGGACTGTCATTGCATATTGTTATAAACAATTTAAAAAGTTATCCATTGGTCGTTGGTTCGAACCCGACTCGAAGGAATTTTTTTTTGTTATTTAATGAGACAGGACATGAGACTTGAGCTATGTCCCAGGACATGGGATACGATAAATCGCATGTTAAAACAACAAAATTTTTCCAAATCTGTATTACCGACGTATGACAATTGAGGATTTCCCACCATCAAATGACAAATTTCTTTACCATCTCTGCATTATCAACAACTGGAAATTTGAATCAAAAATTTCTTTACCATTTCTGTTTTACCGACCAAGTTGCAGTCCTCTGTCCCCCCGCCGATCTACCTTTTCTCGACCGCCCTCTGATCTAGAACGCCTATAGCTTCACTACTCCAAGACGATAATGAGCCACTCTGGTTGAGACTGCTCTATATAAAGGCTATCATCCTTTCCATCGAGAACTAATAATTGCCGTCTGCGCAACTCCTAGCCCTTCTTGACCAATGAGGAGTGCGGGCCATTCACAAAAGAGAATTGTTCTTCATTGACGTCAAATGATGTCTCATGAAGTATTTCACGATTTTATATTGGCGAATAGAAGGACGGCGCAGTTTGTGATGAGTCGTTATTTGTCGTCATTCTTCTTCATTGACGTCAAATGATGTCTTATGAAGTATTTCAATCATAAAATTCGCTTACAATTTATCTATTCTTCTATGTTATAGTTTGTAGGGTTGGGATTATTACTAGGTAATCAACTCTAGACTATATATTATTTTAGGAATAATAATGAGGTAGTTCCTTTATTATCAGAATATCAAAAGTAATAGAATAAAGAGATTCGAATTACATAAAACGTTAGGCTACAAATGTAGTCTAGTTTACAACTAAAATATATCTCTTGCGACAAGAGTCTCTTTGCGCGGACGCCTTAATGTTCCTAGATGAGAATTTCCTAGATCAGTCGTCGCCATCTTTGGAACTGGTGAAATTGCAGTTTGGGCAGTTGGCACCGCCACATCCACTCCCCTTCCAGTGAATTTGTCACGAATATTAGGAGCAAATGTTACTTTTTTTTTATTTACATATGTTTTGACAGGTCTAGGTATCATCTCCAAGTGTTGTTGTTGATTTAGATTCATCTGGTTTTGTTGAAGCTGCTTTGGATTATCTTCTTTGGCTAAAAACACAGGCTTTAATCTGTCAACAGAAATATTAACTAATTTGTCATTAATTTTTAATTTGAATAATCTATCAGTCATCCTTTCTAGGACTTCATATGGTCCAGTGTGAGGAGGTTCAAGAGGTTGACGAACTGCATCGGTTCGTATTAATACATGTGAGCAAGTATATAAGTCCTTGAGCACAAACATACTGCTTTTAATGTGATGTGCTGCTGGAACTGGACGTAACTTGCGCATTTGTTGTCGATATTTTTCAATAAATATTTGTGGATCTGCTGGCATGTCTTCGTTGGTAAAGTATTCATTAGGTAAACGTAATGATGTACCATATAACATTTCTGCCGCTGTCGCTTTCAAATCTTCTTTGAAGCAGGTTCTTAGACCCAATAATATTGTTGGTAATAATTCAGTCCATGGTTCATCTGGATGACACATTAATGCTGCTTTGAGTGAACGATGCCAGCGTTCTATCATACCATTTGCTTGTGGATGATATGCTGTTGTTCTGGCTCTTTTGGCACCCACTAAATTACCAAGTGCAGTGAATAAACTTGATTCAAATTGTGAGCCTTGGTCAGTGGTAATTATTTTTGGACAACCAAATCTGGAAATCCAATGTGTCCAGAATAATGTTGCGACTGTATCAGCTGTCATATCTTTCATTGGTACTGCCTCTGGCCAACGTGAAAATCTGTCAATCATAGTTAGACAGTAACGATAACCATTTACTGGTGGCATGTAAACAATGTCGATATGTACATGGTCAAAACGACCATCTGGCATAGCTATTTTGTTTGGTTTTAACCTGTTATGTCGAATTATTTTAGATTTCTGACAAGGTAAACAAAGACGAGACCAACTGGTAATGTCTTTTTTTATGCCAGGCCAAACATATTTGTTACGAGTTTGTTGAAGAGTTGCTCGACCACTTGGATGTGAAAGACCATGTATTGAGTTGAAAATTTGTTTTCGTAATTTCTCTGGTACATAAGGTCGGATATATCCAGTTGAAATATCACAATAAATTGCAATGTTTGGTTCGTATCGTACCAATTGCAGTTTTAAAGAGTTATTTTCTTCGAGGATGTTTTCAAGTTCAGTGTCTTCTTCTTGAGCTGTTTGTATTTCTTCAAGATTGCAAGTTGTGGGCATAGATATCTCATTAAGACGAGATAATGCATCTGCAACTATGTTTTCATCACCAGCTACGTGCATAATTTCAGTTGTAAATTGAGCGATGTAATCAAGATGTCTCAATTGTCTTGGTGATGCTTTTTCAGGCTTTTGTTTAAAAGCATGAATAAGTGCTTTGTGATCAGTTTTCACTATGAATTGTCGAGACTCCAGTATATGCCTGAAGTGCTTGATAGCTTCATAGATTGCCAACAATTCTCGGTCATACACACTGTAATTTTTCTCAGTCTTAAACAGTTTTCGAGAGAAAAATCCGAGTGGTTCCCAAATGCTATTTTTTTGTTGTTCAAGTGTTGCTCCAATAGCTACGTCAGATGCGTCAGTTATTAAAGCAAGTGGTGCATTCATACTGGGGTGAGTTAATATTGTTGCTTCTGATAAACTTCTCTTGCAGTCGTGAAATGCTTTTATTGTTTTATCTGTCCAAGGTACTTTTCTTTTGTCATTTTTCTTGTAGTTTGTTAAAAAGTCATTAAGAGGTGCTTGAAGTTGTGCTGCATGTGGAATACAACGACGATAATAATTTATCAGTCCCAAGAATTTGCGAAGTTCACAAATGGTCTCTGGTAACTTGTATTCATTGATAGCTGACACCCGATCTTCTGGAGGTTGACAGCCATTTTTATTTACCTTATATCCCAGGAATAGTACTTCTGTTTGAGCAAATTGACACTTGTTGACGTTAATAGTTAAGTTGTATTGCCTCAAACGTGAGAAGACTATTTGGAGATGCTCTAGATGTTGCTCTGGTGTTTCTGATGCAATTAAGAGGTCATCAATATAACAGTGAGCAAAGTCAAGATCTCTAAGAATGGATCCCATATGTCGTTGAAATGTTTGACTTGCATTACGAAGTCCAAACGGCATGTAGACATATTCCAGTAGACCTATTGTGTGCTGACAGCAGTTTTTGTATATCCTCTTCAGCCGAATTTGATGATATGCACGGACTAAATCAATTGTTGTAAATACTTTTTATTGTTTAGATGCTCTGCGTCATGTATATGTGGAATTGGATATCGGTCAGGTACTGTTTGTGCATTCAGTCTGCGATTCTCCACAGGGACGCCATCCTCCAGATTTCTTAATTACCATGTGAATTGGACTCGAATAAGGGCTTCTGGATGGACGACAAATACCTTGTTCCACAAGTATCTTAAATTCAGCTATTGCTGCAGCCAATTTTTCACCAGAGATACGACGACGATCTGACACTGGTTGACCAGTAGTTTCTATATGATGAGCTACTGACGAGTTGACAGATGCTTCTCGTTTTACAGGTGAGATTGTGATATCAATATATTCTTTAAGAAGATTATTGATATCGACAATTGCGTTGTTTAAAGAACTGATAGTAGTGATACCAAATTCTGTTGTTTTTTTAGCTACACCATGTGCTGAGAATTGTGTTTCAGCATCGATGAGCTTTTGCTTTTTTAAGTCAATGAGTAAATTATAATGAGTTAAAAAATCTGCACCAATAATAGGTGTTTTGATGTCAGCAACGGTGAATGACCACTTGAATGGTCGACGTAGTCCAAAGTCCACATTAATTATGTGATCACCATATGTTTGGATAACAGTTTGATTTGCAGCAAATAGTGTGAAGTCACCAGCAATGTTGTTGCACTTGATTGTAGAACGTGGAATAACTGAGACCACTGATCCAGAATCAATAAGGAAACGAATTTGTGTTCTTTTGTCCATGACATGAAGACGAGTTTCTTTAATATTGCTGATGCTGTTTATATTTATGCTGTCGTTGCTGCAGTTGTTGTTATTGTTGCTGATTTGGTTGCTGTCGTCATTTGTTTTTAATGATGACAGCTCCGTTAGTTTTCGATTTCATAGATTGCCATGCAGAATTTTGAGAACATGTTTCTTGAGAACTGGCAATGGCACATGAAGAAGTATTAGACATCTCGTATATTTTGTCTGCCATCTCAGCTACTTTGTCCAGATCTTCATGCTCACACATGGCTAACAACACACGCATTTGCTCTGGGAGTTTTTCTAAAAATATTGTTCTTAGTACAGTTGCATTGCACTCACCAGATGCTAAATTTTTTATGTGTGCAAGAATTTCAGTTGGCTTTTTACCAACAGATTCATCGCCTCGAAACATGCGTCTGAGTCGTGCTTCTGTTGTTTGAGCAAAGCTTTGTAAAATGCGATCTTTGAGTGTGTTGAATTTGTCCATTGTTGGTGGATTGTTAGCTAAATCACCAACTAGCATCAATACATCACTCTCAAGATTCACTAGAACTTGTGAAAATTTATCTTCGTCGTTTGTAATGCCACCAAGTCGTAGTGCCATTTCAACTTGTGTCCACCAAAGTTGAGGTTGCAGTTTATCAAACTTGGGAAGAACTATACGTTGTGATCTTGGATTAGGTGTCCAACCTTGTTGCTCGTTGATCAAACGTAGTCGTGCTATTTCTTCTTGAAGTTGAGTAAAACGTTCATCATCATTCAGCTTTTCTTTTTCTAAAATTTGTTTTATTGTAGTGCTGATTTGATTATATTGCTCATCAATTAATGTTCTTTGTTCATCATCTTCCAAGGTGGCTTTATCGAGATCATCTTGATCATTTTCAAGGCGTTGAGCATCAATCGAGTCTTGTATAGTGGTAAATTGTTTATACAATTGGTCGAGAGATATCATTTTTGCCTCAGCCTGGGTACGTGAACGCCCTTCTTCTTGGAAACTTAAACATTAATGTAAATTGCCATTTAACAACACCTCGTTGTTGGATCAATTTTTAAATCAGACATTTTATTATTTTTTATTCACTTTCACTTTAATTGTCTAATTGTTTTGCAGTGAATTGTATTTTTAAAAATTTTTGTTGCCAATGCGCACTTGTTTGTTTACATATGTAAATTGCGTCGTAGCACGTTGTGACTCATTCCTTTGTGTCGAAATGTAAACACCGGTACACTGGTAAATACAAGGGTGCGGAAATGTATTCTTTTATTTTTTATTAAATTGCATAAAAAATATTTTTGCAGGGGTCACCAATTATAGTTTGTAGGGTTGCGATTATTACTAGGTAAATAATCAACTCTAGACTTTATATTATTTTAGGAATAATAATGAGGTAGTTCCTTTATTATCAGAATATCAAAAGTAATAGAATAAAGAGATTCGAATTACATAAAACGTTAGGCTACAAATGTAGTCTAGTTTACAACTAAAATATATCTCTTGCGACAAGAGTCTCTTTGCGCGGACGCCTTAATGTTCCTAGATGAGAATTTCCTAGATCAGTCGTCGCCATCTTTGGAACTGGTGAAATTGCAGTTTGGGCAGTTGGCACCGCCACAATGTTTTCGCACCTAGCGACATCTGTTTGGATTTTCGTGAACCACTTTTGCCGGGAAAGTTTAAAAAATTTTAAATTTTCGTTTTTCGGTTGCCATCTTGTTTAATGTATCCGTCGGTAACCACGGTATCCAGTCACTAGTTCTACACACAATGTAACCACTCACTATGATTTTAAATCTATTGCAGCCTCAGTAGGTAACCCCTATTTCACAATCCTTTCACTGCAGGCTCCACGTTGGGAGGCATTTTGTAACCAATTTTCTGACCTGCGCGGCGAGAACTATCGGCCAAGGTTAACAACGAGGATTTGTCACCATCCTCCTCTTAATTACCGGGGGGAGCCATGTTGGTTATCTCGGAAGCCAACAGCCGTAGGAGTAACGAGAACAAAATACGGGAACCCAACTCGGTCTTAGAAATGGTAGAGGGCGCAGTCCACCTGATCGGATTATGAAATACGTAACCAAACCAGAAACAACTATCGTGAACCAAGTATAGTGTGTTACACACGCCTATATCACATTGCGACTATACTATAGCAAAACACTGACGTCACAAATATCATAAGTGTAGGAGCAAATATTCTAGTCATGAAATGAGTTTTTTTGTATAGAGAACCATACAGTGATCCATCCGTGACCTGGTCTTACACATACGTTGCCATTGCAATATTATTATTATTGTTATTATTTACAGCGATCCATCCCTGAACTCACACATACACATTTATGCGTGATGATGGTCTAACCATGACAAGCACATTATGTAGCGAGAATATACTAATAATTATTATTATAATGAGAGAACCATATAGCGTGATCATTAGTTTAGGACTTAACGTCTGATACGAGAGATCCAAACGATGTTGAGAGAACCAGTAGTGAACGAAGAGAGCCAGTCAAGAGAAGGTAGCCAGACAAATTGTGTCGTCTCGCGACAGCGTTGTGCGCTAAGCTACTGTAAGTCCTCTGAATCCCCACTCGCACGCTCTCTTACCGATAGGTAAGAGAGGGACGATAGTCCCGAACATGAGCAGCACGCTTTCCTAGCCCGCAACACGAAATGGTATCCGATCCAGCCCGTAGCCTTCGGAGAGTTCGTCTTCTCGACGGATGGAGGGGAAAACTAGCACAGGTCAAGGTTTAACGTATCAAGTCTACTACGGGACCTCGAATATATACGAAACAGGACACCACTCGTTAGTAGACTTGACCCTTCACAGTGCTTATGCAGTAACCCTTGGAAGTATTAATAATCAGCTCCTATTAATTATTATCAATTCACACGGCAACAAATAAATAATCAGAACCCGTTATACGTCAACAAGCTCTTTTCTGTTGATTATTTATTTTGAGAACCAGCGAAATAATAAATTTCGTTAGAGTATATACGAATAATTTGTGGAAAGTTTCTGTTTTCTAACAATTAAAAAAAAAATTACAAGTGAAAATAAAGAAGGTAAAGTGTTAACTTTATTGGATTATAAAATATTGTTGTAAATATAAATTTTTTTTTTAGTGTCGTATCAGTTATACTGTTTTTTTTTTTCTTTTTTTTTTTGTCATGAGAACAAAGGGCCTCTAAGGAATTTTTTTTATTATATAGATATGTTAATAATTGTTTTTTTATTACAGATACAAAAAGAATTGGTTTCAACAGTTGATAGAAAATTGACTGATGATCAACTAATTAAAAATAATATAGCAAAGAAATTAAGATTTGATTCTGATAGTGATGATAATGACACAATAAAAAATTTTCAAGGTTGAGAAAAAAAAAACCAAAGAAATGTATTCAAATTTTTTTTTTTTATTTGTTGGAATGATTTTTCTTGGTAAAATGATTTTATTCATTAATTCTATTTGTTTTTTTCTTCTAGATTCAAAGTTATTTGACAATGATCAACAAGATGACGAATTATAAAATGATACAAACATTACTGATAAACATCTTGAGTCTGTTGAAATATATCTGGTGAATATAAATTTATTATTAATTATTAAAAAAGAAAAATTTAACAATGAAATAAAATCTTTATTTCTTTTGTCAAGAATTTATTAGTTTCAAACTCTTAATAAAAAAAAGAAAAAATATAAAAATAATTTGCCAAATTATTTATAAATAACTTTTAAGTTGTTTATTAAATAATTGAAAAGTAAAATCTTTCATCTTATTAGTTTTACCATGAAAAACTATTACAACAATAAATTATTTGTATAAAAAAATGCTTCATTATAATTAATTTTTTGTTTAGCAAAGAGAATCATCAAGAGATAATAAAAATGAAATTGATAACTCGAAAAAAAGTCATGATACAGATGAAGAGACTGTTGATGAAGAAATCAGGTTAATCAAAAAAATAAATGCACATCATCTTCTAAACTTTCTCCAGTTTTGGTAAATATTTGTTTTTTTTTTCTTAATCAAATAATAGATTACTTTATTCTATTTATTGTTATATAAAAACATTTTGTAATTTTAAAACTGTACAATTGAAACTATAATAAACCTATGTTATGTATGTAATATTTTAATATCTTGCAGAAAAAAAAGATAAAATTTTTAACAGAAAATGAAGAAACAAATAAATTGGAATCACATTAAAGTACTTCTAAATCGAGCAAGGTATATACTTTAAATTGTTTCAACAATGACTGGGGCATTGATTGAAGCTGTATTTCCACTTGAAGTACTACTCATCAGTAATTATGCTGGAGGACGCTCCAAAAATTCAATGGGATTCCAAAAAAAACCATTGGATAGAAAGAAGCTTGATGCAATTTTCAGTATGACTTTTCATAAGTTTATATAAATAATTCTTACATATAATTTTTATTTTCAACAAATAATTAAATTTACTAATTACTTACATTGTTCAATAGATGCGGTTAAAAAATATCATGGATCTCTTCCATCTAAATCATCATTTAGCACTTCTGTAAATCAAAGATGCACCACATTGTCATCAACTCATCGTGCATTATAGGTGATTATACATGAGCAACTCGAAAATTTTAACAATAAAAAAACAAAATATTTATATATATATTCATTTTTTACAGAAAAATATTATTCTTGAAATGGAAGAGGAAAATACTAACAATTAAAAAAATAAATTAGTGTAAAACTTGAAAATATTGAAGAACAATAAAAAAATTATCGTAATGGAAAATATAAATTTATTTCATTTCAATGAAATTTTTTTTTGAAACTTATATTTATATATATATATATATATAAATAATAAGGTTTGCTCGTAATAGTAGAATAAATATATATATATATTTATTTTAAAATATTAAATTTTCAATAGGCACGCAAGGTAATTGGTTTTTTCAATCATTCTTCAACAGCAAGGAAAATTTTACTGGACAAACAACAAGATCAAGCAGTAAAGAATCCTTTGGTGTTGGTTCAGATGGTGGATACACGCTGGAATACTGAATATTTGATGTTAAAAAAAATAGTTAAGCTAAAAAAATATGTTCGATCGACTCTATTTGAATTGGAGTTTTAACACCAACTGTCTCGACATGATTTTTCACTGTTGGAAAAAATTTTAGGAATATCAACTCCATTATACGAAGCTACAGTAATGGCATCTGGGATCAACTACCCCACTCTTTCAATGGTAATCCCTCTAACTGAAATAATGAAAAAAACTCTGGGGTCTATCAAGGAAAATGTCTCTCAAATACCGAATGAGCTTGCTGAAAACTTGATCGAGAGTATTGAAGCACGTTTTCCAGAAATAGTTGACGATCTGAGTCAAAAAGCAACATTCTTGGATCCCAGGTACAAAAATTTTTTTTCTCGACAAATACGACAGAAAATATTGAAGATTCGTTGTTAAATGAGTTGGTCCCTGCAACCGAAAATGTCTCATTTCATGGGAGTCAAAGCAGGTGTAGTCATCACTCAAGTAACCGTGAGAGTCGAAATAATAGTATGTTATTCAATTTTTTTTAATTTTATCTCTACAAATCATTTATTTATTTAATTGTTGATGTACTACTCTATTATTTTTTGATTATTCATTTAATTGAATAATTTGTTTATTTATCTATTAATGTGTCCAATGAAAATTTTATTTTTTCATTTATTTTTTTGACTTTTCTATTTATTTATTTACCTGTACATTTTACTTCTTTAAATGAATCAAAAATATTTTTAAGGCTTTTTTTTTGAATTTTTCATGATCATTGATTTCGTAATTTATATAAATTTATTGATGACTTGTTTGTATTGAGTAATTATTTTATAGATACCAAAAGATTTTGGGAAATTTGATTACAACCCCTGGTGCCAAGATCAACGTCTGCTGTAATTAAAATATCAGTTAATAATGAAATTGCAGCCTATTTAAATGAACCAAGGATCAACCCTATTTCTGACTGCCCATTGGAGTGGTGGATAACAAACACTCAGAATATTCACAAATGTCACGTTTGGCTTAAAAATATTTAGCCATCCCTTGCACATCAACTGAAAGCGAGAAACTTCTCTGCAAGTGGAGAGACTGTTGAAGATCGTCGTTGTTCATTTCGATCAGATCGTGTAGAGCAGCTTGTATTTATTTCAAAAAATGGATAGTCCTGTCATCAAAATTAATATATATTTAATACATTTTTTACTCTTTTATCTTTTTATATTTAATCAATTGTAGTAACTATTATTATATTTCTTAAAAAATGAAATAGTTAATAAATTCATAATAAAGTAATTCTTATAATAATAATAACAATAATAAATAAAATTATTTTTCAGAAACTATTCAAGGCCGAAAAAAAAGCCAAATATCCCATAATGAAGCTTCATGAGGCCTTTCATTGAAGCCTAGTTTCATGTCTCTATCTTCATTATCCCGAAAGTTATAACCGTTTTAAACAAATTTGAAAAAATTAGAAATCGAATAACTTGACCAAAAATGAGAATAAAGACTTCGTATTAGGCTCATTTTTTGCGTTTCAAAAAACTCTATCGCCCGCATTGTGGGTTTTTTCCTACATCTTCAATAGTTTTTGAAGAATAAAAAAACCTTTAAAATAAATTTAAAAAATCAAATATTTCATTTTTTTTCTCAGAAACTATTCAAGGCCAAAGAAAAAGTTAAATATCCCATAATGAAGCTTTGTGAGGCCTTTCATTTAAGCCTAGTTTGATGTCTCCATTTTCATTATCCCGAAAGATATAACGGATTTTAACAAATTAAAAAAAAATAGATATTAAATAACTTGACCAAAAATTAGAATAAAGACATCGTATTAGGCTCATATTTTGCATCTCAAAAAACTTCATCGCCCGCATTGTGGGTTTTTTCCTACATCTTCAATAGTTTTTGAAGAATAAAAAAACCTTTAAAATAAATTAAAAATATCAAATATTTGATTTCTTTTCTCAAAAACCATTTAAGGCCAAAAAATAACCCACATTTCCTACAACAAAGCTTTTTAAGAACTTTTGATTGAGCCTAATACAATGTTTCTATCTTCAGCATCCTGAGAGTTATATTATTTTTAATCAATTTTTCAACAATTCAGAAAAATTAGGCAATGAATAACTCAACTCAAAATTGAAATAGAGAATTCGATTTCACGACAAAAAAAAAATTCAAAAAAAAAATTGACATAAAAAATCACGACAAAACAAATTTCGACAAATAAAATCACGATGAAAAAAATCACGATAAAAAAAATCACAACAAAAAGTTAAAAAAAAAAAAAGATGTGTGTTATTGTACGCACAGGGGAGTGAAACTTCTTTAGTAATTCTAATAAATAGTAATTGAAAGATCTCTCGCTGCATTAATATATTTTTGACTAGTTGTCTTTTCGCTCCCCTTCCGAGTGAACTATTATGTTCATTCAGTCATTAACAATTATGACTTATGTAGCCCATAAGTACGTAATGTCAAGGGCATGTATGTGTTAACTAAATAAATAAATAAATAAATAAATAAATAAATTATGATAGAAATTTTTTAATTCATTGATTAGTTATAATATTAAGGTTCTATGTAAATGAAATTCTAATTAAAAAACTTAACACAGAATGAAATTTTATATAAATATTTATTTATTGAACAACTAGTCAGCCGAACACTTCTATTACTATTTTATGTATACTTTTTATTTTATGTATCAAGAGGCACGGTAGTGCCTCGAGTCAAGTATGAGAAAGAAATGTATGTGTGTTGATGAGAATATGTGTGAGATGAGATTAACTACTACTACCGTGCCTTATTATACATCAAATATTTTGTCCCCTTCCGTCGCGAATCTATTAGAAATTTAATTAAAATATGATAGAGTTGAATGAGGATGCTGAGGTTTGGTAATGATCCCATAAATCGATGTCAAGCTTTTTTGAAAAAAAAAAAATCAGATTTTTCCGTTGCGTTAATATATATTTAAAGCATAATTGATATTTACAAAAAAAAAAGATAGTTGTTGGGAAAAGTATTTTCAGCTGGAGTTCCAGGATTAAAAGAAACACTTGAGCATGGTTTAAAGAATACTTTGGACTTAATCAAGAATTACATAAAGAGCTCAATTGTATTCAAGATGATTTACCAGTTAATGTGTCTACAGATAAAAATCTTTTTGCAATTACTGGATCGTAAATTAATTTTGTAAATATCATTTGAAAAATATATGTATATTATTTGAGTAATTTTTGGAAAAAACCATTTGAAACACCAAATACATTGGAAGTCAATATGTTGGTAGTTGATTCAAATGATACAACATTAACTTATTTTTTATTTCAAGCTGCTGTTGCAAAAAAATGTTTTAATTTATTAAATTTTACATTATTATTGGTGAAATATATTTTTTAATTTAATTTTGTTTAATGCAGATATTTCAATTACAAGTATTGCCACCGTCAAGCAATATTACATTACCATCTGGACAAGTAACACAAGTACTAAAAGTATATCAAATTTATCATATTTAATCTACCTACATGAGTCCACAAACAACAAATGATTAAGAAAAAGATTTAATTATACAAAATAGAATACGTCCATTAAATTGAGTAACATGTCATAAGCTGAGAAAAAAAGAAGGTGACAGAAGAGTATTTAACATTACCAGAAATAACTCTGTCTGAAATGACATAAACAAGTATTAGTGATCTTTTAGTAACACATCCATATTTTATTTCAACTATCCAACAAATTTAGCTAATTTTTTGGTATCATTTTTGGACAATAAACGTCCATCAGTTCGTGAAAAAGTATTTAATTGTGTAAAAAATATATTTAAAAATAATAAACGTTGTAAATTATCACTTGTTATTATTCGTAAATTAAACCAATATATTAAATTAATTGGTCACTTGGTTCATACTGAACTTGTTAAAGTATTATTGTCATTGAGAATAAAAGATATTGATCTTGATAAAGAACGTGATGATGAAATGACACAAAAAAAAATTAATGAGCCATCAACAACATATACTTTCATTCAGTGCCGTAACAAGGAATTTTTGCGCTCTGGGCAAAATTATATTTTGCGCCCTATTTTTATCGATATAATATATAAAAAAAAATCATTTGTTAGGTGTAACAATAATATATATAACAAGCAAAACCGCCAGAATATATTGAAATTGTTTTTTTTTTTAAATAAAAATTGTTGTGGATAATAATATAAAAGACAAAATATTTTAAAAGTGATATAGATGAAGAATGAATCATTACAAAATCAAAACAGTTTCTGTCTTCTGGCGTTGTCGCTGAAAAATTGTGTCATCGAAGTCTATTGAAGATACAATTAATTTGCCACAATGATTCTATTGTATTATAGAAAATATTGCAGAGAAATTGATCTAGATAATGAAATAATTTATTTGGTTACATCCAATCTCTAGCAACAGTCACCAATAGCTTTTTGATTAATAAATTATCTAGGGATGTATCTAGGGAAAGAATGTAACCAAATACCGAGAGTCCCATTTTAATTTATCAATGAATTTTCTTAAAAAAATATGGCTCAAATTGTAAAATGTTTCAGGTAAAAGTTGTAGGGTTTGGAGGGGGACGGAGAAAAAAAAAAAAAAAAAATTCGAAAAATCCGAAATGGCTAGTTTCCAGTATAAACATAGTTTTTTTAAATGGATACTGCATTTTTTTTTTTCACCAAAACGTTTTCTATATCAAAACTAACACTTTTTATTCGAAAAATTTTTAGATAAAATGACTTTTTTTTCGGCCCGATTTTCTCCGTTTATGAATGGCAAAAAAGCCATATTTTTTCAGGAAAATCCATAAACAGATAAAATCGGCCCGAAAAAAAAGTGATTTTATCGAAAAATTTTTTAAATAAAAAGTGTTAGTTTTGATGTAGAAAATGTTTTGTTTCAAAAAAAAATGCAGTATCCAATTTAAAAAACTATTTTTATACCGGAAACTCCGCCATTTTGGATTTTTCGATTTTTTTTTTTTTTTTTCTTCGTCCCTCTCCAAACCCTACAACTTTTACTTGAAACATTTTACAATTTGAGCTATATTTTTCGAAAAAAATCCATTGATAAATTAAAATGGGACACTCGGTATATTAATTCCTAGTCTAAATTAATTCCTTAGCAATATCTCCTATCATAAATTGAAATTATTGTCTAAAATAGCTAAAGAATTCATTTAGACTAGGAAATAATATATTTGGTTATACATTCTTTCCTCAGCAATATTTGGCAATAGCTTTTTTATTAATTAATTATGGCAAATGTTGCTAAGAAAAGGATGTGACCAAATAAATAAATTCGTAATCTGAATTAATTTCTCAGCCATTTGCCATAATCATCTGAATTTTCGTCAATTAAAAAAAGGATAGGCAAACCTTTGGCATATAGTCAATACAAGCAGAATAAAAATCGGTCCATGTTAACCGGCGTTAGTCGTTAAGTCGGTTATAGTACGATGTTAGTGATAGGTAGCATGGTAGAAGTACTACAGGTATGGCAGTAGTCCATGCTTTTTTCGTCACGTTCTGCGCAGCCTTATTTTTTTCAACCAATCAACAACGCGCCATCGAGCTGTTTTGCTTTTCTTTCTAACACGCAATCTCTATTATAAGATCCTCTCTCTCTAACATACTGTTTTGACATACTATTTTTCATATTGTTGTAAATACTAATAAATATATGTGGAGCATGTTTATAAAAAATCAAAAAAATAAAAAAACCAAGACAGTTTAACAAATAAATTATAATATTTTCATTGTTGTTGTTTTTTTTGATGCCACAAACAATAGAGGTTGTGTTGTATTTATTATACTTGGATTCATTTATTTAATAGCTGCCGTGGTTAGGTAAGTAAGGCTCTGGAGTTTAAACTAGAAGATACCGTGTTCTCAAGTCCTGATAATGTCAAGTATTTATGGTGTAATTTTTCCGGTCAAATAAATCATCAAATGTATAAACGAAAAGATCAAATTGTTTAAATAATTATCAATTTTTTTTTTTTTATAATATTAATGAATTTTCGAAAGTCATGGCATATAAACTTGTATACAACTATCTATGTTTGTATACAACTATCTATGTTTGTATACAACCATTCTTGAATTTGATCTATAAATTCCATATGTGGTTGTATACAACTGTATACAACTTTATAAATTTGTATACAGAAAATGGCGATATACAACTGTATGAGTTTGTATACAATCATATATGGTTGTATATGATTGTATATAGTTGTACACAAACCGTTTTTCCCGGGTAAACAATAACAGGAACTAAGTATATGATTGTAATATAAATTATGGTTTATAACAAATAGTTCACGTATGTATACACCCGACAAATTTGATTAATTTCAAACACTACTTCTGTACTGGATGAAACAGTTTTTTTAAACATATGGACACTCTAATTGTAACAACTTGGTGAATCATCAATACTTGTATATCAATAACTTTACTTGGTAATTTTAAAAGTACTTCAAGTTCAAGTGCTGAACAACCAGCTTTAAAAAGTACGCGTGCAGTTGTGAAATTTGCCAGTACTAAATAATTATCTGGTTGTCCTTTATTTCAGTACCATAACTAAAACCAGATAATACAACAGATGACATCGTTTTTCTCTATATACAATATATTGTCAGCAACTCAATGATACATGTGTGTTTATATTTTCACGTGTTTTCTAATTCATCCATTGCTTCAAGTAATACACGTGCATCTTTATTATGTGAATAATCAAAACTAGCTTGCCCAAAGCAAAAAAAATGTACAGTGACAATTTGAAGGTATTTTCATAAGCTACAAAACGAGACTAATATCAACTTTCTAGGATTAAAACTGACTGAGTTATGCAAAGTCAAAGATATACAGCCATACGCGCGTATTAATCAAATGGAAAATACAAAAACCCGATGAGCAGGCTCAAAAAAAATCCTAAAAAAAAAATTTTTTTATTTTTTTTTTTCGTGTCATCATAAATAACAAATTTAGACCTCAGGAGGGTACAAAAAAAAAAATTCTTTTTTATTGGACAGGTCTAATATATATGCATTTTTTGATTTGACGTTGGTAATGCTTCGAGATCATATGCTTTCATACGATTCAATTTAGGTTAAAATGCACAGCCTGGTTCTAACTGACGATATATTTTGTGACGAGTTGTACTCGCCCACCTTAAATTTATATATTATTACTATATTCAATTTTATTATTATTATGTTATCGGGTGGGGCTGGCCAAATAAGAAGGGGAATATTGTTGGGGAAAGGGAAATTTCTCTGCTATTTAAGCTGGCGACCCAGCTGAATAGACACTTCGGTTTCTGCCTCCCGACTAATAAGTTCGAGGTTCTTGAGGAGCCATCCCAGATCCTCGAATAGTCTTATCCCCACCCAGGTATCGGAGCCATCCATACCTAACCCAAGGAGCAGGAGCCATCCTCTCCTAAAAATCCCCTTTATTTTCATGTATAGTCTGTTGGTCAGCCTTGCTTAGTTTTTCATTAATTAGTCAGTTAATTATTCTTTTTTGATATATCATTTTTCATTGTTAAGACCATGACTTGAAGTCAGGTCTCATAATTTTATATTTGTGTTCAACTTAATATTATTTTATAATTTTCGATAAAACATAATTTTCGACTAGAAATAATTTTGATACTTAAATTGTTTTATTATAATAAATAATCTCGTTGTTTGTGTGCCATAATTATTGTATTGTTGATTACTTTATTGTGCTACCCTTGATTTCACCTTTTCAGTAACCTAATTTTAACGTTCTTTACTCGGCCCTCTCTCCACGAACCAGCATACTGAACGACCCAGGCAAACCCCTCAACTTAGTTTTAGAATTATATTTTCAGGAACGGATCAGCATCATTGGATTCATTGGATTATTGGATTTTCGTGATTTCGTGATTTCTGTGATTTCTGTGATTTTTGTGATTATTTGGCTATTTGGTATTTGGTATTTGGTATTTGGTTATTTGGCTATTTGGATATTTGGTTATTTGGTTAGTTTTAGTGACGTTTTTTTAGGTAAGTTTTAGCGTCGTAGAATAAAATTTTCCGTCCCCCTTTTTGTCTGTAAAGTTAGTTGATCCGCGACCCGAGCTAATTTCTAAAACTAAGTGAGAAGGTAACATGTCACGTTACAATTTTATCCTCAATAAAACTATTTTTTTGACGAAATGTAAAGAATTTTCTAATATTGCTTACCTGTATATTCGTCTGATGTTTAATAAGATAATTCAATCTATCGTAGTCAAGGAAATAAACAGTAAATAGGAAAAAACAAAAAATAAATATATAAGGTAATTAATTATAATTGACTACCTTCATGGCTTCATTGCGTTACTTTCGTTGCACCCATCTTTTGTTTTTTTTTTTAACTACCCATTCTAAAGAAGTTTCACTTCAAAAAAAAAAAACTTTCAAATAAAAAAAAAAAACAAATATTTGAATTTTTTTCTCCAAAACTGTTCAAGGCAAAAATTAGGCTAATACCGCAGAGAAAAAAAAAATACATAAAAAAAAAAACTATAAAAACAAAAACTATAAAAAAAAAAAGAAATTATAAAAAAAAAAAAAAGAAAGAAAACCCTATAAAAAAATCAAAAATATAAAGAATAAATAATGATAATAAATAAAAAAAAAATAATAATAATAAAATTAGACTTTGTTTTAAACCCACAAATACCCCCCGAAATTAAAAAAAAAAAAAAAATTATTAACCCCCCAACAAAACTACAAAACCCCCATTCTAAAATTTAAATTTTCCCACCCTCAAGCTTCGTCGGTATTTGAGACAATGGCCGTCGAGTTGACCGCGCTTGCACAACCTGTTGAGACGTCGCACGAGGATTATCGCGTCGCGAGTTGCCCGCAGACAATAAACAAAATAAAAATAAAAAAAAAAATAAAAATAATAAATAATAATAATTAATACTAAAATAAAAAAAAAAAAGATTAAGTGAAAAAAAATTAAATTGTGTGTGAGTAGCGGTGATTAGTGTCTAGAAAAAAAAAAAAAGAAGAAGAAAAGAAGAAAGAAAAAAAAATTGAGTTGTGTGTGTAGGCGTTGAAAAAAAAGAAAAGAAAAAAAAAAAAACAACAGTTAGTTTTGTGTGTGAAGGAAAGTAAGGAAGGATATAAGTTGTGTGGTCGGTGTTTATGCTGTGTGAATGGTGTGTATGCTGTGTGTAGAAAAAAAAAAAAAAAAAAAACGTGCGACAACCGACGACGCTTCGTCGTGTGATTTTTGTGCCCCAACCGGCACAACCTGTTGAGACATCGCACGATGAACGTCGCATCGTGAGTTGCTGCAGACAACAGACATAGCATTGGTAGAAAAAAAAAAAAAATTAAGTCGTGTGGGTGTAGTCAGTGTATAGTAAGAAAAAAAAAAAAGAAAGAAAAGAGAGGACATGTTTGTAAGTTGTGTATAGACAGTGGATAGTAAAAAAAAAGATACGTGTTTTTAAGACAGTGGATAGTAAGAAAAAAAAAAGAGAGAAGACAGAAAGAAAGGATTTCAGTTGTATGGGTATGTGATTGTAAGTTGTGTGTAGTGTTGTGTGACGATGTCACAATGTAAAAAAAATAATAAATTTGTAAATGACGAGTTTGGGTGACTGACGCCAGAGGGCTACGCACCGTTTGGCTTTTTCACAGCCGCCCAGTATACACGCTTTGCTTAACCGGGAGCGTAGCAAGGAAAAGTTGGCTATTTTTTGTACGTATTAAATGCTTTGGTTTTAGCTCTTCGCCAACTGGAAACGGTGGCATGTACAGAGACCCCCAGAGCGGCAAATTGTGGTATGCCCGCTTACCCCCACGATATTGTTCTAAAGTGTGTGTATAAGAGAGAATGTGGTAGTACTGGCAACGGACTACAAATTAGAGTAAGAAGTAGTACTGGCAACGGACTACAATTAGACCAGGTGGTAGTACCGGCAACGGACTGCCTACAATTAATTACGATTACCACTGGGAACGGGGTATGAGTAATTAAGGAAAAAGAGTTAACTAGACCAGAAGTGAGATCCAGGGCGCGTGCACCGCGGGGACTCACAAAACCACGAAACCACGGGATCTTGGGCACGTACATCGCGGAGATTCAAGATATCAAGAAACCACGAAACTACGAGTAAAGTCAAGTAAAATTTGGTATAATTGAATGTTGTAATTGGATAATTGAATATTATAATTTGATAATTAAATTGGGTTATTAAATTGGGTAATTGAAATAATAGAATAATAGAATTGAATAATTGAAATTGTAAAGCTGTCTAATTTAACGTACTGGACGAGTTACGAAGATTTTGAGTAATTGATTGTCAATAATAAACACTGTAATTTTAATTGATTTGCATTATTTTATTAATTGGAGAACCCCGAACCACCTACCAGAACTGAGCCGGCAACAAGTTTTAACATTTTGGTATTTGAACCTATAGTGAATATTATAAAGTATCACGAATTCACGAGAGGTTCATTACAGTTGGTAGAAAAAGAAGAAAAAAAAAAGGATTGCAAGTTGTGTGTGGAGTATTTAGAAAGAGAAAAAAAAAATAATATATAATAATTAATAATAATGATAAATAAGCTTAACTCTTGCGAGTAAGTTGAGTTTGATATAAAAAAAAAAAAATTATAATATTCAGGTTGTGTGCGCGTTGCGTAATAGTGAAAAAAAAAGGAGAGAGAAAGGAAGAGAGGATTTAGTGAGGGTTGTATTGGGTTATGGGAGGATTGGTGACACCAAGAGGTTATCCAAGAGGCTACATCGGGACAAAGGGATTTACGTGAAGGAAAATAAACTGGTTGAGGGAAAAGATATTAGGATTACGACACATTATATTTTGGTGCATTCATATTGTCATCGTAATAAGGTAAGATTACCAGATTTAATACTTTTACCACACACAAAAAAAAAAAAATTTTAATTAGTTCCTGCCACATATATTTCCACCCAAAAATCGTAAACTTGTAACCCCACACCAATTCCCCCCCCCCCCCCCACTACTATAAAATTCGTTGATATGCCCCGTTAAAAAAAAAAAGAAAAAAAAAAAATATATATATATCGCGCACGCCCCCACTCATTTACTGTTATACTAAAATCCCCACTATAAAATTAAATGTGTATAGGCGACCCCCCACTATTGACCCGTTATTTTATTTACGATTTCCCCTGTAAATGGATTCTATATCTATTAATAATGATAAAAATATAAAAAAAAAAAACTATGTCCATCGGCGAGTCATCCCGGAACCTTAGTTACAATCCCATTTATTTAAGACTAAATATGTTGCGATAAATTAAATTTTTATTGTAATAATCAGTCGGCCCTCCGGAAAAATAAATAATTCACATTTATTTATTTATTTATTTATTTATTTATTTATTTATTTATTCGTTGTACTAATTAGTCGGCCTTCCGGAGAAATGTAATTCCCATTTAAATTTTGACTGATTATGTTATAGAAAATTAATTTTTATTGTAATAATTAGTCGGCGCTCCGGAGAAATAAAATTCCCATTTAAATTTTGAATGATTATGTTATAGTAGATTAAAATCTATTGTAATAATCAGTCGGCCCTCCCGATAAATAAATTTCCTTTTAATTCCAAGACTAATTATGTTACGATAAATTAATTTTTGTTGTAATAATTAGTCAGCCATCCGGAGAGATATTTAATTCCCATTCATTCTAGACTGATTATGTTACGATAAATTAGATTTTGTTGTAATAATCAGTCGGCCCATCAGAAAAATGCATTACCCATTTAAAATTCGATTAATTATGTTATAATAAATCAATTTTAATTGTAATAATTAGTCGGCCCTCCGGGGAAATATAATTCCCATTTACATTTTGACTAATTATAATATAGTAGATTAAAATTCTGCTGTAATAATTGATCAGCACTCCGGAAAAATGAAATTCCCCTTAATCCCAGGACTAATTATGTTATAATAAATTAATTATTATTGTAATAATTAGTCGGCCCTCCCGATAAATCAAATTCCTTTTAATTCCAAGACTAATTATGTTACGACAAATTAATTTTTGTTGTAATAATTAGTCAGCCCACCGGAGAGATATATAATTCCCATTCATTCTAAACTGATTATGTTGGGATAAATTAAATTTTAATGTAATAATCAGACAGCCCTCCGAAGAAATAAAATTCCCATTTAAATTTTGACTAATTATGTTATAATAAATTAATTTTTGTTGTAATAATTAGTCGGCCCTCCGGAGAAATATAATTCCCATTTAAATTTTGACTAATTATGTTATAGTAGATTAAAATTCTGCTGTAATAATTAATCAGCCCTCCGGGATAATAAAATTCCCCTTAATCCCAGGACCAATTATGTTATAATAAATTAATTATTATTGTAATAATTAGTCGGCCCTCCGAAAAAATAAATGATTCCCATTTATTCTAGACTGATTATGTTACGATAAATTAAATTTTGTTGTAAAAATCAGTCGGCCCATCGGAAAAATACATCACCTATTCAAAATTCGACTAATTATGTTGCGATAAATTAAATTTTATTGTAATAATTAGTCGGCCCTCCGGAGAAATGTAATTCCCATCTAAATTTTGACTAATTATGTTATAATCAATTAATTTTTATTGTAATAATTAGTCAGCGCTCCAGAGAAATAAAATTCCCATTTAAATTTTGACTGATTATGTTATAGTAGATTCAAATCTATTGTAATAATCAGTCGGCCCTCCCGATAAATCAAATTCCTTTTAATTCCAAGACTAATTATGTTACGACAAATTAATTTTTGTTGTAAAAATTAGTCAGCCCACCGGAGAGATATATAATTCCCATTCATTCTAAACTGATTATGTTACGATAAATTAAATTTTGTTGTAATAATCAGACAGCCCTCCGAAGAAATAACATTCCCATTTAAATTTTGACTAATTATGTTATAATAAATTAATTTTTATTGTAATAATTAGTTGGCCCTCCGGAGAAATATAATTCCCATTTAAATTTTGACTAATTATGTTATAGTAGATTAAAATTCTGCTGTAATAATTAATCAGCCCTCCGGAAAAATAAAATTCCCCTTAATCCCAGGACTAATTATGTTATAATAAAATATATTTTATTGTAATAATTAGTCGGCCCTCCGGAAAAATAAATATTTCCCATTTATTCTAGACTGATCATGTTGCGACGAATTAAATTTTGTTGTAATAATCAGTCGGCCCTTCGGAAAAATACATTACCCATTTAAAATTCGACTAATTATGTTATAATAAATTAATTTTTATTGTAATAATAAGTCGGCCCTCCGGAAAAATAAATGATTCCCATTTATTCTAGACTGATTATGTTACGATAAATTAAATTTTGTTGTAAAAATCAGTCGGCCCTTCGGAAAAATACATTACCCATTTAAAATTCGACTAATTATGTTGCGATAAATTAATTTTTATTGTAATAATTAGTCGGCCCTCCGGAGAAATATAATTCCCATTTAAATTTTGACTAATTATGTTATAGTAAATTAAAATTCTGCTGTAATAATTAATCAGCCCTCCGGAAAAATAAAATTCCCCTTAATCCCAGGACTAATTATGTTATAATAAATTAATTATTATTGTAATAATTAGTCGGCCCTCCGGAAAAATAAATAATTCCCATTTATTCTAGACTGATTATGTTACGATAAATTAAATTTTGTTGTAAAAATCAGTCGGCCCATCGGAAAAATACATTACCTATTCAAAATTCGACTAATTATGTTGCGATAAATTAAATTTTATTGTAATAATTAGTCGGCCCTCCGGAAAAATAAAATTCCCCTTAATCCCAGCACTCATTATCTTATAATAAAATGATTTTTATTGTAGTACTTAGTCGGCCCTTCGGAGAAATAAAGCTCCCATTTAAATTTTGACTGATTATGTTATAGTAGATTAAAATCTATTGTAATAATCAGTCGACCCTCCGGATAAATCAAATTCTCTTTAATTCTAAGACTAATTATGTTACGACAAATTAACTTTTGTTGTAATAATTAGTCAGCCCACCAGAGAGATATATAATTCCCATTTATTCTAGACTGATTATGTTACGATAAATTGAATTTTGTTGTAATAATCAGACAGCCCTCCGGAGAAATAAAATTCCCATTCAAATTTTGACTAATTATGTTATATTAAATTAATTTTTATTGTAATAATTAGTCGGCCCTCCGGAGAAATATAATTCCCATTTAAATTTTGACTGATTATGTTATAGTAGATTAAAATCTATTGTAATAATCAGTCGGCCCTCCCGATAAATGAAATTCCCTTTAATTTTTAGACTAATTATGTTACGAAAATTAATTTTCGTTGTAATAATTAGTCAGCCCACCGAAAAGATATATATTTCCCATTCACTCTAGACTAATTATGTTGAGATAAATAAAATTTCGTTTTAATAATTAGTCGGCTCTTCGGAGAAATGTAATTCCCATTTAAATTTTGACTAATTATGTTATAATAAATTAATTTCTATTGTAATATTTAGTCGGCCCTTCGGAAAAATAAAGCTCCCATTTGAATTTTGACTAATTATGTTATAGTAGATTAAAATCTATTGTAATAATCAGTCGGCCCTCCTGATAAATCAAATATCCCTTTAATTCCAAAACTAATTATGTTACGAAAATTAATTTTTGTTGTAATAATTAGTCAGCCCACCGGAGAGATATATAATTCCTATTCATTCTAGACTGATTATGTTACGACAAATTAAATTTTGTTGTAATAATCAGACAGCCCTCCGGAGAAATAAAATTCCCATTTAAATTTTGACTATGTTATAATAAATTAATTTTTATTGTAATAATTAGTCGGCCCTTTGGAAAAATAAATAATTCCCATTTATTCTAGACTAATTATGTTGCGATGGATTAAATTTGGTTGTAATAATCAGTCGGCCCTTCGGAAAAATACATTACCCATTTAAAATTCGACTAATTATGTTGCGATAAATTGAATTTTGTTGTAATAATCAGTCGGCCCTCCTGATAAATCGAATTCCTTTTAATTCCAAGACTAATTATGTTACGACAAATTAATTTTTGTTGTGATAATTAGTCAGCCCACCGGAGAGATATATAATTCCCATTCATTCCAGACTGATTATGTTACGATAAATTAAATTTTATTGAAATAATCAGTCAGCCCTCCGGAGAAATAAAATTCCCATTTAAATTTTGACTAATTATGTTATAATAAATTAATTTTTATTGTCATAGTTAGTCGGCCCTCCGGAAAAATAAATAATTCCCATTTATTCTAGACTGATTATGTTACGATAAATTAAATTTTGTTGTAATAATTAGTCGGCCCTCCGGAGAAATGTAATTCCCATTTAAATTTTGACTAATTATGTTATAATCGATTAATTTTTATTGTAATAATTAGTCAGCGCTCCAGAGAAATAAAATTCCCATTTAAATTTTGACTGATTATGTTATAGTAGATTCAAATCTATTGTAATAATCAGTCGGCCCTCAAGATAAATCAAATTCCTTTTAATTCCAAGACTAATTATGTTACGACAAATTAATTTTTGTTGTAATAATTAGTCAGCCCACCGGAGAGATATATAATTCCCATTCATTCTAAACTGATTATGTTACGATAAATTAAATTTTGTTGTAATAATCAGACAGCCCTCCGAAGAAATAAAATTCCCATTTAAATTTTGACTAATTATGTTACAATAAATTAATTTTTATTGTAATAATTAGTCAAAATATAATTCCCATTTAAATTTTGACTAATTATGTTATAGAAGATTAAAATTCTGCTGTAATAATTAGTCAGCCCTCCGGAAAAATAAAATTCCCTTCAATCCCAGGACTAATTATGTTATAATAAAATAATTTTTATTGTCATAATTAGTCGGCCCTCCGGAGAAATGTAATTCCCATTTAAATTTTGACTAATTATGTTATAATAAATTAATTTTTATTGTAATAATTAGTCGGCCCTCCGGAGAAATATAATTCCCATTTAAATTTTGACTAATTATGTTATAGTAGATTAAAATTCTGCTGTAATAATTAATCAGCCCTCCGAAAAAAAAAAATTCCCCTTAATCCCAGGACTAATTATGTTATAATAAATTAATTATTATTGTAATAATTAGTCGGCCCTCCGGAAAAATAAATAATTCCCATTTATTCTAGACTGATTATGTTACGATAAATTAAATTTTGTTGTGAAAATCAGTCGGCCCATCGGAAAAATACATTACCTATTCAAAATTTGACTAATTATGTTGCGATAAATTAAATTTTATTGTAGTATTTAGTCGGCCCTTCGGAGAAATAAAGCTCCCATTTAAATTTTGACTGATTATGTTATAGTAGATTAAAATCTATTGTAATAATCAGTCGGCCCTCCGGATAAATCAAATTCTCTTTAATTCCAAGACTAATTATGTTACGACAAATTAACTTTTGTTGTAATAATTAGTCAGCCCACCAGAGAGATATATAATTCCCATTTATTCTAGACTGATTATGTTACGACAAATTAAATTTTGTTGTAATAATCAGACAGCCCTCCGGAGAAATAAAATTCCCATTTAAATTTTGACTACCTATGTCATAATAAATTAATTTTTATTGTAATAATTAGTCGGCCCTTTGAAAAAATAATTAATTCCCATTTATTCTAGACTAATTATGTTGCGATGGATTAAATTTTGTTGTAGTAATTAGTCGGCCCTCTGGAAAAATACATTACCAATTTAAAATTCGACTAATTATGTTATAATAAATTAATTTTTATTGTAATATTTAGTCGGCCGTTCGGAGAAATAAAGCTCCCATTTAAATTTTGACTGATTATGTTATAGTAGATTAAAATCTATTGTAATAATCAGTCGGCCGTCCTGATAAATCGAATTCCTTTCAATTTCAAGACTAATTATGTTACGACAAATTAATTTTTGTTGAAATAATCAGTCAGCCCTCCGGAGAAATAAAATTCCCATTTAAATTCTGACTAATTATCTTATAATAAATTAATTTTTATTGTAATAGTTGGTCGGCCCTCCGGGAAAATAAATAATTCCCATTTATTCTCGACTGATTATGTTACGATGAATTAAATTTTGTTGGAATAATCAGTCGGCCCTTCAGAAAACTACATTACCTATTCAAAATTCGACTAATTATGTTGCGATAAATTAAATTTTATTGTAATAAGTAGTCGGCCCTCCGGAGAAATGTAATTCCCATTTAAATTTTGACTAATTATGTTATAATCGATTAATTTTTATTGTAATAATTAGTCAGCGCTCCAGAGAAATAAAATTCCCATTTAAATTTTGACTGATTATGTTATAGTAGATTCAAATCTATTGTAATAATCAGTCGGCCCTCCCGATAAATCAAATTCCTTTTAATTCCAAGACTAATTATGTTACGACAAATTAATTTTTGTTGTAATAATTAGTCAGCCCACCGGAGAGATATATAATTCCCATTCATTCTAAACTGATTATGTTACGATAAATTAAATTTTGTTGTAATAATCAGACAGCCCTCCGAAGAAATAAAATTCCCATTTAAATTTTGACTAATTATGTTATAATAAATTAATTTTTATTGTAATAATTAGTCGGCCCTCCGGAGAAATATAATTCCCATTTAAATTTTGACTTATTATGTTATAGTAGATTAAAATTCTGCTGTAATAATTAGTCAGCCCTCCGGAAAAATAAAATTCCCCTTAATCCCAGGACTAATTATGTTATAATAAAATATATTTTATTGTAATAATTAGTCGGCCCTCCGGAAAAATAAATATTTCCCATTTATTCTAGACTGATCATGTTGCGACGAATTAAATTTTGTTGTAATAATCAGTCGGCCCTTCGGAAAAATACATTACCCATTTAAAATTCGACTAATTATGTTATAATAAATTTATTTTTATTGTAATAATAAGTCGGCCCTCCGGAAAAATAAATGATTCCCATTTATTGTAGACTGATTATGTTACGATAAATTAAATTTTGTTGTAAAAATCAGTCGGCCCTTCGGAAAAATACATTACCCATTTAAAATTCGACTAATTATGTTGCGATAAATTAAATTTTATTGTAATAATCAGTCGGCCCTCCGGAGAAATGTAATTCCCATTTAAATTTTGACTAATTATGTTATAATAAATTAATTTTTATTGTAATAATTAGTCGGCCCTCCGGAGAAATATAATTCCCATTTAAATTTTGACTAATTATGTTATAGTAGATTAAAATTCTGCTGTAATAATTAATCAGCCCTTCGGAAAAATAAAATTCCCCTTAATCCCAGGACTAATTATGTTATAATAAATTAATTATTATTGTAATAATTAGTCGGCCCTCCGGAAAAATAAATAATTCCCATTTATTCTGGACTGATTATGTTACGATAAAATAAATTTTGTTGTAAAAATCAGTCGGCCCATCGGAAAAATACATTACCTATTCAAAATTCGACTAATTATGTTGCGATAAATTAAATTTTATTGTAATAATTAGTCGGCCCTCCGGATAAATCAAATTCTCTTTAATTCTAAGACTAATTATGTTACGACAAATTAACTTTTGTTGTAATAATTAGTCAGCCCACCAGAGAGATATATAATTCCCATTTATTCTAGACTGATTATGTTACGATAAATTGAATTTTGTTGTAATAATCAGACAGCCCTCCGGAGAAATAAAATTCCCATTCAAATTTTGACTAATTATGTTATATTAAATTAATTTTTATTGTAATAATTAATCGGCCCTCCGGAGAAATATAATTCCCATTTAAATTTTGACTGATTATGTTATAGTAGATTAAAATCTATTGTAATAATCAGTTGGCCCTCCCGATAAATGAAATTCCCTTTAATTTTTAGACTAATTATGTTACGAAAATTAATTTTCGTTGTAATAATTAGTCAGCCCACCGAAAAGATATATATTTCCCATTCACTCTAGACTAATTATGTTGAGATAAATAAAATTTCGTTTTAATAATTAGTCGGCTCTTCGGAGAAATGTAATTCCCATTTAAATTTTGACTAATTATGTTATAATAAATTAATTTCTATTGTAATATTTAGTCGGCCCTTCTGAAAAATAAAGCTCCCATTTGAATTTTGACTAATTATGTTATAGTAGATTAAAATTCTGCTGTAATAATTAATCAGCCCTCCGGAAAAATAAAATTCCCCTTAATCCCAGGACTAATTATGTTATAATAAATTAATTATTATTGTAATAATTAGTCGGCCCTCCGGAAAAATAAATGATTCCCATTTATTCTAGACTGATTATGTTACGATAAATTAAATTTTGTTGTAAAAATCAGTCGGCCCATCGGAAAAATACATTACCTATTCAAAATTCGACTAATTATGTTGCGATAAATTAAATTTTATTGTAATAATCAGTCGGCCCTCCGGAGAAATGTAATTTCCATTTAAATTTTGACTAATTATGTTATAATAAATTAATTTTTATTGTAATAATTAGTCGGCCCTCCGGAGAAATATAATTCCCATTTAAATTTTGACTAATTATGTTATAGTAGATTAAAATTCTGCTGTAATAATTAATCAGCCCTTCGGAAAAATAAAATTCCCCTTAATCCCAGGACTAATTATGTTATAATAAATTAATTATTATTGTAATAATTAGTCGGCCCTCCGGAAAAATAAATAATTCCCATTTATCCTGGACTGATTATGTTACGATAAAATAAATTTTGTTGTAAAAATCAGTCGGCCCATCGGAAAAATACATTACCTATTCAAAATTCGACTAATTATGTTGCGATAAATTGAATTTTATTGTAATAATTAGTCGGCCCTCCGGATAAATCAAATTCTCTTTAATTCTAAGACTAATTATGTTACGACAAATTAACTTTTGTTGTAATAATTAGTCAGCCCACCAGAGAGATATATAATTCCCATTTATTCTAGACTGATTATGTGACGATAAATTGAATTTTGTTGTAATAATTAGTCGGCCCTCCGGAGAAATGTAATTCCCATTTAAATTTTGACTAATTATGTTATAATCGATTAATTTTTATTGTAATAATTAGTCAGCGCTCCAGAGAAATAAAATTCCCATTTAAATTTTGACTGATTATGTTATAGTAGATTCAAATCTATTGTAATAATCAGTCGGCCCTCAAGATAAATCAAATTCCTTTTAATTCCAAGACTAATTATGTTACGACAAATTAATTTTTGTTGTAATAATTAGTCAGCCCACCGGAGAGATATATAATTCCCATTCATTCTAAACTGATTATGTTACGATAAATTAAATTTTGTTGTAATAATCAGACAGCCCTCCGAAGAAATAAAATTCCCATTTAAATTTTGACTAATTATGTTACAATAAATTAATTTTTATTGTAATAATTAGTCGGCCCTCCGGAGAAATATAATTCCCATTTAAATTTTGACTTATTATGTTATAGTAGATTAAAATTCTGCTGTAATAATTAGTCAGCCCTCCGGAAAAATAAAATTCCCCTTAATCCCAGGACTAATTATGTTATAATAAAATATATTTTATTGTAATAATTAGTCGGCCCTCCGGAGAAATGTAATTCCCATTTAAATTTTGACTAATTATGTTATAATAAATTAATTTTTATTGTAATAATTAGTCGGCCCTCCGGAGAAATATAATTCCCATTTAAATTTTGACTAATTATGTTATAGTAGATTAAAATTCTGCTGTAATAATTAATCAGCCCTCCGAAAAAATAAAATTCCCCTTAATCCCAGGACTAATTATGTTATAATAAATTAATTATTATTGTAATAATTAGTCGGCCCTCCGGAAAAATAAATAATTCCCATTTATTCTAGACTGATTATGTTACGATAAATTAAATTTTGTTGTGAAAATCAGTCGGCCCATCGGAAAAATACATTACCTATTCAAAATTTGACTAATTATGTTGCGATAAATTAAATTTTATTGTAGTATTTAGTCGGCCCTTCCAGAAAAAAGCTCCCATTTAAATTTTGACTGATTATGTTATAGTAGATTAAAATCTATTGTAATAATCAGTCGGCCCTCTCGGATAAATCAAATTCTCTTTTAATTCCAAGACTAATTATGTTACGACAAATTAACTTTTTGTTGTAATAATTAGTCAGCCCTGAAAGAGATATATAATTCCATTTATTCTAGACTGATTATGTTACGACAAATTAAATTTTGTTGTAATAATCAGACAGCCCTCCGAGAAATAAAATTCCCATTTAAATTTTGACTACCTATGTTATAATAAATTAATTTTTATTGTAATAATTAGTCGGCCTTTGAAAAATAATTGATTCCCATTTATTCTAGACTAATTATGTTGCGATGGATTAAATTTTGTTGTAATAAGTAATCGGCCCTCTGGAAAAATACATTACCAATTTAAAATTCGACTAATTATGTTATAATAAATTAATTTTTATTGTAATATTTAGTCGGCCCTCCGTTCGAAGATAAAATCTCCCATTTAAATTTTTGACTGATTATGTTATAGTAGATTAAAATCTGTTGTAATAATCAGTCGGCAAATCTGATAAATCGAATTCCTTTTCAATTTCAAGACTAGTATGTTACGACAAATTAATTTTTGTTGAAATAATCAGTCAGCCCTCCGGAAAATAAAATTCTCATTTAAAATTCGACTAATTATGTTGCGACAAATTAAATTTTGTTGTAATAATTAGTCGGCCCTCCGGAAAAATAAATAATTCCCATTTATTCTAGACTGATTATGTTACGATAAATTAAATTTTGTTGGAATAATCAGTCGGCCCTTCAGAAAACTACAGTACCTATTCAAAATTCGACTAATTATGTTGCGATAAATTAAATTTTATTGTAATAAGTAGTCGGCCCTCCGGAGAAATGTAATTCCCATTTAAATTTTGACTTATTATGTTATAATCGATTAATTTTTATTGTAATAATAGTCAGCGCTCCAGAAGAAATAAATTTCCATTTAAATTTTGACTGATTATGTTATAGTAGATTAAATCTATTGTAATAATCAGTCGGCCTCCGATAAATCAAATTCCTTAATTCCAAGACTATTATTGACAAAATAATTTTTGTTGTAATAATTAGTCAGCCCACCGGAGAGATATATAATTCCCATTCATTCTAAACTGATTATGTTACGATAAATTAAATTTTGTTGTAATAATCAGACAGCCCTCCGAAGAAATAAAATTCCCATTTAAATTTTGACTAATTATGTTATAATAAATTAATTTTTATTGTAATAATTAGTCGGCCCTCCGGAGAAATATAATTCCCATTTAAATTTTGACTTATTATGTTATAGTAGATTAAAATTCTGCTGTAATAATTAGTCAGCCCTCCGGAAAAATAAAATTCCCCTTAATCCCAGGACTAATTATGTTATAATAAAATATATTTTATTGTAATAATAAGTCGGCCCTCCCGAAAAAAAAATGATTCCCATTTATTCTAGACTGATTATGTTACGATAAATTAAATTTTGTTGTAATAATCAGTCGGCCCTTCGGAAAAATACATTACCCATTTAAAATTCGACTAATTATGTTATAATAAATTTATTTTTATTGTAATAATAAGTCGGCCCTCCGGAAAAATAAATGATTCCCATTTATTGTAGACTGATTATGTTACGATAAATTAAATTTTGTTGTAAAAATCAGTCGGCCCTTCGGAAAAATACATTACCCATTTAAAATTCGACTAATTATGTTGCGATAAATTAAATTTTATTGTAATAATCAGTCGGCCCTCCGGAGAAATGTAATTCCCATTTAAATTTTGACTAATTATGTTATAATAAATTAATTTTTATTGTAATAATTAGTCGGCCCTCCGGAGAAATATAATTCCCATTTAAATTTTGACTAATTATGTTATAGTAGATTAAAATTCTGCTGTAATAATTAATCAGCCCTTCGGAAAAATAAAATTCCCCTTAATCCCAGGACTAATTATGTTATAATAAATTAATTATTATTGTAATAATTAGTCGGCCCTCCGGAAAAATAAATAATTCCCATTTATTCTGGACTGATTATGTTACGATAAAATAAATTTTGTTGTAAAAATCAGTCGGCCCATCGGAAAAATACATTACCTATTCAAAATTCGACTAATTATGTTGCGATAAATTAAATTTTATTGTAATAATTAGTCGGCCCTCCGGATAAATCAAATTCTCTTTAATTCTAAGACTAATTATGTTACGACAAATTAACTTTTGTTGTAATAATTAGTCAGCCCTGAAAGAGATATATAATTCCATTTATTCTAGACTGATTATGTTACGATAAATTGAATTTTGTTGTAATAATCAGACAGCCCTCCGGAGAAATAAAATTCCCATTCAAATTTTGACTAATTATGTTATATTAAATTAATTTTTATTGTAATAATTAGTCGGCCCTCCGGAGAAATATAATTCCCATTTAAATTTTGACTGATTATGTTATAGTAGATTAAAATCTATTGTAATAATCAGTCGGCCCTCCCGATAAATGAAATTCCCTTTAATTTTTAGACTAATTATGTTACGAAAATTAATTTTCGTTGTAATAATTAGTCAGCCCACCGAAAAGATATATATTTCCCATTCACTCTAGACTAATTATGTTGAGATAAATAAAATTTCGTTTTAATAATTAGTCGGCTCTTCGGAGAAATGTAATTCCCATTTAAATTTTGACTAATTATGTTATAATAAATTAATTTTTATTGTAATAATTAGTCGGCCCTCCGGAGAAATATAATTCCCATTTAAATTTTGACTAATTATGTTATAGTAGATTAAAATTCTGCTGTAATAATTAATCAGCCCTTCGGAAAAATAAAATTCCCCTTAATCCCAGGACTAATTATGTTATAATAAATTAATTATTATTGTAATAATTAGTCGGCCCTCCGGAAAAATAAATAATTCCCATTTATCCTGGACTGATTATGTTACGATAAAATAAATTTTGTTGTAAAAATCAGTCGGCCCATCGGGAAAATACATTACCTATTCAAAATTCGACTAATTATGTTTGCGATAAATTAATTTTTATTGTAATAATTAGTCGGCCCTCCGGATAAATCAAATTCTCTTTAATTCTATGACTAATTATGTTACGACAAATTAACTTTTGTTGTAATAATTAGTCGAAGATATATAATTCCCATTTATTCAAGACTAATTATATTACGATAAATTAAATTTTGTTGTAATAATCAGTCAGCCCTCCGGAGAAATAAAATTCCCATTTAAATTTCGACTGATTATGTTATAGTAGATTAAAATCTATTGTAATAATTAGTCGGCCCTCCGGAGAAATAAAATTCCCATTTAAATTTTGACTGATTATGTTATAGTAGATTAAAATCTATTGTAATAATCAGTCGGCCTTCCGAAATAAATGAAATTCCTTTAATTTTTAGACTAATATGTTACGAAAATTATTTTTCGTTGTAATAATTAGTCAGCCCTCAATATATATTCCCATTTACTCTAGACTAATTATGTTGAGATAAATAAAATTTCGTTTTAATAATTAGTCGGCTCTTCGGAGAAATGTAATTCCCATTTAAATTTTGACTAATTATGTTATAATAAATTGATTTCTATTGTAATATTTAGTCGGCCCCTCGGAAAAATAAAGCTCCCATTTGAATTTTGACTAATTATGTTATAGTAGATTAAAATTCTGCTGTAATAATTAATCAGCCCTCCGGAAAAATAAAATTCCCCTTAATCCCAGGACTAATTATGTTATAATAAATTAATTATTATTGTAATAATTAGTCGGCCCTCCGGAAAAATAAATGATTCTCATTTATTCTAGACTGATTATGTTACGATAAATTAAATTTTGTTGTAAAAATCAGTCGGCCCATCGGAAAAATACATTACCTATTTAAAATTCGACTAATTATGTTGCGATAAATTAAATTTTATTGTAATAATTAGTCGGCCCTCCGGAGAAATGTAATTCCCATTTAAATTTTGACTAATTATGTTATAATCGATTAATTTTTATTGTAATATCTAGTCAGCGCTCCAGAGAAATAAAATTCCCATTTAAATTTTGACTGATTATGTTATAGTAGATTCACATCTATTGTAAAAATCAGTCGGCCCATCGGAAAAATACATTACCTATTCGACTAATTATGTTGCGATAAATTAAATTTTTATTGTAATAATTAGTCGGCCCTCCGATAAATCAAATTCTCTTTAATTCTAAGACTAGTATGTTACGACAAATTAACTTTTGTTGTAATAATTAGTCAACCTAGAGATATAATTCCATTTATTCTAGACTGATTATGTTACGATAAATTGAATTTTGTTGTAATAATCAGACAGCCCTCCGGAAAATAAAAATTCCCATTCAAATTTTGACTAATTATGTTATATTAAATAATTTTTATTGTAATAATTAGTCGGCCCTCCGAGAAATAATTCCCATTTAAATTTTGACTGATTATGTTATAGTAGATTAAAATCTATTGTAATAATCAGTCGGCCCTCCCGATAAATGAAATTCCCTTTAATTTTTAGACTAATTATGTTACGAAAATTAATTTTCGTTGTAATAATTAGTCAGCCCACCGAAAAGATATATATTTCCCATTCACTCTAGACTAATTATGTTGAGATAAATAAAATTTCGTTTTAATAATTAGTCGGCTCTTCGGAGAAATGTAATTCCCATTTAAATTTTGACTAATTATGTTATAATAAATTAATTTCTATCGTAATATTTAGTCGGCCCTTCGGAAAAATAAAGCTCCCATTTGAATTTTGACTAATTATGTTATAGTAGATTAAAATCTATTGTAATAATCAGTCGGCCCTCCTGATAAATCAAATATCCCTTTAATTCCAAAACTAATTATGTTACGAAAATTAATTTTTGTTGTAATAATTAGTCAGCCCTGGAGAGATATATAATTCCTATTCATTCTAGACTGATTATGTTACGACAAATTAAATTTCGTTGTAATAATCAGACAGCCCTCCGGAGAAATAAAATTCCCATTTAAATTTTGACTACCTATGTTATAATAAATTAATTTTTATTGTAATAATTAGTCGGCCCTTTGGGAAAATAAATAATTCCCATTTATTCTAGACTAATTATGTTGCGATGGATTAAATTTGGTTGTAATAATCAGTCGGCCCTTCGGAAAAATACATTACCCATTTAAAATTCGACTAATTATGTTGCGATAAATTGAATTTTGTTGTAATAATCAGTCGGCCCTCCGGATAAATCAAATTCTCTTTAATTCCAAGACTAATTATGTTACGACAAATTAATTTTTGTTGTAATAATTAGTCAGCCCTGGAGATATATAATTCCCATTCATTCCAGACTGATTATGTTACGATAAATTAAATTTTATTGAAATAATCAGTCAGCCCTCCGGAGAAATAAAATTCCCATTTAAATTTTGACTAATTATGTTATAATAAATTAATTTTTATTGTCATAGTTAGTCGGCCCTCCGGAAAAATAAATAATTCCCATTTATTCTAGACTGATTATGTTACGATAAATTAAATTTTGTTGTAATAATTAGTCGGCCCTCCGGAGAAATGTCATTCCCATTTAAATTTTGACTAATTATGTTATAATCGATTAATTTTTATTGTAATAATTAGTCAGCGCTCCAGAGAAATAAAATTCCCATTTAAATTTTGACTGATTATGTTATAGTAGATTCAAATCTATTGTAATAATCAGTCGGCCCTCCCGATAAATCAAATTCCTTTTAATTCCAAGACTAATTATGTTACGACAAATTAATTTTTGTTGTAATAATTAGTCAGCCCACCGGAGAGATATATAATTCCCATTCATTCTAAACTGATTATGTTACGATAAATTAAATTTTGTTGTAATAATCAGACAGCCCTCCGAAGAAATAAAATTCCCATTTAAATTTTGACTAATTATGTTACAATAAATTAATTTTTATTGTAATAATTAGTCGGCCCTCCGGAGAAATATAATTCCCATTTTTTTACTTATTATGTTATAGTAGATTAAAATTCTGCTGTAATAATTAGTCAGCCCTCCGGAAAAATAAAATTCCCCTTAATCCCAGGACTAATTATGTTATAATAAAATATATTTTATTGTAATAATTAGTCGGCCCTCCGGAGAAATGTAATTCCCATTTAAATTTTGACTAATTATGTTATAATAAATTAATTTTTATTGTAATAATTAGTCGGCCCTCCGGAGAAATATAATTCCCATTTAAATTTTGACTAATTATGTTATAGTAGATTAAAATTCTGCTGTAATAATTAATCAGCCCTCGAAAAATAAATTCCCTTAATCCCAGGACTAATATGTTATGATAAATCAAATTTTATCGTAATAATTAGTCGGCCCCCCGGAAAAATAAATAATTCCCATTTATTCTAGACTGATTATGTTACGATAAATTAAATTTTGTTGTGAAAATCAGTCGGCCCATCGGAAAAATACATTACCTATTCAAAATTTGACTAATTATGTTGCGATAAATTAAATTTTATTGTAGTATTTAGTCGGCCGGAGAAATAGCTCCCATTTAAATTTTGACTGATTATGTTATAGTAGATTAAAATCTATTGTAATAATCAGTCGGCCCTCCGGATAAATCAAATTCTCTTTAATTCCAAGACTAATTATGTTACGACAAATTAACTTTTGTTGTAATAATTAGTCAGCCCACCAGAGAGATATATAATTCCCATTTAATCTAGACTGATTATGTTACGATAAATTGAATTTTGTTGTAATAATCAGACAGCCCTCCGGAGAAATAAATTCCCATTCAAATTTTGACTAATATGTTATATTAAATTAATTTTATTGTAATAATTAGTCGGCCCTCGGAAAATATAATTCCCATTTAAATTTTGACTGATTATGTTATAGTAGATTAAAATATTGTAATAATCAGTCGGCCCTCGATAAATGAAATTCCCTATAATTTTTAGACTAATATGTTACGAAATTAATTTTTGTTGTAATAATTAGTCAGCCCTCCAAGAGATATATATTCCCTTCATTCTAGACTGATTATGTTACGACAAATTAAATTTTGTTGTAATAATCAGTCAGCCCTCGGAGAAATAAAATTCCCATTTAAATTTTGACTACCTATGTTATAATAAATTAATTTTTATTGTAATAATTAGTCGGCCTTTTGGAAAAATAAATAATTCCCATTTATTCTAGACTAATTATGTTGCGATGGATTAAATTTTGTTGTAGTAATCAGTCGGCCCTCTGGAAAAATACATTACCCATTTAAAATTCGACTAGTATCTTATAATAAAATGATTTTTATTGTAGTATTTAGTCGGCCCTTCGGAGAAATAAAGCTCCCATTTAAATTTTGACTGATTATGTTATAGTAGATTAAAATCGATTGTAATAATCAGTCGGCCCTCCCGATAAATCGAATTCCTTTCAATTTCAAGACTAATTATGTTACGACAAATTAATTTTATTGAAATAAATCAGTCAGCCCTCCGGAGAAATAAATTCCCATTTAAATTTTGACTAATTATGTTATAATAAATTAATTTTATTGTAATAGTTAGTCGGCCCTCCGGAAAAATAAATAATTCCCATTTATTTCTAGACTGTTATGTTACGATAAATTAAATTTTGTTGTAATAATTAGTCGGCCCTCCGAATGTAATTCTTTAAATTTTGACTAATTATGTTATAATCGATTAATTTTTATTGTAATAATCAGACAGCCCTCCGAAGAAATAAAATTCCCATTTAAATTTTGACTAATTATGTTATAGTAGATTCAAATCTATTGTAATAATCAGTCGGCCCTCCCGATAAATCAAATTCCTTTTAATTCCAAGACTAATTATGTTACGACAAATTAATTTTTATTGTAATAATTAGTCAACCCACGGAGAAATATATAATTCCATTCATTCTAAACTGATTATGTTACGATAAATTAAATTTTGTTGTAATAATCAGTCAGCCCTCCGAAGAAAAAAATTTACATTTAAATTTTTGACTAATATGTTATAATAAATTAATTTTTATGTGTAATAATTAGTCGGCCCTTCGGAGAAATATAATTCCCATTTAAATTTTGACTGATTATGTTATAGTAGATTAAAATCTATTGTAATAATTAGTCAGCCCTCCGGAAAAATTAATTTCCCATTCATTTTACGACTAATTATGTTACAATAAATTAAATTTTGTTGTAATAATTAGTCAGCTTTCCGGAAAAATTAATTTCCCATTTATTTTACGACTAATTATGTTACAATGAATTAAATTTTGTTGTAATAATCAGTCAGCCCACCGGAGAAATGCGAATTCCCATTAAAAATTCGACTAATTATGTTGCGATAAATTAAATTTTATTGTAATAATTAGTCGGCCCTTCGGAAAAATAAATTACCATTTGAATTCGACTATTATGTTATAGTAAATTGAATTTTGTTGTAATAATCAGTCGGCCCTCCGGATAAATCAAATTCTCTTTGATTCCAAAACTAATTATGTTACGACAAATTAATTTTTGTTGTAATAATTAGTCAGCCCACCGGAGAGATATATAATTCCCATTCATTCTAGACTGATTGTGTTACGATAAATTAAATTTTGTTGTAATAATCAGACAGCCCTCCGGAGAAATAAAATTCCCATTTAAATTTTGACTAATTATGTTATAATAAATTTATTTTTATTGTAATAATTAGTCGGCCCTCCGGAAAAATAAATAATTCCCATTTATTCTAGACTGATCATGTTGCGATGAATTAAATTTTGTTGTACTAATCAGTCGGCCCTTCGGAAAAATACATTACCCATTTGAAATTCGACTAAGTATGTTATAATAAACTATCTTTTATTGTAATAATTAGTCGGCCCTCCGGAAAAATAAGCTCCATTTGTTTTGACTGATTATGTTATAGTAGATTAAAATCTATTGTAATAATCAGTCGGCCCTCCTGATAAATCGAATTCCTTTCAATTTTGAGACTAATATGTTACGACAAAATTAATTTTGTTTGTAATAATTATCATGTTGCGATATGTTAAATTTTGTTGTAATAGTCGGCCCTTCGGAAAAATAAATTACCCATTTAAATTCGACTAATTATGTCATACTAAATTAACTTTTATTGTAATAACTAGACGGCTCTCCGGAAAAATAAATAATTCCCGTTTACTCTAAACTGATTATGTTACGATAAATTAAATTTTGTTGTAATAATCAGTCGGCCCTTCGGAAAATACATTCCCATTTAAATTCGACTAATTTTTTGTTGTGATAATGAGTCAGCCTACGGGAGAGATATATAGATCCCATTTATTCTAGACTGATTATGTTACGATAAATTAAGTTTTATTGAAATAATCAGTCAGCCCTCCGGAGAAATAAAATTCCCATTTAAATTTTGACTAATTATGTTATAATAAATTAATTTTTATTGTAATAATCAGTCGGCCTTTGAAAAATAAATAATTCCCATTTATTCTAGACTAATATGTTGCGATAAATTATTTTTTGTTGTAATAATTAGTCGGCCCTTCGGAAAAATACATTACCCATTTGAAATTCGACTAATTATGTTGCGATAAATTGAATTTTGTTGTAAGAATTAGTCGGCCCTCCGGATAAATCAAATTCTCTTTAATTCCAAGACTAATTATGTTACGACAAATTAATTTTTGTTGTGATAATTAGTCAGCCCACCGGAGAGATATATAATTCCCATTCATTTCAGACTGATTAAGTTACGATAAATTAAATTTTGTTGTAATAATCAGACAGCCCTCCGGAGAAATAAAATTCCCATTTAAATTTTGACTAATTATGTTATAATAAATTAATTTTTATTGTAATAATTAGTCAGCCCTCCGAAAATAAAATTTATTTAAATTTTGACTGATTATGTAATAGTAGATTAAAATCTATTGTAATAATCAGTCGGCCCTCCGGATAAATAAATGATTCCCATTTATTCTAGACTGATTGTGTTATGATAAATTAAATTTTATTGTAATAATTAGTCAGCCCTCCGGTAAAATAAATAATTCCCATTTATTCTAGACTGATTATGTTACGATAAATTAAATTTTGTTGTAATAATCAGTCGGCCCTCCGGAGAAATAAAATTCCCATTTAAATTTTGACTAATTACGTTATAGTAGATTGAATTCTATTGTAATAATTAGTCGGCCCTTTGGAAAAATAAATAATTCCCATTTATTCTAGACTAGTATGTTTGCGATAAATTAAATTTTGTTGTAATAATCAGTCGGCCCTTCGGAAAAATACATTACCCATTTAAATTCGACTAATTATGTTAGATAAATTGAATTTTGTTGTAATAATCAGTCGGCCCTCTGGATAAATCAAATTCCCTTCAATTCCAAGACTAATTATGTTACGACAAATTAATTTTTGTTGTGATAATGAGTCAGCCTACGGGAGAGATATATAGATCCCATTTATTCTAGACTGATTATGTTACGATAAATTAAGTTTTATTGAAATAATCAGTCAGCCCTCCGGAGAAATAAAATTCCCATTTAAATTTTGACTACCTATGTTATAATAAATTAATTTTTATTGTAATAATTAGTCGGCCCTTTGGAAAAATAAATAATTCCCATTTATTCTAGACTAATTATGTTGCGATGGATTAAATTTGGTTGTAATAATCAGTCGGCCCTTCGGAAAAATACATTACCCATTTAAAATTCGACTAATTATGTTGCGATAAATTGAATTTTGTTGTAATAATCAGTCGGCCCTCCTGATAAATCGAATTCCTTTTAATTCCAAGACTAATTATGTTACGACAAATTAATTTTTGTTGTGATAATTAGTCAGCCCACCGGAGAGATATATAATTCCCATTCATTCTAGACTGATTATGTTACGATAAATTAAATTTTATTGAAATAATCAGTCAGCTCTCCGGAGAAATAAAATTCTCATTTAAATTTTGACTAATTATGTTATAATAAATTAATTTTTATTGTCATAGTTAGTCGGCCCTCCGGAAAAATAAATAATTCCCATTTATTCTAGACTGATTATGTTACTATAAATTAAATTTTTTGTTGTAATAATTAGTCGGCCCTCCGGAAAATGTAATTCCCATTTAAATTTTGACTAATATGTTATAATAAATTAATTTTCATTGTAATAATTAGTCAGCCCTCTGGAGAAATAAATTTCCCATTTATTCTGACTGATTCATGTTGATAATGTAATTTGTTGTAATAATTAGTCGGCCCTTCGAGAAAAATACATTACCCATTTAAATTCGACTAATTATGTTTGCGATAAATGAATTTTGTTGTAATAATAGTCGGCCCTCCGGAGAAATAAATTCCTCTTTTAATTCCAAGACTAATTATGTTGACAAATTAATTTTTGTTGTAATAATTAGTCAGCCCTGGAAGATATATATAATTCCCATTCATTTCAGACTGATTATGTTACGATAAATTAAATTTTGTTTGTAATAATCAGTCGGCCCTCGGAGAAATGTAATTCCCATTTAAATTTTAACTAATTATGTTATAATAAATTAATTTTATTGTAATAATCAGTCGGCCTTCGGAAAAATACATTACTCATTTAAAATTCGACTAATTATGTTGCGATAAATTAAATTTTTGTTGTAATAATCAGTCGGCCCTCGGATAAATCAAATTCCCTTTATTCAAGACTAATTATGTTACGATAAATTAATTTTTGTTGTAATAATTAGTCAGCCACTAGGAAGATATATAATTCCCATTCATTCTAGACTGATTATGTTACGATAAATTAAATTTTATTGTAATAATCAGTCAGCCCTCGGAAAATAAAATTCCCATTTAAATTTTGACTAATTATGTTATAGTAGATTAAAATCTATTGTAATAATTAGTCGGCCCTCTCGAAAAATGAAATTCCCTTTTAATTTTAGACTAATTATGTTACGAAAATTAATTTTCGTTTGTAATAATTAG